>NC_136907.1:2614448-2619448 GCF_949606895.1 Notothenia rossii
ACTCAGAGACACGAGGAGAGCTGGAGCTCTGATGGAGTCAGGACTCAGAGAGACACGAGGAGAGCTGGAGTTCTGATGGAGTCAGGACTCAGAGAGACACGAGGAGAGCTGGAGCTCTGATGGAGTCAGGACTCAGAGAGACACGAGGAGAGCTGGAGCTCTGATGGAGTCAGGACTCAGAGAGACACGAGGAGAGCTGGAGGTATGATGGAGTCAGGACTCAGAGAGACACGAGGAGAGCTGGAGCTCTGATGGAGTCAGGACTCAGAGAGACACGAGGAGAGCTGGAGTTCTGATGGAGTCAGGACTCAGAGAGACACGAGGAGAGCTGGAGTTCTGATGGAGTCAGGACTCAGAGAGACACGAGGAGAGCTGGAGGTATGATGGAGTCAGGACTCAGAGACACGAGGAGAGCTGGAGGTATGATGGAGTCAGGACTCAGAGACACGAGGAGAGCTGGAGCTCTGATGGAGTCAGGACTCAGAGAGACACGAGGAGAGCTGGAGCTCTGATGGAGTCAGGACTCAGAGAGACACGAGGAGAGCTGGAGCTCTGATGGAGTCAGGACTCAGAGACACGAGGAGAGCTGGAGCTCTGATGGAGTCAGGACTCAGAGAGACACAAGGAGAGCTGGAGCTCTGATGGAGTCAGGACTCAGAGACACGAGGAGAGCTGGAGCTCTGATGGAGTCAGGACTCAGAGAGACACGAGGAGAGCTGGAGCTCTGATGGAGTCAGGACTCAGAAAGACACGAGGAGAGCTGGAGCTCTGATGGAGTCAGGACTCAGAGAGACACGAGGAGAGCTGGAGCTCTGATGGAGTCAGGACTCAGAGACACGAGGAGAGCTGGAGCTCTGATGGAGTCAGGACTCAGAGACACGAGGAGAGCTGGAGCTCTGATGGAGTCAGGACTCAGAAAGACACGAGGAGAGCTGGAGCTCTGATGGAGTCAGGACTCAGAGACACGAGGAGAGCTGGAGCTTTGATGGAGTCAGGACTCAGAGAGACACGAGGAGAGCTGGAGCTCTGATGGAGTCAGGACTCAGAGAGACACGAGGAGAGCTGGAGCTTTGATGGAGTCAGGACTCAGAGAGACACGAGGAGAGCTTGAGCTCTGATGGAGTCAGGACTCAGAGACACGAGGAGAGCTGGAGCTTTGATGGAGTCAGGACTCAGAGAGACACGAGGAGAGCTGGAGCTCTGATGGAGTCAGGACTCAGAGAGACGAGGAGAGCTGGAGCTCTGATGGAGTCAGGACTCAGAGAGACAAGAGGAGAGCTGGAGCTCTGATGGAGTCAGGACTCAGAGACACACGAGGAGAGCTGGAGCTCTGATGGAGTCAGGACTCAGAGACACACGAGGAGAGCTGGAGCTCTGATGGAGTCAGGACTCAGAGAGACAAGAGGAGAGCTGGAGCTCTGATGAAGTCAGGACTCAGAGAGACACGAGGAGAGCTGGAGCTCTGATGGAGTCAGGACTCAGAGACACGAGGAGAGCTGGAGCTTTGATGGAGTCAGGACTCAGAGAGACACGAGGAGAGCTGGAGCTTTGATGGAGTCAGGACTCAGAGAGACACGAGGAGAGCTGGAGCTCTGATGGAGTCAGGACTCAGAGAGACACAAGGAGAGCTGGAGCTTTGATGGAGTCAGGACTCAGAGAGACACGAGGAGAGCTGGAGCTTTGATGGCAAACACTGACGGTTTATTTGGAGCTTCGGCCAGAGAATTCACAAGACAGGTGGTGTGCCACGAGTTGACCACACGGTTGAGATGCCACAATCAATTCTGAAGAACTCTTCTGCAGCTCCAGGTTTTAACTAGTTCAGAGTCTAATAATCATCATTCTTCATCAGTGAGACTAAAGCAATATGGGCCCTGAATCTAACTAGAGCTCTCGTCCATAGGAAAGAATGTGCGCCAGAGAACCTACGTCCCTGAACAGTAAACCACCTCATGGCGGCTTGTGTTCGGTGTTGTGGATATTTTAAACTCGTCAACACTGTAAAGATGTACAATGAGAGTAATCAATAATAAACTGGTGAAAGCAGACAGCGTTGTCTTTTAAGATCTTTATTCGAGGCGCCTCGAAGGTACATGTCTCACAGAGTATAGAGTAGTCTGCAGGAGTGCACACAGGGTATAATGTGTGTGTGTGTTTTATAGAGGACTGATTGCTGTGCAGGAAGTAAAAGATAAGACAACTACAGAAAACTATTATCTTACAATCCTCCCTTAGGGAGGGCCGGATTCTTCAGGTACGACCTTGGCGGGATGCTCCCTTGTGGTTCAACAGGTTGAGTTGCTCCAATACAATGTCTAAGCATAATATAATCATTTGGCTTTACCATATAAAGTAACATAAGAAATTGCCACTACATCGGTCATAAGCTGGCAACAACGATGCGCCCAAGCTGCCCCTCCTTAAGAGAGATATCAGCAATACCCCGGGCCGTAGACCTATGCAGTGGGAAAGGAGACAGTGAGAGGAGAACATGATGAACTGTAGGTTGAATACCTAAGCAAATGATTCCCCAACACATCCTTCACTTGGACATATACTGCAATTGTGATATGATTCACAATGTCAGTACCAGCGCTAGGCTGTTAGTCAATTATCATTTAGACACAATAATTAAAGTCATCCTGGTGTGACTTTTTTTAGAAGATCTGTCTCATGAGCTCCAAAATACTTCATTCAGATATTTTCAGATGATTTTTCTGCCCAGAAAACAGTGTTTTTAATGTGCTTTTTTTTAATGTGCTTTTCTGTAAGTGTATTACTTAATTTCAGTACAATCATACGACATGTGAAATGGGACATCCCGATATACAGTAGCTATAGGAGGCTCGAGAATAGGAGCCAGCCAATAAACATGAATTATTTACATTACATATCATTAATACATATTTAATGGAGAGCGTTCATTTATTATTACAGGAACATAGCAGCCCAAAAACATACCGCACACCAATTTAAACATTTATATTATTTTGAATTTATAACACACCCTTAAATCCTTTACTCTGACACATACAGTATCATAACTTCCTGCAATAAAAGCATGTTTGATTATCATAAAGATATACAACAACGATCATGAACGGTCCTTACATGAACCGTAATAACATTTTTGCCAGTGAGTGTATATTTTGGATTTGCCCTTTATTGGTATTTTACATTTGCCCTCCATAGAGAGGCGAAGTCCCTCCCCTTCCGGGGGACCTCCATGGGACCTTATTTCAGAAAAAGTATGTATTGAAGTCAATGGAGAGAGAAAGATAATCTTTCTGTTTGTCAATTTTAAATAAAATAAAAAATGTGTCGTAAACTGTGAAGTAACACTTTTTTTATGTGAAACCGCTCAATGAACTACATCTCCCATCTCGCACAACACACCAAGACGGCCGTCACGTTGGCACATTTCACTTCTTTCTTTCAGAATGAGGCGGAAAGTATTAAAAGAGGTGAAAATCACTCCAAGTCTGGGCATGCTGAGAGCTGTACACACACACAAGGGGAGTTAGTCGGTTCATTAGAGCCAGCATGCGGGACCGGGACTCTGGGATTTGTAGTCTTTCTAGTTGCGTATTTTTCATAGTCTTATATTTCAACAGTTTTACCACAAACTGTGACTTTTTTTATTTTTTAAGATTGACAAACATTATGTGTAATTTGTGGCACAATTCAAACGGGATCGAAAGATAATCTTTCTCTCCATTGACTTCAATACATACTTTTTTTCGAAATAAGGTCCCATGGGTCGGAAGTAGAAGGGCGGATTTTCGCCTCTCTATGAAATGTCCTTCTCACACTCTAGCCGCTGCACAGCAGTTTCCCTCGGGACGAGTTCAGCTCCATGTGATCTTATCCTGTCTTATCTCACTTCCTGCTCCACCGACACTCTCCTCTATCTGTTCACCTACAGGCATGTACTGTGTGTCAAAAGCCTCTGGACAAACAGGCGGAGAAACCAAGTCATATCACATTGCATGTAAAGAAAACTACTCGAATATGTATATTGTTCCCGTTACTTCCTGTCTTCTTCTACTGATCCCTTTAGCGTTTACACTCTCTTTTGTTTATCCAACTAAGCAGTGTAATAAAACAGATGACTGCTTGCCATAAGCTTGTGTTTAAAGCTTAGAAAGCATTTATAAAAACAAAAGAGAAAAAAAATAAAGGTTCAATGTCAGAGTTTACCTTTCGAGCAATTTAGGCTGAAAAAGCGATCCATGTCTCATCCTGTGGAGTCTTTATTATTCATGGTCTGACTTTAATAATGCATTGTGTTTAACTTTACATCCCCTGCATATTTCACTACAATAACAGGGAAGTGTGTGAGCTCTCGAGGTGGGAAGTAGTGGAGTACAAATACTTGTACTGTTACTGTACTGAAGTACATTTTTCTGGTATCAGTACTTTACTCCACTACTTATTTTTCTGACGACTTTTCACTTTGACTTCTTACATTTTGAACACAAATACCTGTACTTTCTACTTCTTACATGTTGAACACAAATACCTGTACTTTCTACTTCTTACATGTTGAACACAAATACCTGTACTTTCTACTTCTTACATGTTGAACTCAAATACCTGTACTTTCTACTTCTTACATGTTGAACTCAAATACCTGTACTTTCTACTTCTTACATGTTGAACACAAATACCTGTACTTTCTACTTCTCACATGTTGAACACAAATACCTGTACTTTCTACTTCTTACATGTTGAACTCAAATACCTGAACTTTCTACTTCTTACATGTTGAACACAAATACCTGTACTTTCTACTTCTCACATGTTGAACTCAAATACCTGAACTTTCTACTTCTTACATGTTGAACACAAATACCTGTACTTTCTACTTCTTACATGTTGAACTCAAATACCTGTACTTTCTACTTCTTACATGTTGAACTCAAATACCTGTACTTTCTACTTCTTACATGTTGAACACAAATACCTGTACTTTCTACTTCTTACATGTTGAACACAAA
>NC_136907.1:2624448-2626948 GCF_949606895.1 Notothenia rossii
CGGTAAACGATACGTAGCATCTGGTTAGATGCGTGCTAATATCAATCCGGGTCGAGCAGGCAAAGGATGTTTTGTGAAAGTAATGTTTCTTGGTAAGATGTAGGGGTTTGGATCTGCATGCAAACAAGCTGTTACAATTTGGCATTTCTGAAGAATATAAAAAGCAAATGTTATCAGTACTCAAGGCTTTTTGAGGGAGAGGAATCATGAGAAAAGTCTACAATCATGCTAGCGAATATGTGGGGAGCAAATCTATGCTAACACCTTCAGAAATATCTACTTGTAGTAATCAACCACAGGTTTTAGCCCATTTTCTTATTGGAATCTACGCCCTCTATATCTAACTCTATTCGTCCAGAAACTCTAAAAATATCAGTTTATACCGAGGATCATGGGAATGTCACCCTGCTAACATGCTAATGGTCAGCTACAAATAGGACTTGATGATTAGCATTAAACAAAAAACACAGTTTTGTAAAACTTCAATGACAGAAAAGTCAACGTGTCACCAACAAGATTCAAGGTTCAAGGTTCTTTATTGTCAAACTAACATAGCTACAGAGTAATTATGTCCTTGAAAATCTTAGGTCACAGGCTTCTCCAACAATGCAACGTGATATAAAGAGGATATATTATGATCCTTTTCACGTTCATATAATATCTATAGCCTACCTATCTTTTCTTTACTAGCCTCTATGACTAGCCTACAAAAATCGTGTTTTTAAATATGAAGCCTTATCCAACACAGGCTCACGGCATTTCGTGTTATAGTCAAAAAATGAATCTATTGATTCGTGTTCACCAATCGCCATTTTCTTCGTGTCACACAGAACGATTTTAAAAGAAATGTAAATAATAACAAATTTGAAGGAAAAAGAGATTGTAAAAAATACAGATTTCAGTATTCTGACACAGAAGGATTTTAAATGTATTTCTATTGATAGTATGTTTCGTGCCTGCACCAAATAATAACAAATTGGCCGGGAAAAAAGATGACAAAAAATAGAGATTTCAGTATTCTGAGGCTCTCAGCCCCATTTATTTTCCTCGTGGACGGCAAAAAAACTGAGACATTATACAATTTAAAATAAAAGGGATAGGGTAAGATATTGAGTCAGAAAATGTTTTTAAACCACACAGCTTCCAGTCTTCCAAGACCCGACCGGACAAAAAGACGTGGTGAAGGCACGAAACATACGACCAATAGAATTGTTTTGCTTTTAAAATCGTTCTGTGTGAACACGTGTCAATAGATTAAATTAATTTTGTGACTATAACATGAAATGCCGTGAGACTGGGTTGCCTTATCAGCTTCAAATGGTCACACACACACACACACACACACACACACACACACACACACACACACACACACACACACACACACACACACACACACACACACACACACACACACACACACACACACAGGCACGCATACACCCAGAGACACATAAATACTAGCATGTGTTCTTGTCAGTGAGAAAACCAATCATCTTTAGTCCCCCCCCCGCCCCCCCCCCCCCCCCACGATCACCTCGCTGTCGCTTCATATTGGTCTGATTTACAGCAGCTGCTCAACATTTCTCAGCTCTACAGGTGAGCCGAACATCACAGCTATGATTCTCTGATTCTCTGATTATCTAACGCAGACATCTCCAGCAGCTGCTTCACAGTCTACTGCACGCAGATAAGCATGTGGGGGTTGAGTGGAGGATGTGTTGTATTTGGAATTTGATTTGAGGTTAACACAATATGATGGATGGATAAATAGATAAGTAACCTTCAATAGAAAGCTACAAAAAAGCTAACTTACGCTTGCTAGCTTATGTGTCTTTAAACAAATCTCCTGTTATCTCCATCAGAACAACCTTCTGGATCCGCACCAGTCTGGTTTCAAGGCAGGTCAGTCAACAGAAACTGCCCTCCTTGCTGTCTCTGAGGAACTGCACAGTGCTAAAGCAGCCTCCCTCTCCTCTGTCATCATCCTTCTGGACCTGTCTGCTGCATTCGACACGGTGAACCATCAGATCCTCCTTCACACTCTCCAAGAACTTGGAGTTTCAGGCTCTGCACTTTCCCTCCTCACCTCATACCTCAAAGACCGCACCTACAGGGTAACTTGGAGAGGGTCGGAGTCCAACCCTTGTCAATTAACTACAGGGGTCCCTCAGGGCTCGGTTCTTGGTCCCCTTCTCTTCTCCCTGTACACAAACTCGCTCGGATCAGTCATTAGCCCGCATGTTTTTTCATACCACTGCTACGCTGACGACACCCAACTTATTCTGTCCTTTCCCCGCTCAGAGACCCAGGTCGTCGCACGCATCTCTGCTTGCCTAGCAGACATCTCTCAGTGGATGTCTGCTCACCACCTCAAGCTCAACCTTGACAAGACTGAACTGCTTTTCCTTCCGGGAAAAGATTGTCCCACTCTTGACCTAACAATCAACATCGGCACCTCTGTTGTTTCCCCGACTCAGACTGCAAGGAGTCTGGGTGT
>NC_136907.1:2631948-2694448 GCF_949606895.1 Notothenia rossii
GACTATTAGATCACTTTTTCTTGACTGATCTGGACCAAAATCACTGCCGGCGGTCCCTGAATGCACCAGAGCTTCAGTATTAGGATTTAGTATCGGCCCACTGAGCAGCGTCAAAGTTTAGTTCCAGAAACTGAGTCCCCCCTGGTGGGAAATAAAACCTGAACCTATGACTGCAGGCTTTTTTCACAGCCGTCTTCTTTTTTTTTACTCGGAGAAGCCAAGGTGCTACTAACAACATTTCAGTAGCGAGCCAGGACTGTGAAACATATGCAGTTAAATGAAATTCAGCCGTCATTAATTTCCTTTTTTTACACCCCTGTGCTCTTTTGTACTGTCACCAAAAGGCTCATGGCTACACAGTGGGGTTTGTAATGCCATTCAGTCCTAATGCTAAACCGGCCATTTCAGTTGCATACAAAATGTATCTCACTCCCTAGCCTCGCCACTTTTCTCCTTTCCGAGGGCAAAAAGCTCAGCAGGAAGCCATGCCAGCTTGATTGGCTGCTATCCATGATCTCCCAATAACTTTGACTCTCTCTCTTCCTCCCTGTCTCTCTTTCCCCCTCTGGTTAGCTCATGTTTTATGGATGCTGTAAGTGGTAAAGGAGTTTAGACTCATCCCTCGGTGCTTTCACTTAAAATATCGTATAGTTTGGAGCATTTTGTGCTGATTTCTCTGAGGGATCTGCTACATTATTAGCGGGTATATTTCTTGTGTTTTGACTTGTAAATCTAATGTTTTTCCATTCAAGTAAAGCTGATATCTAAAGGAACAAGTGCTGGTGGTTGACTTACAATCATGGCTGTGTTTGACCCATCTGTCATATGGTTTTTCCCACAGGGTTAACAGCATATAGCGGAGGTCCACTGCCTGCAGCGGGCACTTAATGGAATTTTTTTTAGCTCCAGTCCAGTTTCTGATTGTGTGATTGTATGCGTGTCACCCATATAGACTAACGTTTTGTCAATATTTCCTGCAGATAGCTTCTGATAGGATGGTCACGAGGGAGCAGTACATTTATATAGGAGTTTGAAATGATTATTTCTGAATAACTTTCACAGGTTTTTCTTGCCATTTTGTGTTTTATGTGAATGTAGAAGGTGTGTTTTTCTTGATTGGAACTTTTCCCAGGTTATTGAGATTGAAGATTTGAAGGGATTTCATCAGGAATGGTTTGATGGCTCATTCAAAGTGGTGGCTATAGACAAATAATACAAATAAGTAAAGACATTAATGTGTTTTGACATATGACTGGCACGTCATTCAACAACAACTAGCTGAAATGACATCTCGCTAACTGTCAAGCTAGAGGTTAAGGCATTACACGTTGCATTTGACTAATTGCATCTGGCTTTTGTGCTTTTGAATGATACTAAATTATGTCATTTTATATGAAGGTTAGCTAGCTAGCAAGCAGCTAGTTCACTTAATCCACCGTTCTTTAAGGTTAAAACTGGTTGCAGAAAAAGGATTTGAAGTCACTCATCAAGCTTAGCAATAATATTAATAATAATCCTTATATTTATTATAGCACTTTATCAATGACTCAAAACACTTTACAAATACACATTACATATACAGATCATACATACATGTAATTGTCATCTACTGTGGACAATACCCACAGGAGCAAGTTCAGGTGAAGTGTCTTGCCCAAGGACACAACGGCTTTACAGACGCAGCAGCAGCGGGTTTCACCCCCTTGATCAATGCACTGCACCACACCGCCCATCTTCACACCTCAAAGTCATCGAGGCGCTTTTACAAGTACACATTGATATTATACATGTACTGTGGACGATACCCACAGGAGCAAATCCGGGTGAAGTGTCTTGCCCAAGGACACAACGGCCTGACGCAGTGGGGCGGGAGCGGGTTTCGAACTGGAGTTCCCCAACACCCCCTTGATCTGATGATCAAACGCACAGACCACTGCGCCACCCGTCCCAAGCAATGTCCTTTCCTTTATGCTAAATGAAGGATAACATTTGTTGTATTTTACTATATTACTCTGACCCTCGTTATGCTTTGTAGTGTTATTACTCTACAGTGTCCAGGACCACGAGCTGTTTTCATTTGGTTTATGTACGAAAGTGAGCCTGATGCAATCATTAAACATAACGGGACATAAAAAAGGTCGTCGCTCTGACCATTTGCTAGATTGATTTGAAGGGGTTTAACTGTGTGTTCGTGCACTATTCTTTATTTGTATTTTTGTATTTGATCATAGATGTTGCGTTGTTTGGAGCAGCTCAGGTCAGAAGAATGTCATTGCCATTTCTACTGTAGCTCATGAGCTTATGAAATTAAAACCTTTGAATTCAATTCGATTTGACTCCAGTGCGATGATAAGAACACACATCTTCCTCCTTGAAGGTGCACACATAGCCTACAATACTACATATACAAGGCTAGCGCTAATCGGTTAGCATTTAACCTCCGGCTGGCTGACTCTGCGACAGGAGAACATCGAGGAGGAGGAGGTTGTGTGCTATGTGCAGAGATTCATCTTCCCCCCATCATCTCTCTTTGACCCGGGGCCTGGTGGGAGATAAAGTCAAGCAGACAGAATAGTGTGTGTTTGTGTGTTGAATGTGTGTATAAGTGCATGTGTGTGTATGTGTGTGTATGTGTGTTTGTGTGTTGCATGTGTGTGTATGTGTGTTGTATGTGTGTGTGTGTATGTGTGTGTATGTGTGTATGTGTGTTGCATGTGTGTGTGTGTGTATTGCATGTGTCTTTAAGTGCATGTGTGTGTATGTGTGTTTGTGTGTTGTATGTGTGTGTATGTGTGTGTATGTGTGTGTGTGTGTATGTGTGTGTAAGTGCATGTGTGTGTATGTGTGTTGCATGTGTGTGTGTGTGTATTGCATGTGTCTTTAAGTGCATGTGTGTGTATGTGTGTTTGTGTGTTGTATGTGTGTGTATGTGTGTGTATGTGTGTGTGTGTGTATGTGTGTTTAAGTGCATGTGTGTGTATGTGTGTTTAAGTGCACGTGTGTGTATGTAGTGAGATGTGGTCAGCCATTGGCACTTGTTCATTATGTGCTGCAATGATGTCCAGTGGGACTCTCTCTCTCCATCTCTTTGTGTGTGTGTGTGTGTGTGTGTGTGTGTGTGTGTGTGTGTGTGTGTGTGTGTGTGTGTGTGTGTGTGTGTGTGTGTGTGTGTGTGTGTGTGTGTGTGTGTGTGTGTAGTCATGTGCACAAATGCGTACATACAGTGAAACATGCACTTGAATGCACACGAGCACATGGCACAAAGACATTATTCAATCTGACACACACAGGAGATGAAGGAGGCAGCGGTGTGTTATTAGGTGCCAGGTTTAACAGCGGCAGACACGGTGTGTGTGTGTGTGTGTGTGTGTGTGTGTGTGTGTGTGTGTGTGTGTGTGTGTGTGTGTGTGTGTGTGTGTGTGTGTGTGTGTGTGTGTGTGTGTATGTCATACAAAGCTGGAACATTTAATTTAGCCATTTTTGTCAGTGGTTGAACTCGTCTCTGACGCTGCTCTGTAACACATAATCTGATTCTGTAGAGTGTAGACTGCCGGTTAACGAGAGCTGATCTAGTTTCCGTTCTGTTTGTCTCTGAAAATGAGGTTATATTTTCTGTCCTTCTGATTTGTTTTGGCTGTTTGTTGAAAATAGGGTATTTCTGGGAAAGTCATATAAGAGAAGAGGTGGAAGAAGTATTCAGATTGTTTGGAGGAAAAGTACCAATACATTACTTAAATACTCCGTTACAAGTACATGTCCTGCATGTTAAATCTCACTGAAGTAACAGTACAGAATGATCTATAAAAACAAAACGTTATAATTAAAGGCCTCCATGTGTGATCGTAATTTTCTCGTATATAAAGTCCTGATACAAGAGATGTTGGACTTTTTGTAATATGTTGATACTTTTACTTTTTTGTACCTTAAACTGTTTACTTTCTAGAGATGCATTATGTTACACATTTAGAAAATTAGAAAAAGAGTCCTCTCCTGCTGATGTTCAGGTGTATATCAGTATGTAGTGTCTCTACTTTAAAGAGTCCTCTCCTGCTGATGTTCAGGTGTATATCAGTATGTAGTGTCTCTACTTTAAAGAGTCCTCTCCTGCTGATGTTCAGGTGTATATCAGTATGTAGTGTCTCTACTTTAAAGAGTCCTCTCCTGCTGATGTTCAGCTATATATCCGTATGTAGTGTCTCTACTTTAAAGAGTCTTCTCCTGCCGATGTTCAGGTGTATATCAGTATGTAGTGTCTCTACTTTAAAGAGTCCTCTCCTGCTGATGTTCAGGTGTATATCAGTATGTAGTGTCTCTACTTTAAAGAGTCCTCTCCTGCTGATGTTCAGGTGTATATCAGTATGTAGTGTCTCTACTTTAAAGAGTCCTCTCCTGCTGATGTTCAGGTGTATATCAGTATGTAGTGTCTCTACTTTAAAGAGTCCTCTCCTGCTGATGTTCAGGTGTATATCAGTATGTAGTGTCTCTACTTTAAAGAGTCCTCTCCTGCTGATGTTCAGGTGTATATCAGTATGTAGTGTCTCTACTTTAAAGAGTCCTCTCCTGCTGATGTTCAGGTGTATATCAGTATGTAGTGTCTCTACTTTAAAGAGTCCTCTCCTGCTGATGTTCAGGTGTATATCAGTATGTAGTGTCTACTTTAAAGAGTCCTCTCCTGCTGATGTTCAGGTGTATATCAGTATGTAGTGTCTCTACTTTAAAGAGTCCTTTCCTGCTGATGTTCAGGTGTATATCAGTATGTAATGTCTCTACTTTAAAGAGTGCTCTCCTGCTGATGTTCAGGTGTATATCAGTATGTAGTGTCTCTACTTTAAAGAATCCTCTCCTGCTGGTGTTCAGGTGTATATCAGTATGTAGTGTCTCTACTTTAAAGAGTCCTCTCCTGCTGATGTTCAGGTGTATATCAGTATGTAGTGTCTCTACTTTAAAGAGTCCTCTCCTGCTGATGTTCAGGTGTATATCAGTATGTAGTGTCTCTACTTTAAAGAGTCTTCTCCTGCCGATGTTCAGGTGTATATCAGTATGTAGTGTCTACTTTAAAGAGTCCTCTCCTGCTGATGTTCAGGTGTATATCAGTATGTAGTGTCTCTACTTTAAAGAGTCCTTTCCTGCTGATGTTCAGGTGTATATCAGTATGTAATGTCTCTACTTTAAAGAGTGCTCTCCTGCTGATGTTCAGGTGTATATCAGTATGTAGTGTCTCTACTTTAAAGAATCCTCTCCTGCTGGTGTTCAGGTGTATATCAGTATGTAGTGTCTCTACTTTAAAGAGTCCTCTCCTGCTGATGTTCAGGTGTATATCAGTATGTAGTGTCTCTACTTTAAAGAGTCCTCTCCTGCTGATGTTCAGCTATATATCCGTATGTAGTGTCTCTACTTTAAAGAGTCTTCTCCTGCCGATGTTCAGGTGTATATCAGTATGTAGTGTCTCTACTTTAAAGAGTCCTCTCCTGCTGATGTTCAGGTGTATATCAGTATGTAGTGTCTCTACTTTAAAGAGTCCTCTCCTGCTGATGTTCAGGTGTATATCAGTATGTAGTGTCTCTACTTTAAAGAGTCCTCTCCTGCTGATGTTCAGGTGTATATCAGTATGTAGTGTCTCTACTTTAAAGAGTCCTCTCCTGCTGATGTTCAGGTGTATATCAGTATGTAGTGTCTCTACTTTAAAGAGTCCTCTCCTGCTGATGTTCAGGTGTATATCAGTATGTAGTGTCTCTACTTTAAAGAGTCCTCTCCTGCTGATGTTCAGGTGTATATCAGTATGTAGTGTCTCTACTTTAAAGAGTCCTCTCCTGCTGATGTTCAGGTGTATATCAGTATGTAGTGTCTACTTTAAAGAGTCCTCTCCTGCTGATGTTCAGGTGTATATCAGTATGTAGTGTCTCTACTTTAAAGAGTCCTTTCCTGCTGATGTTCAGGTGTATATCAGTATGTAATGTCTCTACTTTAAAGAGTGCTCTCCTGCTGATGTTCAGGTGTATATCAGTATGTAGTGTCTCTACTTTAAAGAATCCTCTCCTGCTGGTGTTCAGGTGTATATCAGTATGTAGTGTCTCTACTTTAAAGAGTCCTCTCCTGCTGATGTTCAGGTGTATATCAGTATGTAGTGTCTCTACTTTAAAGAGTCCTCTCCTGCTGATGTTCAGGTGTATATCAGTATGTAGTGTCTCTACTTTAAAGAGTCCTCTCCTGCTGATGTTCAGGTGTATATCAGTATGTAGTGTCTCTACTTTAAAGAGTCCTCTCCTGCTGATGTTCAGGTGTATATCATTATGTAGTGCCTCTACTTTAAAGAGTCCTCTCCTGTTGATGTTCAGGT
Source organism: Notothenia rossii (assembly GCF_949606895.1). Lineage (NCBI taxonomy): Eukaryota > Metazoa > Chordata > Actinopteri > Perciformes > Nototheniidae > Notothenia > Notothenia rossii. The sequence goes on from NC_136907.1 coordinate 2,638,286, forward strand.
GTATATCAGTATGTAGTGTCTCTACTTTAAAGAGTCCTCTCCTGCTGATGTTCAGGTGTATATCAGTATGTAGTGTCTCTACTTTAAAGAGTCCTCTCCTGCTGATGTTCAGGTGTATATCAGTATGTAGTGTCTCTACTTTAAAGAGTCCTCTCCTGTTGATGTTCAGGTGTATATCAGTATGTAGTGTCTCTACTTTAAAGAGTCCTCTCCTGCTGATGTTCAGGTGTATATCAGTATGTAATGTCTCTACTTTAAAGAGTGCTCTCCTGCTGATGTTCAGGTGTATATCAGTATGTAGTGTCTCTACTTTAAAGAGTCCTCTCCTGCTGATGTTCAGGTGTATATCAGTATATAGTGTCTCTACTTTAAAGAGTCCTCTCCTGCTGATGTTCAGGTGTATATCAGTATGTAGTGTCTACTTTAAAGAGTCCTCTCCTGCTGATGTTCAGGTGTATATCAGTATGTAGTGTCTCTACTTTAAAGAGTCCTCTCCTGCTGATGTTCAGGTGTGTATCAGTATGTAGTGTCTCTACTTTAAAGAGTCCTCTCCTGCTGATGTTCAGGTGTATATCAGTATGTAGTGTCTCTACTTTAAAGAGTCCTCTCCTGCTGATGTCCAGGTGTATATCAGTATGTAGTGTCTCTACTTAAAGAGTCCTCTCCTGCTGATGTTCAGGTGTATATCAGTATGTAATGTCTCTACTTTAAAGAGTCCTCTCCTGCTGATGTTCAGGTGTATATCAGTATGTAATGTCTCTACTTTAAAGAGTCCTCTCCTGCTGATGTTCAGGTGTATATCAGTATGTAGTGTCTGTACTTTAAATAGTCCTCTCCTGCTGATGTCCGGTGTATATCAGTATGTAGTGTCTCTACTTTAAAGAGTCCTCTCCTGCTGATGTCCAGGTGTATATCAGTATGTAGTGTCTCTACTTTAAAGAGTCCTCTCCTGCTGATGTCCAGGTGTATATCAGTATGTAGTGTCTCTACATGTCTCCATGTTTTAATGTTCAAAAAGCTCTTTATTGTTCTCATACTGCCTGTGCTGCAGCACCTCTTTTCACCCTCTGTCTGAAACCAGTGCCCAGTCTGCTCTGATTGGTTAGCTGGCCGGCTCTGTTGTGATTGGTCCACCTCTTAGAGATATCCCGCCCTTAAGCCTATTACAATGTGTTGTAGCACTAGCCAAAAGGAGCGTGAGTTTTACTTAGTGATGTCAGGAACTTTGGGATGTTAGCCCCTGCAGACCATTGACTTGCACACAAACCTATAGAACACACTACAGGAACTGGAAACACCAAAATGAAGAATACAGCCCCGTGAAAGCGAGCTTCATGAAGCCTCTTTATTGTGTGTCAATAAAGCTGTTGATTTGGGGTCGAGCGATTGCCCGCTGCTTTGATCTGGTCAAAATGGCCGCCTGCCCGGTGCACGGTCGGTAACATAATGATATTATCTTCATCAGATGAGAGGGGCTCGTATTGATTTATTACCTTGTTGAAACTATTGCGAACACAAAGGGCTTCGTCCTCCTTATCCTTTTTCTTCCTCTTTTCATAAAAGACCTCCACGCATGCCGCTCGCCTCTTTGTGAGTCGATGAGGGAACTATTCAGCGCTCAGAGAGCTGAAGATGATAGAAAATACCTCATCAACTGCTCTTTATAAAAACTCCTGCCAACAGATCTCACTGGAAAAGTCTCATACACTCAGTTTATACTCTCAAACAATTCATCCACAGGACAACTTTACTGGAGAAGTACTCAGATCGTGTACTTGAGTAAAAGTAGAAGTACTCAGATCTTGTACTTGAGTAAAAATAGAAGTACTCAGATCTTGTATTTGAGTAAAAGTAGAAGTACTCAGATTTTGTACTTGAGTAAAAGTAGAAGTACTCAGATTTTGTACTTGAGTAAAAGTAGAAGTACTCAGATTTTGTACTTGAGTAAAAGTAGAAGTACTCAGATTTTGTACTTGAGTAAAAGTAGAAGTACTCAGATCTTGTACTTGAGTAAAAATAGAAGTACTCAGATCTTGTACTTGAGTAAAAGTAGAAGTACTCAGATTTTGTACTTGAGTAAAAGTAGAAGTACTCAGATCTTGTACTTGAGTAAAAATAGAAGTACTCAGATCTTGTACTTGAGTAAAAGTAGAAGTACTCAGATTTTGTACTTGAGCAAAAGTAGAAGTACTCAGATCTTGTACTTGAGTAAAAGTAGAAGTACTCAGATTTTGTACTTGAGTAAAAGTAGAAGTACTCAGATTTTGTACTTGAGTAAAAGTAGAAGTACTCAGATCTTGTACTTGAGTAAAAGTAGAAGTACTCAGATCTGGTACTTGAGTAAAAGTAGAAGTATTTCAGATCTGGTACTTGAGTAAAAGTAGAAGTATTCAGATCTGGTTCTTGAGTAAAAGTAGAAGTACTCAGATCTTGTACTTGAGTGAAAGTAGAAGTAATCAGATCTTGTACTTGAGTGAAAGTAGAAGTACTCAGATCTTGTACTTGAGTAAAAGTAGAAGTACTCAGATCTGGTACTTGAGTAAAAGTAGAAGTATTCAGATCTGGTACTTGAGTAAAAGTAGAAGTACTCAGATCTTGTACTTGAGTAAAAGTAGAAGTACTCAGATCTTGTTCTTGAGTAAAAGTAGAAGTACTCAGATCTTGTACTTGAGTAAAAGTAGAAGTACTCAGATTTTGTACTTGAGTAAAAGTAGAAGTAATCAGATCTTGTTCTTGAGTAAAAGTAGAAGTACTCAGATCTTGTACTTCAGTAAAAGTAGAAGTACTCAGATCTTGTACTTGAGTAAAAGTAGAAGTACCAGAGTGTAGGAATACTCTGTTACAGTAAAAGTCCTGCATTCAAAATGTTCCTCAAGTGAAAGTAGAAAAGTATTATCATCAAAATATAGTGAAAGTAGTGACAGTAAAAGTAGTCGTTGTGCAGATTGGTCCATTTCAGAATAATATATATGATATGTTTTATAATGATTGATCATGAAAGTGTTCTCAAAGCTGGTAAAGGAGCAGCTAGTCTGAATGACTTTGTATACTGCAGGGTAGCTGGTGGATTTACTCCAGGTGGAACTAAAGTCTGATTTAACACTTGATTAGATTTCTCATCATTCATCCACATCTGTGAAGTAACTAAAGGTGTAAATACATGAAGTGGAGTAGAAGTACACAGTAGCAACAAATAGAAAATACTCAAGTACCTCAAAATTGTACTTAAGTACAGTACTTGAGTTAATGTGCTTAGTTACTCTACACCTCTGGTTTTAATATCACATTTATGTAATATTTCACTTCAAGCCATTCCAAATCTTATCTGGCAGATATAGGTAAATACTTTAAATATCGTATGAAAACAAACACATTATTTAGCACACTGATGTTTGAAAGGCTGAAGACTTTTGAGGAGTTACTGTAGAAGAAATCTAGAAAGCCGTAAATAACGCTGGGCTAAAAATAACCTTATTCATAAATCACTATTTCCCCCTGAAATGTAATTGATTGTTTGGAAAATGATTTGAGATTGCAAAGAATTCGCCATAACTCAAACTCCAGCAGCTAGATGTGTCTGCTCTGAAACAAGTGGTGAATATTGTAGGTTTGTTCTGTGCAGCTGAGATCAATATGTATTGAAGGGGGGTCAAAGGTCGGGGGCAGCCATCATCTGTGCTAAAGAGGGGGAGGGGATTTTTATGGTGCATTTTTATTGTGTGCGGATTAGGTAAACACGACGCAACATGTTACCGGAGACGGCAAAAGTACACACGTCCTTTACTCAAGTAGAAGTACAGATACTCGTGTTTAAAAATACTCAACATGGGACGTCACTGGCAGACAGGAAGCCAGCATGCATTTACACGAACACTGATGACAAAGCAGTTTAAAATCCTGCTCGTCAATAGGACCACATTAGAAAAGCCTATCTCACCTTAGCATAGACTAGCATAGCTTATAAGATAACAGAAGAAGTAGGCTACTTTATTGATCCCGATTTGGGAAATGTTTGTGTTGCAGCAGCACGAAAAGACATAGCATTGGAACAAATGTAAAATTAAAAGACTGGAAATAAACAAGAAAGTAGAAAATATACATGTTGAATTATCTCACCTTAGTGTCGCCTAGCATAGCTTATCCCACCATAGCCTAGCATAGCTTATCCCACCATAGCCTAGCATAGCGTATCTCACCTTAGCATAGCTTATCTCACCTTAGCATAGACTAACATAGCTTACCTCAACTTAGTGTCGCCTAGCATAGCTTATCCCACCATAGCCTAGCATAGCTTATCCACCATAGCCTAGCATAGCTTATTCCACCATAGCCTAGCATAGCTTATCCCACCATAGCCTAGCATAGCTTATCTCACCTTAGCATAGCTTATCTCACCTTAGCATAGCATAGCTTAGTCCACCCTAGCATAGCCTAGCATTGCTTATCTCACCTATGCATAGCTTATCTCACTTTAGCGTCGCCTAGCATAGCTTATCTCACCATAGCCTAGAATAGCTTATCTCACCTTAGCGTCGCCTAGCATAGCTTAGCTCACCTTGATAGTCTATTGAGTTTAGGACAGTGTTGGAAGTACATTTACACTGATGCTACTGGTAGGCCTACTTTTACAATATTAAATTCAGGAGTTATTCTGGACCATAGTATTTCTACTCTTAAGTGAAGGAGTACCTCTCTTACATCAGCTGATTCCCAACAGAGGACTGTAAGATTCACCCACATGTTTTTTCTTTCAAATAATTGTTATGTAAAATGACAGGAGAGCTTCTGTTGCATTGCTCTTTTAGTGTACCCATTGATCTCAGTGAGCTGCAGTCAGTGTGTGTGTGTGTGTGTGTGTGTGTGTGTGTGTGTGTGTGTGTGTGTGTGTGTGTGTGTGTGTGTGTGTGTGCGTGCATGCGTGCGTGTGTGCTCTGACCTGTTTGTGCAGTCGAGTGTGAGTTCAGCGGATGCAGTTTCAGGGTCAGTGCTGGTATGGGTCTAAATGGACCAGTCCATCACTTCTGGGTCACACGGGGAGTAAAAGATTACATACAGTATAAAGCTCAGATTGTATTTCTACTTTTTTAAACTGTAGTATGTGTTTCATTGTTGGTGTAACCGCCTATTTGCTTAAACCTTAAATGGGTAATCACACATTCACATTTAGGGAACTGTAATGATTGCTATTTTCTACATTACACCCATCAATGCACCCCGTTTACACCCGTATTATACTCATGTATTACACTTACATATCCCATGTTACACTGTATTACACTGTTATATTATTAGACTGTTGTATTACACATCATTACACCCCTTTAACACCCTCATGTTAAACTGTTATTACTCCCAAGTTACACAGTAATTACACTGATATGACACCCCTAACACACCAATATACAACTGTAATATAACAACCACATTACAGACTAATACACTCTTATTATATCCATTGTTACACCCATATTACACTCATAAATACCCATGTTACAATGTAATTAGACAGATTTTACGCATCAATACACCTCTTTAAAACTCTTATTATACTCATGTTACAATATTATCACACCATTATTACATGGCTTAGTTGAATACTCGATTCTGATTGGTCAATTCAGAACACGTGACACGTTGTTAATACAGAACAGCAGACCACTGTCAAGCACTTATTAACCGTTGTTAAGGACGCTCACATCTGCAGAAACAAGTCCGTTCGATTTAAGTGTATACAGTTTGGCTAACTGACAAGACAAGAGCGACAAGAAAACAGCGGAGAAGTAACGGGCAGAAACCCTCCTTTTTACGCAGCGGTCCAGACATAGACATCAAACAGCGACACATATTCAGTGTGCAGTTACTTTGGCATTAGGGCAGGGATATCTAGATACTTTCCAAGGTTTGACATCATGAATGGTGCTACTTTAAAAGCAAGCAGCGATGTTTTCAAATCTGTAATCAAAAAGCTCCTCAAAAACGCTATCGAAGCAGTTCCTGCCGTTGCTCGTTAGTTCAAACGGTAGCAACGGACTATTTTTCTTAGCGGATGCATGTCAATTTAAATCAATACAACTATTTTTTAAATCAATAAAATCATTTTCTAAATCCATAAAAGCTTTTCAATTAATATTGGAGTCATGTCGTTACTTTGTTGAGAATGAGGCCGTGCAATAAGCGGGATAATGTGCACATTGCATAATGTGCCTTCATGCCGATCTAGATTCCTCTGCTTCGCGTCGGGATCCTGATCAGCCTGTCGGTGTTCTTTTCCCCATAATGACCAAGTCGCAGCACATTATCCCTTACGTATGATACTCATGTTACACTTTAATTACACTGTTATTACACCCCTATAACACCAATATAAAACTGTAATACAACAACCACATTACAAACTAATACACTCCTATTACACCTGCATCACACTCATATATTACACATGTTACACTGTTATTACACCTATATAACACTCTTATTAGATCCATATTACACACATGTTACACCCGTATTACACTCATATAACAACCATTTTTTTTAGACCCATATTACACCCGTATGACACCATTATTACACGCATGTTACACATTGACAAAGCCTGTCAAATGACTGTAACCTCTAGGATACAGAAACCATTTAGGGGTTAATTTTAGTCAATTTTTCCTATAAATAAAATCATTTTGAGAATTAAATATATCTTGGGTTCTTCTTTTCTTATGGTGTCATTGTTCTGCCATCTTACATAACACACTTGCACCTCAAGCTGTTCATGGTCGGCTGAGGCAATCTGTTTGAATGAAATGGATAACTGATGATCGGCCATTTGGCAGGAAGTGCAGCTGAGTCCACTGCCAGGGCCTCTGAGCAGGGCGCGCTCACTGGCAGCTCCTCAGTGTGCTGGGAAGTGTGTGACCTTGGAGAAATCCTTTGTAACACTAGCGTTCGACCAAATGTGAAAAACTTTATGGAGCATCAGAGGTGTGCTATTGAGCGTTTTAATCTCAGCTAAAAACTCACCTCTTCGCACTGGCTTTTAATACAAGTTGAATATAACATTTTTACATTCATATGTGCTTTTATGTGTTTCTAGCTATTGTGCTTTTTATTATTTTTTTAAATATTGTTTTATTATTTTACTCCCATTGTGTTTTTATATTGTATTACAGCACTCTGGTCAACTTGGAGAGGACTCTTAAAAGTAGAGACACTACATACTGATATACACCTGAACATCAGCAGGAGAGGACTCTTTAAAGTAGAGACACTACATACTGATATACACCTGAACATCAGCAGGAGAGGACTCTTTAAAGTAGAGACACTACATACTGATATACACCTGAACATCAGCAGGAGAGGACTCTTTAAAGTAGAGACACTACATACTGATATACACCTGAACATCAGCAGGAGAGGACTCTTTAAAGTAGAGACACTACATACTGATATACACCTGAACATCAGCAGGAGAGGACTCTTTAAAGTAGAGACACTACATACTGATATACACCTGAACATCAGCAGGAGAGGACTCTTTAAAGTAGAGACACTACATACTGATATACACCTGAACATCAGCAGGAGAGGACTCTTTAAAGTAGAGACACTACATACTGATATACACCTGAACATCAGCAGAAGAGGACTCTTTAAAGTAGAGACACTACATACTGATATACACCTGAACATCAGCAGGAGAGGACTCTTTAAAGTAGAGACACTACATACTGATATACACCTGAACATCAGCAGGAGAGGACTCTTTAAAGTAGAGACACTACATACTGATATACACCTGAACATCAGCAGGAGAGGACTCTTTAAAGTAGAGACACTACATACTGATATACACCTGAACATCAGCAGGAGAGGACTCTTTAAAGTAGAGACACTACATACTGATATACACCTGAACATCAGCAGGAGAGGACTCTTTAAAGTAGAACCACTATTCTAATATGATCATCAGTATTATGTGTCATCTTTAATAAAAAAAAACTAAATGCATTATGTTTATGGATTAGGATACCTGGCTGTATAAAAATTATTTAAAGTTAACTCCACCTTTAGCAGCTGCAGAATTTAAATTATAAAAACACATGAATGCATTATTATCCATTGGTATAATAAATATGATATTCCAAAAATATTCAGATTCAGTCCACAAAGCCTAGTGGTTTGAAACAGGCAGTAATGAGAATCAGACGCAGCAGGGGGAGACAGAGTTCGATCCGAAGTGTCAGATTTCCTCACATGCATATTGAATTGTTAAATATCCTGACAACACTGGAAAGACCAAAAAAATAACAATCCCACTCATTCTTTTGAAATAAAAAGTGCACGTACACCTACTGGGGTCAGGAAACATGTTAGAACCACGATGTATGTCCTATTGGTTGTCAAACACAAGAAAATACACAACATCTACACACGTTTTAGCAAATATATTTAAATGAAAATATTATGTTTACAGTGTAATGGGCAATAATATAAATCAAACTGTATAAAAAAAGCACTGAAGGAAGAAATGAAAATGACAAATGGCGCTATATTCCTCGTTTTTATTTCTGCATAAAAGCAATCTACAAAGGGGGCGCATTGACATATAAAGATTCAGTGCGTGTGTGTGTTTGTTAATGTCCCTTGGGGGGACATCAGTGGACTGTGTATATTTTCCAACCCCTGGACTCCTTCTTGCTTGAGTGGTTGCTCTCTCTTTAACAAACACACGCACGCACTAACGCACGCACACACACACACACACACACACACACACACACACACACACACACACACACACACACACACACACACACACACACACACACACACACACACACACACACACACACACACACCCTCAGAGTAAATGTAAGTCACTGGTCTTCAGGGAGCAGGTTTGTCCGTATCTGCATTATTTCTTTGTGCTCCAGCAAACAGATGTTTTCTGTTAATTACCTTAAGAAACTAAACAAAGATTTTTGAATATTAAAGCATGGAGACATGTTCCATAGAGACACTACATACTGATATACACCTGAACATCAGCAGGAGAGGACTCTTTAAAGTAGAGACACTACATACTGAGATACACCTGAACATCAGCAGGAGAGGACTCTTTAAAGTAGAGACACTACACACTGATATACACCAGAACATCAGCAGGAGAGGACTCTTTAAAGTAGAGACACTACATACTGATAAACACCTGAACATCAGCAGGAGAGGACTCTTTAAAGTAGAGACACTACATACTGATATACACCTGAACATCAGCAGGAGAGGACTCTTTAAAGTAGAGACACTACATACTGATATACACCTGAACATCAGTAGGAGAGGACTCTTTAAAGTAGACACTACATACTGACATACACCTGAACATCAGCAGGAGAGGACTCTTTAAAGTAGAGACACTACATACTGATATACACCTGAACATCAACAGGAGAGGACTCTTTAAAGTAGAGACACTACATACTGATATACACCTGAACATCAGCAGGAGAGGACTCTTTAAAGTAGAGACACTACATACTGATATACACCTGAACATCAACAGGAGAGGACTCTTTAAAGTAGAGACACTACATACTGATATACACCTGAACGTCAGCAGGAGAGGACTCTTTAAAGTAGAGACACTACATACTGATATACACCTGAACATCAACAGGAGAGGACTCTTTAAAGTAGAGACACTACATACTGATATACACCTGAACATCAGCAGGAGAGGACTCTTTAAAGTAGAGACACTACATACTGATATACACCTGAACATCAGCAGGAGAGGACTCTTTAAAGTAGAGACACAAGGAGCTAACTGTACGTGTGATGTTGCAGCAAACCTCAGATACTTCGACACCTCGTTGTACTTTAATTGTGAACACAAGAGGAAGCAGGTATTTTCTCTGCCTTATTTTTCTCACTGCACATCAGAGAAGACTCCCCCAGCCCCCATTTTCCTCCAACAACAGGAACATCTTGAGCTCTCCTTCACTTGTGTCGCTCTGACTCTCCTCTTCTTACCGGCGCCTGGCAGAGGATGCTCATTATCTCCCTCTCTCTCTGACAGCCAACCCTTCCTATAATGAGCAAGTGTCCTTAAGCAGGACAAACATGAGTTCATGAAGTTCAAAGCCTGACCAATGAAACTGTTTGGTGTGTTTAGTTAATGCAAGACGTCCTCTGGATATCTGCACAAACAGCGCTGTGAGGAAATGCCGTTGTTGTTGTTATTGTTGTTGTTGTTGTTGTGTAAATGAGGGAGCAGCTTCAGAAGAAGTGTTTGGTTTTGATCTGTGTTTACCGTATTCAGCGTTTCCCCCTGAACGGATGTAAAGTGGTAATCAGAGGGATAATGGTTTGTTATCTTGTGTGTGTGTGTGTGTGTGTGTGTGTGGGGGTGTGTGTGGGGGGTGTGTGTGTGTGTGTGTGTGTGTGTGTGTGTGTGTGTGTGGGGGGGGTGGGTGTGTGTGTGTGTGTGTGTGTGTGTGTGTGTGTGTGTGGGGGGGTGTGTGTGTGTGTGTGTGTGTGTGTGTGTGTGTGTGTGTGTGTGTGTGTGTGTGTGTGTGTGTGTGTGTGTGTGTGTCTTTACCCTGTGCTCAGGTGCTACAATCTTCTAATTCCTTCATGTGTTCTTGTGTTTCTCCCAGAAGGCCTTACACTGCGTCTTTTTTAGCCCGTAGTCTTTGCTTCTCATCCACAAACGTTACTTTCATTGCTTTACTTTCCTTTCTCGTGAATCTTTAAATATAACCCAAATAAAAATGTTGTTCAATTCCTAAAACATTTTCTTCAATTTCTGTTGTAAAAAGCTCTTACTGTACGTGAAGCCTTTTTCTACTGCTTACATCCTGATTGCTGAATCAACCATAAAGCAGTTTGGTGTTTACGGGCATGTGGATTTGTTAACTGGTCGATGTGTGCAGTATTTTAATGGCAGTGTTTTAAAAATGGCAAACAAGTGACTGTGTCAGATTTCTGTGTCTTACTCAGAGAACCGTGTGCAGTGTTTTGCAAAAAGTTGAATTGCAAATTGGCTGCAGAGCTGAAAATGTGTTTGGAGTTTTGGAGATTTGAGCTGAGGTTTTGCACGTTGAGTGTGAGTTTAAATAATTGTGCTTTTTGTGACATTTTAGTTCGTTAGCAACCGAAAAAAACTGTAACACCCCACAACCGTCTCATTCATTGATGTTTCTGTTTCCTCCCCAGTTCGCTCCCAGTACTCTCACAGTGGCAGGGATTTTTAATAATAGTATATCTTTTTTTATAAATTGTTATATTTTCAAGCCTTTTTTACGATAAGATAAGATCTTTAATTTGTCATTGTACAAGTACAACACAATTACAATATCAACTCAAGGTGCCAACGCGCAACAACAAGACAATACAAAACAAGAAATGGGACTTATATAGACATGATAACATAAGAATAAGAATAAGAATATGTACATAAATAAATAATAAATGTAATTGCACGATTCCCCTCATACTGCACGGAAGACATGACAACTTAAATATTAGCAGCGTTAAGTGCACGTATGGCCCTATTAGCGCATGCTCTTGGCTTCCAATCCACAAACTTAAACAATAAAACCCCTACAATCTTCTAATTCCTCCATGTATTCTTCTGTTTCTTCCAGAAGGCCTTCAATTCAGTCTTTTTGAGCCCATGGTCTTGGTTTTCTAATCCACAAACGTCACCTTCATCACACTGCTTTCATTTCATGTCAATCTTTAAATATAACCCAGCCCCGGTATCGTGTTATTATTCATTGATTGTTCTGTTTGTCCCACGAAAGGCCCAGGTGCCCATAGTCTTTGGTTTCTAATCCACAAACGTTACTACTTTAATTTCATGTCAATCTTTAAATATAGCCCAATTAAGTCCCCTACTATCCTCTCATATATTAACTGTTCTTTCTCCTTCCTCCACAGTTTGCTCCCAGTATTCCCGCGGTGTCTTCGCCATCTTCGGCCTGTATGATAAGCGCTCGGTCCACACGTTGACGTCGTTCTGCAGCGCCCTGCACATCTCCCTCATCACGCCCAGCTTCCCCACAGAGGGTGAGAGTCAGTTCACGCTGCAGCTGAGACCCTCGATCCGCGGGGCGCTGCTGTCGCTGCTCGACCACTACGACTGGAACAAGTTCGTCTTCCTGTACGACACCGACCGGGGTGAGTGGACGAGAGAGAGTTTTAATCTAGAAGTGTATTCAAACAGTCATGGTGGGAAGTGACAACCTTTTAAAAAACAATATGTTCCTTTGTCTGGAAGTCAATGGTTTTTGGTTAGGAAGTTATCAAATAGGGGTTTGATAACTTTCTGTTGAACACGTGTTGAAATCTAAAAGTGGAGGCTAATGTTGCGCTATGTGACTGTGCTGTAGTTATTATAGCCCAACATTAGCCTCATTTAGTTTATTGAACACTCAATTAAACCAAGCCACCTTTAGCTTAGCGGTGGTGACCTGAAGTCATGTGACCGTGCTGCAGAGTCCTGCATCGGGTCGGGTACCCGCGACGGGTGACCCGCAAAAGAGGTGGTTCGCGGGTGGTATCTTTTCATACGCTTTTTTCCGGGTTCGGTTCTGGGTAAAGCAAAGATGATGCGGGTCGGGTCGCGGGTGTTATATTAAAATAATAATAATTGAGTTTAATGTTTAAATCCTCAGACCTCTCCCCCGCGGGACCGCGCATAATCATAACCTCTGCAGCGCATCAATCTGCTGCTGAGCGTGAAGAGGTGAAGCTCTCTAGCGGAGAATACAGCATTTTCAATAACACTTCCTCAAGAGCGAAATCCAACGTCTGGAGGCTTTTGGTGACACCCTAGATGGAGAGAATAACCAACATCCCACGCTTTTTGAGGCAAAAATGCAACTGCTTGTGTTAATAATTGCACGTTTTCACTGCTCATATATGCGGCTTCGGGTCCTGTGCCTACGGGTCGGGTCGGATTGCGGAACTAATTGGCAATATGTGCGGGTAGCGTGGCGGGTTCGGTATTGCACGTTGCGGGTGCGGGGCGCGGGAGCGGGTCTTGAAAATCAGACCCGTGCAGGACTCTGCCGTGCTGTAGTCCCTTTATAGCCCTACATAGCCTCCTTTAGCTTAGCGGTGGTGAGGTGAAGTCATGTGACCGTGCTGTAGTCCCTTTATAGCCCAACATTAGCCTCCTTTAGTTTATTGAACACTAAATTAAACCAAACATTAACCAGAGATAAAATGCTTAAATATCCATTTCATTGTTCAGGTATGAGAACTGCTGTGTTATTCATTCTAATAAATCTAATTTGAAGGGATTAAAAAATATCTCTCAAACATTACACTACCTTAAACATATCTAACTCAAAGTAATTTGATTTAAATGCAATACAAGTGTGTGTGATGTCTCCACGGCGAACACAGAGCTGTGAATGGATGCTAACATAATGGCTGTTTTTTAATCCGCGACATGTCTTGGGGTCACAAAATGATCAATAGTTCCTGCACTGCTGTTGGAGGTGTTGTGGAGGGTGTTGGACGTCTCTCTCTGAGGACAGCATATTCCTCTCATCCATATGTGTTTGGATTTCTTATTTCTCCACCCCCTCACAGAGTCAATAGGTCTGTAGTTACTCAACCCACTCCTCAAATTCAAAGGCTTTATTGTCGTATACACAGTAGTTACAGTGTACATATGGCGATGTAAATCTAAGGTCCCAGGGTCCTCCAATGCAACATAATATATAATAATATTTCAAACATTTCACTCCTTCTTACTCATTCACGATTTCTGTATTTACTATTTAATTCATCTGCATTTAACTATACAGTATATGCCTAAACCCTGCACCTTATACAAATATATTTAAGTTACTACAGCATTGTTCTGTTATGTGAGTTTATTTAAACCTTGTGCTCTTGCTGGTTGAATGCAAACTGTATTTCGTTGTCCTCTGTGCAATCACAATAGTTCTTGAATCTAGTCTAATCTAATAAGACATAACATTTTTTTGTATTTCTTCCATTAATTGTTATTATGTCATTTAAAGGTCCCATGTCATGCTCCTCCGGTTATCACCCATCCCCTTGTGTAGGGATGTCCCGATCACCTTTTTTTGCTCCCGATCCGATTCCGATCATTTGATTTTGACAATTTGCCGATACCGATTTTTCCCGATCCGATCTTTATGCAATGCATTAAGAGAAAAAAAAGCATTCAAGTTGTCCCTTAAGGTTATTTTTTTATTTAAATTGGATATTCTATCCAACATGGATATAGCTTCTTTATTTCACAGCAGCATTGGATCAGTTCAGTTGTGCAGCATTGGATCAAAACAAAATAAAGCTTATCAGTACTCGTTAGCTTACTGCTACAATTAGACACTGCGCCCACTCTGTTGCCAGATTTGAGAGAAATAAGCAGGTCTATGAAAACAAGCCCCAAAGAAGCAACACATACATGATGTTCTGTCATTTGAAACCAAAACTAAGGCCTCAGGATGACTTTAAGACTTGAACATCGTCATTTTTGTTTTGTAACATTGAATACAAAATTTAAAAAAAGTATTTAAAAAAAAAAAAAAAAAAAAAAATCCCGATCCCCGATTTTTTTCTCTCCCGATTCCGATCTTTTGAAAATCACGTGATCGGCTCCGATCCCCGATCACGTGATCGGCTCCGATCCCCGATCACGTGATCGGCTCCGATCCCCGATCACGTGATCGGATCGGGACATCTCTACCCTTGTGTGTTATGAAGGTTTGTCTGCATGTAAACGGTCTGCAGAGTCACAAACCCTCAAAGTACACCCTGTAGCGAGTAAAACTCTAACACAGAGAAGACCTGTCTATGCTGCCCCAGAACGCCTCATTGGACATTTCTCTTTTTCTTCCTGGGTACAGTGACCATACCCAAATGGACCAATCCGTGAAGCTCCTCACACACACACACTCTCTCAGGGGGATGCTAGTCGAGCCTCGCAGCGGCTACACTGTGACGCAGGTGCGCCGCGTTTGGGGGTGCGGGTGTTAATGGAGCCTCGCTAGTGGAGCACCATGGACTCGAGAAGGGGGGGTACTGAGGGGGCTGCAGCACCCCCCCTTCCCGCATCCATGGTGCTCAGGCTGAGTTCAGGCTGAGTTTCGCGATGTCTCGCAGACCCCACGTAGCAACCAGGAGACGACACCAGTAACCCAGCTCACACTGTCCGCTCCTCACAGCAGCGAGCCCCGCAACGTCCCCCCAACACGGCCCCCAGAGCCCCCGCAGCATTCTCATCTGTTTGTCATTACTGGGGTCATTTTCTGGTTGCTAACAAACACCACTGTAACACATCATCACTGATGTTCCGCTGTAACGGTGGTGGACTCATCAGAACAGAGTGGGCGAGCTGACCAATCAGAGCACACTGGGCTCACAGGGAGGGACGGGGGGACGGGGGGGGGGGGGCAGGAGCTCCAACAAGCCGTGTAGGACAGAGAGTGAATACACATACTATACAGAGATGCTGTTTGAGAAACCAAAGTGAGTTTGGAAAATTGAACAATGTAAATCTATTCTAGTAGACCTCATCAATGGAATTATGATCAGTAGAAATGGCCGTGACATGGGATCTCTAATTATTTTTAGGCGTCATGTTGGAATCTTGAATGTAAGTAAATGATACCCCTCCCCTACTCATCCTGTAAAAATCAAATTATACAAAAAAAAGATGCCAGAAAAATCTACTTAAGTACAGTAATGAAGTATTTGTACCTCACGACTTCCCACCTCTGAATACAAGAAGCTAAATGCTGCAGAGAGTGCATGCGTCTCTAAAGTCTCTCCTCCTCCCCAGTGTCACATTTCCAGAACATTAGAAAACCCCATCGGTGTTTGAACGACAATAACAATTTGGACTGTACATTTCACAGTTATATCCAATTTACATTCTTTATCTTCTGTTACACTTTCACTCTTTTAGCTCAGTTTTATCTGCTATTTTGAGATGTTTATATTGTATATTATAAATGTTCTACTGCTTTTTTGTCTCTAATTATGAGCAAAACTTGTTTTTCATTCTGCTGCAACGAAAACATTTCCCAATTTGGCATTAAATGAGTCATTAGGAGTGAAATGTCCGTGGATACTCTATATTATATATATTTTATGTTGCATTGTTGGAGGAGCCTGGGGTTTAAGATTTGAATCACATTTCCATTTCAACGCTTGGATCTCGCTTTCATACATTTTACAGAAGCGAGTCAGAGGTGGGGGGGTTCTGTTTCTCTGCAGTGAGAACGGGTCCGTGTCAAGATGGCCTCCCTCAGAACGACTCATTCCCGTCCTCTCTTTTCTCTTTTCTCTTATCTCTGATCTCCAATCCCACGCTTCACTGGGTAAAAAGCCTCTCAACTCCTCTCAACAAAACCTGCTTGTATCTGATCAAATGTTCTGCAGAAACATAACAAAGGTTAGCTGTACGACCGTGCTGCCCTCCAAGAGGCATATCAGTATGTGGTGTCTCTACTTTAAAGAGTCCTCTCCTGCTGATGTTCAGGTGTATATCAGTATGTAGTGTCTCTACTTTAAAGAGTCCTCTCCTGCTGATGTTCAGGTGTATATCAGTATGTAGTGTCTCTACTTTAAAGAGTCCTCTCCTGCTGATGCTCAGGTGTATATCAGTATGTAGTGTCTCTACTTTAAAGAGTCCTCTCCTGCTGATGTTCAGGTGTATATCAGTATGTAGTGTCTCTACTTTAAAGAGTCCTCTCCTGCTGATGCTCAGGTGTATATCAGTATGTAGTGTCTCTACTTTAAAGAGTCCTCTCCTGCTGATGCTCAGGTGTATATCAGTATGTAGTGTCTCTACTTTAAAGAGTCCTCTCCTGCTGATGTTCAGGTGTATATCAGTATGTAGTGTCTCTACTTTAAAGAGTCCTCTCCTGCTGATGCTCAGGTGTATATCAGTATGTAGTGTCTCTACTTTAAAGAGTCCTCTCCTGCTGATGTTCAGGTGTATATCAATATGTAGTGTCTCTACTTTAAAGAGTCCTCTCCTGCTGATGTTCAGGTGTATATCAGTATGTAGTGTCTCTACTTTAAAGAGTTCTCTCCTGCTGATGCTCAGGTGTATATCAGTATGTAGTGTCTCTACTTTAAAGAGTTCTCTCCTGCTGATGTTCAGGTGTATATCAGTATGTAGTGTCTCTACTTTAAAGAGTCCTCTCCTGCTGATGCTCAGGTGTATATCAGTATGTTGTGTCTCTACTTTAAAGAGTCCTCTCCTGCTGATGCTCAGGTGTATATCAGTATGTAGTGTCTCTATTTTAAAGAGTCCTCTCCTGCTGATGTCCAGGTGTATATCAGTATGTAGTGTCTCTACTTTAAAGAGTTCTCTCCTGCTGATGTTCAGGTGTATATCAGTATGTAGTGTCTCTACTTTAAAGAGTCCTCTCCTGCTGATGTTCAGGTGTATATCAGTATGTAGTGTCTCTATTTTAAAGAGTCCTCTCCTGCTGATGTCCAGGTGTATATCAGTATGTAGTGTCTCTACTTTAAAGAGTCCTCTCCTGCTGATGTTCAGGTGTATATCAGTATGTAGTGTCTCTACTTTAAAGAGTCCTCTCCTGCTGATGTTCAGGTGTATATCAGTATGTAGTGTCTCTACTTTAAAGAGTCCTCTCCTGCTGATGTTCAGGTGTATATCAGTATGTAGTGTCTCTACTTTAAAGAGTCCTCTCCTGCTGATGTTCAGGTGTATATCAGTATGTAGTGTCTCTACTTTAAAGATTCCTCTCCTGCTGCTGTTCAGGTGTATATCAGTATGTCATGTCTCTACTTTAAAGAGTCCTCTCCTGCTGATGTTCAGGTGTATATCAGTATGTAGTGTCTCTACTTTAAAGAGTCCTCTCTTGCTGATGTTCAGGTGTATATCAGTATGTAGTGTCTCTACTTTAAAGAGTCCTCTCCTGCTGATGATCCGGTGTATATCAGTATGTAGTGTCTCTACTTTAAAGAGTCCTCTCCTGCTGATTTTCAGGTGTATATCAGTATGTAGTGTCTCTACTTTAAAGAGTCCTCTCCTGCTGATGTTCAGGTGTATATCAGTATGTAGTGTCTCTATTTTAAAGAGTCCTCTCCTGCTGATGTCCAGGTGTATATCAGTATGTAGTGTCTCTACTTTAAAGAGTCCTCTCCTCTCTTGTAACCCTGTAATGAATGTCTCTCTCCATGGTGCTGAAATCATCCTGAAACTGGGAAACAGTGGTTTTGAATGGGATAAAACAAAAGAGATTTAGCCAAACAAAT
Source organism: Notothenia rossii (assembly GCF_949606895.1). Classification (NCBI taxonomy): domain Eukaryota; kingdom Metazoa; phylum Chordata; class Actinopteri; order Perciformes; family Nototheniidae; genus Notothenia; species Notothenia rossii. The sequence goes on from NC_136907.1 coordinate 2,656,565, forward strand.
ATCCAGATGACCTTGAGTTATAGTCCTCACTGCTGCATGTACAAAAAGGGGGTTTTCTTTGGATTGTTTCCTAAAAATAAAGTATTATTTTTGACATTTCTCTAGAAGTCCTACAGTAGTATTGGAAGGCAGTTTTCCTGTCAATTCAAATAATGCAAAAATATACAGAAATACTTTTTTATTAATTGTAATGATCTGGTTGATTTAATTCACTTCACTTAATTGATGTTGTATTACTACATTTCATTCATTTCACCTGCAACCTACAGTTTAAATCAAGCATATTAAACAATGCAAACAATTACAAGGCTATGATGTTGCAAGAAAGCAAAGACAACCACTGTTCTTTTAGATATAATTAGATGACATTCACTCAAACACAGAGTGCTTATTTGGCTTTCTTGAGAGGTCAGCACACTCTATATGTCTACATCCTTTTGAAAGGACTAGGATGTGCGTGTGTGTTATTGTCTTTTATATGTACATGCAAGTGCTTTTCAGAGGCTTCTGGGCTGCAGCACTCTGGCCCGAGGTTTATTTTTCACACACTGGCTCCATGCAGTATTGACTGAAATGTAAAATGAGACGCGCATGGCTGAGCTCCGTCAATGAGAGGCTGAAACTCTGCAGAGAGGAGGAGGAGCTGTGGAGCTTCCTCTCTACTATCACTGTGAACACACACACAGACACACACACGCACACACACACACACACACACACACACACACACACACACACACACACACACACACACACACACACACACACACACACACACACACACACACACACACACACACACACACACACACACACACACACACATGCATCGCAATCAGGAAGTAGTTTTACCCTGTTTGTTTCTCAGGGACCGAGCAGTCTGCTGTCTCTGACCTGCTCTCAGTCTGTTGTCTCTGAGCTGCTCTCAGTCTGTTGTCTCTGAGCTGCTCTCAGTCTGCTGTCTCTGAGCTGCTCTCAGTCTGTTGTCTCTGAGCTGCTCTCAGTCTGTTGTCTCTGAGCTACTCTCAGTCTGCTGTCTCTGAGCTGCTCTCAGTCTGTTGTCTCTGAGCTGCTCTTAGTCTGCTGTCTCTGAGCTGCTCTCAGTCTGTTATCTCTGAGCTGCTCTCAGTCTGTTGTCTCTGAGCTGCTCTCAGTCTGCTGTCTCTGAGCTGCTCTCAGTCTGCTGTCTCTGAGCTGCTCTCAGTCTGTTGTCTCTGAGCTGCTCTCAGTCTGCTGTCTCTGAGCTGCTCTCAGTCTGCTGTCTCTGAGCTGCTCTCAGTCTGCTGTCTCTGAGCTGCTCTCAGTCTGCTGTCTCTGAGCTGCTCTCAGTCTGCTGTCTCTGAGCTACTCTCAGTCTGTTGTCTCTGAGCTACTCTCAGTCTGCTGTCTCTGAGCTGCTCTCAGTCTGCTGTCTCTGAGCTGCTCTCAGTCTGCTGTCTCTGAGCTACTCTCAGTCTGTTATCTCTGAGCTGCTCTCAGTCTGTTGTCTCTGAGCTGCTCTCAGTCTGCTGTCTCTGAGCTACTCTCAGTCTGTTGTCTCTGAGCTACTCTCAGTCTGTTGTCTCTGAGCTACTCTCAGTCTGTTGTCTCTGAGCTACTCTCAGTCTGTTGTCTCTGAGCTGCTCTCAGTCTGTTGTCTCTGAGCTACTCTCAGTCTGTTGTCTCTGAGCTACTCTCAGTCTGTTGTCTCTGAGCTACTCTCAGTCTGCTGTCTCTGAGCTGCTCTCAGTCTGTTGTCTCTGAGCTGCTCTCAGTCTGTTGTCTCTGAGCTACTCTCAGTCTGCTGTCTCTGAGCTGCTCTCAGTCTGCTGTCTCTGAGCTGCTCTCAGTCTGCTGTCTCTGAGCTGCTCTCAGTCTGCTGTCTCTGAGCTGCTCTCAGTCTGCTGTCTCTGAGCTACTCTCAGTCTGTTGTCTCTGAGCTGCTCTCAGTCTGCTGTCTCTGAGCTGCTCTCAGTCTGCTGTCTCTGAGCTACTCTCAGTCTGTTGTCTCTGAGCTGCTCTCAGTCTGCCGTCTCTGAGCTGCTCTCAGTCTGCCGTCTCTGAGCAGGTAGACACAAAGTAAACGTTAAGATAAATAAATGAAATGCTTCAAAGCAGCTTCAGTTGTTTTCCTCCTTTGAGAGGAATCAGAAGGATTTATAACCTGCTGCTACCTGGGTAAAGAATCCATGCTTTAATGTTCAACAAACTCTTTATGAAGCTAATATTGGACTTTGAACTACATTTACCAGACAGCTTTTTACATATTCAGATTATTAGCTAAAACAAATATATAACACTGATTCTCGAGATAAGGGACATAAGGCCTTCTTTGTGTTTAAAATCATCAATGAGTTATTAATGATTAATTGTTAGTGTTAGTGTTAATAGTTGATTGATCAATAAAATCAACTTATACGAAAACATTGGTACGTAATCATAGGTTAATGAGCTCCACCATGAGCAGCTATGAACACATGAATGCATCAATGATCATAATCCAGTCATTTAATGGACGCATTATACTTTTTGTACTTTAAGTATATTTTGATTCTTATATTTTGCACTTTTACTCAAATAAGATTTAAAGGCAGGACTTGTTCTTGTAACGGAGTCTTTTCTGATGTTTTTGACACTAGTTTTGCTGAAGAAATCCACTTCACTCATGTGTTAGTTCTGTGGTAAGGGTGAAATGTTTGACAGGAAATGCTTTCATTTTGAAGTACAAGTATGTGTCCTGCTCTCGCTCTGTACCTGTTATGTTTTGAAATGAATACGAGTATGTCGAGTGCGTTTTCCCCGTCTTCTACCGTTCTTGTTGGAAACTGTTATATAAATATAAAGTAAAAACGTTCAGTTCGGACAAGACTTGCTTTGTCCTCCATTCAAAGCTTCTATTATACAACAAGTACATCCCTGTGTGTGAGTGTGTGTGTGTGTGTGTGAGTGTGTGTGTGTGTGTGTGTGAGTGTGTGTGTGTGTGTGTGTGTGTGTGTGTGTGTGTGTGTGTGTGTGTGTGTGTGTGTGTGTGTGTGTGTGTGTGTGTGTGTGTGTGTGTGTGTGTGTGTGTGTGTGTGTGTGTGTGTGTGTGTGTGTGTGTGTGTGGGTGGGTGGGTGGGTGGGTGTGTGTGCTGCCACAGACCTCCCTCTAGTGGGGAGCGAGGTGGAGGGGGGGGGGGGTTGGGGATGCCAGAGTGCGGGTTAATCCTGTAATTGGGAGCAAAGGGAGACGGGTTGCCAGGTTGTGATGGCTTCCAGGAGGGAACGTTTAAGAGGGACATCTGTTCCTGCTGCTCTTCCTGTCTTCTTCACACACAAACATGACAGCGAGACCCCCAAAAGAGTTGAGTGTTACACCACCTGCTCCTCGACTGGACAGAAAGACAGGGTCTGGTTGGAGAAACATAACATATTTATATTTAGAGGGTCTCTTGGATTGAGAAGGGTTCATCTTGCCAAGGGTTTTCTGTAAATTAAAGCCAGTTTGCAGGCCAGTTATTATCAGCCCAACATAGGATAATATTTATTTATGATAACTATATTATAAATATAGACTTCACGTCACCACTGCTAAGCTAAAGGTGGCTAATGTTGGGCTATAAAGGAACTACAGCACGGTCACATGACTTCACGTCACCACCGCTAAGCTAAAGGAAGCTAATGTTGGGCTATAAAGGAACTACAGCACGGTCACATGACTTCACGTCTCCACCGCTAAGCTAAAGGACGCTAATGTTGGGCGTGATGACGTTAAGTCGTCTCCTTTAGACACTTGTTAGCAACCGCCGTTTTTTAAATTCATCAGTGGGGTATTTACTGATGTATTTTATGTCGTAGAACAAAATGTTAAGATCTCTTCAACTTGTGTTAACCACAGACCTCATATCAGGATAACAACAAAAAACACACTAAAACGATTAGCTTCCAGACAAGGGGACAGGAAGTGATAAAATGCTGACTCATTTCAGTGTTTGAGGACTCACTCCTGCACCTACCTGTAGTCGACTACATGAATACAATATCATCATGCATTATGGTCCAGTGAATGACAACATGTACCTCAGATAGATACGCTTCCCTGTTTTTATTCCCCCTCTTCTCCTGTGTGTGTGCTTCAGGATACGCCATCTTGCAGTCCATCATGGAGAAGGCGGGACAAAACAACTGGCAGGTCAGCGCCATCTGCGTGGAAAGCTTCAACGACGCGAGTTACCGCCGGCTGCTGGAGGATCTGGACCGGAGGCAGGAGAAGAAGTTTGTGATCGACCTCGAGGCCGAGCGGCTGCAGAACATGCTGGAGCAGGTGAAGCTACCTGTACACTGCATTTAGATGTTAGCGTTTGGGTATTATTAACATTATATTATTAACAGGTTTGAAAGTGGATTTGTGCTTCAGGGATCATCACTTTGTTTTACATCCAAATCAACTTCATTCAGGCCGTGATGGACAATGACGCATTCCTTTTTGGTACTTCAAGTATATCTTGATTCTTATACTTTGCACTTTTACTTAACTAAGATTTAAATGCAGGACTTTTACTTGAGTATTTTCTGATGTTTTTGCCACAACTGTTGCTTAAAAAATCCACTTACATTCATGTGTTAGTGTGTGTGTGTGTGCTAGTGTGTGTGTGTGTGTGTGTGTGTGTGTGTGTGTGTGTGTGTGTGTGTGTGTGGGTACATGTGTGTGGGTACATGTGTGTGGGTACGTGTGTGTGTGTGTGTGTGTGTGTGTGTGTGTGTGTGTGTGTGTGTGTGTGTGTGTGTGTGTGTGTGTGTGTGTGTGTGTGTGTGTGTGGGTACATGTGTGTGGGTACGTGTGCTTGTGTGTGTGCACGTGTGTGTGTGCACGTGTGTCTGTGTGTGCACGTGTGTTTGTGTGTATGTGTGTGTGTGTGTATTTGTCTGTGTGTCCGTGTGCTTGTGTGTGTTTGTGTGTGTGTGCACGTGTGTATTTGTGTGTGTGTATGCTTGCGTGTTTGTGTGTGTGTGTGTGTGTGTCCATGTGTGTGTCCAGTGTGCGTGTGTGTGTGTGTGTGTGTGCGCGTGTGTAGTTGTTAGTGTGTGTGTTTGCCGGTGTGTGTGTGTGTCCATGTGTGTGTCCAGTGTGTGTGTGTGTGTGTGTGTGTGTGTGTGTGTGTGTGTGTGTGTGTGTGTGTCCATGTGTGTGTCCAGTGTGTGTGTGTATGTATGTGTGTGTGTGTGTGTTTGTTTGTGTGTGTGTGTCCATGTGTGTGTCCAGTGTGTGTGTGTATGTATGTGTGTGTGTGTGTGTGTGTGTGTGTGTGTGTGTGTGTGTGTGTGTGTGTGTGTGTGTGTGCGTGTGTGTGCGCGTGTGTGTGTGTGCGCGTGTGTAGTTGTTAGTGTGTGTGTTTGCCGGTGTGTGTGTGTCCATGTGTGTGTCCAGTGTGTGTGTGTGTGTGTGTGTGTGTGTGTGTGTGTGTGTGTGTGTGTGTGTGTGTGTGTGTGTGTGTGTGTGTGTGTGTGTGCGTGTGTGCGCGTGTGTGTGTGTGTGCGCGTGTGTAGTTGTTAGTGTGTGTGTTTGCCGGTGTGTGTGTGTGTCCATGTGTGTGTCCAGTGTGTGTGTGTGTGTGTGTGTGTGTGTGTGTGTGTGTGTCCATGTGTGTGTCCAGTGTGTGTGTGTATGTATGTGTGTGTGTGTGTGTGTGTGTGTGTGTGTGTGTGTGTGTGTGTGTGTGTGTGTGTCTGTGTGTGTGTGTGTGTGTGTGTGTGTGTGTGTGTGTGTGTGTGTGTGTGTGTGTGTGTGTGTGTGTAATGAGTGAAAGTAATTGAATTACTTTGGTAGTAATTCCAGCAAACTGCTCTTTCGATTAGTTGTATTAAAGCATCTGCAGATCAAACAGCGAGCTGATATTTTCATGATCAGATCATTAAATATATATATTCTGAATGGGAATAATGAGTCAAAACTGATCCTACACACACACTCTATAATTACATCCAAATAATCCTCATTAGTTATTTTTTCCAAATCATGCAGCGCTATGAACAGAAATTACAGAAATTAAAACTCAACAAACCGTCTCTGTTTTGCTCATTAGAAAGTGTAAACAGTGTGCTCTGATCTCCGGTGGAGCGATTTGGCACAAACACACTCAGAATATGATGTTTCTTCCTCCTCCTCCTCTTCCTCCTGTTTCCCCGGGCGACGGGTGTCTCTGTAAATGTTCAATTATTCAGCAAATATCCTCGATGACATCTGTCACAGTTATTTACTGCTTTACAGATGTGAGTCTTTCTGCTCCTGTGTGTGTGTGTGTGTGTGTGTGTGTGTGTGTGTGTGTGTGTGTGTGTGTGTGTGTGTGTGTGTGCGTGTGTGTGTGTGTGTGTGTGTGTGTGTGTGTGTGTGTGTGTGTGTGTGTGTGTGTGTGTGTGTGTGTGTGTGTGTGTGTGTGTGTGTGTGTGTGTGTGTGTGTGTGTGTGTGTGTGTGTGTGTGTGTGTGTGTGTGTGTGTGTGTGTGCGACAGAATATTCTTATTTATATATTTTAAAATACACACAACAGATGAGAGCTGTGCGACATTACAAAGCAATCAGTAAAACGTGGATCCATCACAGCTCCAGTTCAAAGTGGAACAGGTGAGACGGAAAGATGTTTAAAATAATCTCCATGTTCCCAGGATGTGTATCCTTCGTATCCTTCCCTAGTTGGAGATGAAAGGTGTTTCCTCCATAGGAAGCCATGCAGGGACATGGTGGTGGAACTTCTTCAAAAATATATTAGATATAAATAAATCAGGTCACCTACTGCATTTAAACATGATATTGTAAAATGAAAGTAGCCTCAATAAATTCAGGCGGGTACATCTTCCTATAATATACTGATCTCTGTTTCAATGGAATAAATATCTTCCTTTTAATCATCATTTATGCCCAAAATGACATTCTTAATAAACCCTTATACGGCTAAAGAACCATTTTTGAGGATTTTATGCACAAATTAAATACGTAAATTAAATCATATGTAAAAGTAGAAGTACTCAGATCTTGTACTTGAGTAAAAGTAGAAGTACTCAGATCTTGTACTTGAGTAAAAGTAGAAGTAGTCAGATCTTGTACTTGAGTAAAAGTAGAAGTACTCAGATCTCGTACTTGAGTAAAAGTAGAAGTACTCAGATCTTGTACTTGAGTAAGAGTAGAAGTACTCAGATCTCGTACTTGAGTAAAAGTAGAAGGACTCAGATCTTGTACTTGAGTAAAAGTAGAAGTACTCAGATCTTGTACTTGAGTAAAAGTAGAAGTACTCAGATCTTGTACTTGATTAAAAGTAGAAGTACTCAGATCTTGTACTTGAGTAAAAGTAGAAGTACTCAGATCTTGTACTTGAGTAAAAGTAGAAGTACTCAGATCTTGTCCTTGAGTAAAAGTAGAAGTACTCAGATCTCGTACTTGATTAAAAGTAGAAATACTCAGGTCTTGTACTTGAGTAAAAGTAGAAGTACTCAGATCTTGTACTTGAGTAAAAGTAGAAGTACTCAGATCTCGTACTTGAGTAAAAGTAGAAGTACTCAGATCTTGTCCTTGAGTAAAAGTAGAAGTACTCAGATCATGTACTTGAGAAAAAGTAGAAGTACTCAGATCTTGTACTTGAGTAAAAGTAGAAGTACTCAGATCTTGTACTTGAGTAAAAGTAGAAATACTCACATCTTGTACTTGAGTAAAAGTAGAAATACTCATACTCAAAATATTATATATTTTTCATCAGTTTTACCAAAATAACTTCATTTAATTGTATTTAAAATAACATTTCCAAAGAAATAAATCCTTCGAATCTGCCAGTTTCTGTCGGAGGGCTTAGGTATAAAAGTCACGGCTCGCCAGTGTAATTATGAATATATTATATTCTATTTCGGCCAATAAATCCCCTGTAACCTTACAAAAAAATTGGCTTTTAAAATAAATGTCCGAGAAGTTTAAAAGCACTATGTCCCCAAATATATCAGCAATGTTAATGTTAAAGCTCTCGCACCTGAATTAACACTAAAGTCAGATTTGTAGCGTTACATTGAATGTCATCATTAACATAAAGGCTTCAGCAGCTGAAGGTTAAATATGAACGTCTTGTCCTGTTTTACAAAGATCACTGGCATTAATACATCCCCTAATTATCATCTCTTATGCATAAAATGACCTTCTGGATAAACCATTAAACATTTTGAGACCTTATTTCAAGCAAACAACGAAAAGATACACAAAAAAACCCATTGACTTCCAGATGAAGGACAGGAAGTGCTAAAATGCTGACAAATGTTTACGTTTAGGACTCATTCCTGCACCACTCTAGACTAATAGATGTTAAACGTCTCAGTAGTGTGTTATAGTGTTATAATTGTGATACAGATCAATATAAGGTGACTGTGTTTGATTTGAAATCTTGCATATCGCAGCTGTGTCTTCATCTTAATTGACGCCCGCATTAACCGGACGTCCAGTAGGATTTTCCAGCAGATGTCAGCTTTCAAAATCAGTTTTTATCTGCAAGATGCAGCTCTCTGTGTGTGTGTGTGTGTGTGTGTGTGTGTGTGTGTGTGTGTGTGTGTGTGTGTGTGTGTGTGTGTGTGTGTGTGTGTGTGTGTGTGTGTGTGTGTGTGTGTGTGTGTGTGTGTGTGTGTGTGTGTGTGTGTCGAGAAGCATTGGCACGTCTCTGAAAGCGTGAAGTGTTTATTTCCTCTGTGACACGCCTGCCCGTTCATTTGTTTGGACGTCCGATCTTCCATGGATTAAACAACACACACACACCCACACACGGACACACACACGCCTGTCACACGCATCGTTTACTGTAATTAACGTTTGCTCGGCTGTAATCCACTCACATTAACGTTGAGTTGTGCTTCGCTTCCCGCAGATCGTCAGCGTGGGGAAACATGTCAAAGGCTACCATTACATCATGGCCAACCTGGTGAGGAATATGTTCATTTGTCTGTAACTTCATTTCTTTCCTGTATTTCTCTCTTTATTTCCAACATTTGGTTCACTCCCAAATGTTCCTGTGCTTTCTGTTTGTTTATTGTCCAACTGTGTGAAGATTTAAAGGCTGTATTGTCATGTGTAAGATAGCTACAGCATATTTTGGCAATGAAAAGAATAATAATTAAACAAAGAAATATCTTGGCAATAATAATAATAATACTAATAATAATAATAATATAAAATTAATAGTAACACTTGTAAAATACATTAAAAGAAAAAATATATATAAATTGATAATAATAATACAAATAATAATAATTGTTCACCCCCCTTCTGAAACCAGAGCCCAGTCTACTCTGATTGGTTGCTGGCCAGCTCTGTTGTGATTGGTCAACCTCTTAGAGATGTCCCACCCCTTTAGCCTATCACGTGCAATGTGTAGGAGCGCTAGCCAATAGGAGCTCCATAGTGATGTCACTGTATTAGAGAAGTAAACAAAAGTGTCCAATTAATGTCTCTTTATATATCTGACTTTTTTCAATATATGCTACTTTATACTTCTACTCCACTGCATTTCAGAAGCCAATATTGTACTCTTAACTCCATTACATTTATCCGACAGCTTTTTACATATTCAGATTAATAACTAATACAAAAATAGCCTATCACGTACGTACAATGTGTCGGAGTGCTAGCCAATAGGAGCGCGATAATTACATGGTGATGTCACTGTGTTTAACGGAAGTAAACAGTTCAATGGAGTGCGTTTAAAAAAACCTCAAAAAGCATAATAGGGCCTCTTTAAATATATTTTTGAATTTTCTGTGTGTTGGTGTCGAGTGTTCCGTAGTGAAGTCACCGTGTTCCGTACTGATGTGACCGTGTTCAGTAGTGATGTCAGTGTTCCGTACTGATGTCACCGTGTTCCGTACTGATGTCACCGTGTTCCGTACTGATGTCAGTGTTCCGTAGTGATGTCAGTGTTCCGTAGTGATGTCACAGTGTTCCGTACTGATGTCACCGTGTTCAGTAGTGACGTTACAGTGTTCAGTAGCAGTGTTGGGCAAGTCACTTCCAAAATGTAATACATTACATATGACTTATTACTGTCTTTTTTAAGTAATAAATTACATTACAATATTACTGTCTCTGAAATGTAATGAGTTACACTACTTTAACATTACTTTTGAGTTACATTCAACAAAATAACCGCAAAATAATGGCTAGGTATTTTAAATGCTAACATTTAGTTTAGTGCAGCAACTGTGTAGGGCCAGGGGTGCCAAACCTTTTTGAACCGAGAGCTACTTTTAAAGTTGCCAGTGTGCCGAGATCTACCAGTCCAAATAGAGAGGCGTAGCCATTACTGACAGCCTACTACCAGGTAAATACACACTTCTACTTGTATAACACTGACCTCTGTACGATTAATACTTCATAAAATACTGCAGATCCTTTATATTACCTCTTTCTAATCTACACACACACAAGTATTTAACTGAAGCTACACAACAGTGTTATTGATACAGAGTTGGAGTTTATTCACACGTCACCTACTACAGTGGGTAATGTTTTCAAGAAACATTGAACAGTGCTGCCACACATGACACAGGAAAAAAAGAAAAGACTCTGAACCCTTTCTTTGCCATTATATAAAAAAAGTGTTGCTACAAAAGTATAAATTAGGCTTACTAATAAGACAACTCAGATCTGAAGCTACACAGGAATCTGCTGCCAAAGTGCAATAAAAAAGACAAAATTAATAGAATCAAACGCTTTTTTTGTTGCATTTTAGTAGAGTATAAATAGAAACGGGCGGCTGTGGCTCAGTGGATAGAGTGCTGCACTTCGAATCAGGGGGTACCAAGTTCGAGTCCCACTGCAGTCAGCATGTCGTTGTGTCCCTGGGCAAGACACTTCACCCCAAATTGCTCCTGTGGGGATTGTCCACAGTACTGAATGTATGAAAGTCGCCTTGGAAAAGGATATAAAAGCATCTAACAAATGATATGTAATGTAAAATGCCTTTAAAATAGGATGCAAGCAACACTAGTTTCTTAACCTGAATTGATAATAGACTATAATAAATTTAAGTTTGCATTTTTACACCATTTTGTACAATAATTATAATGAATAAGTTAAAACAAACTCAAACTTACAGCTGATTAATAACGGTATCTAACTTGAGTTTTTATTATATCAAAAACCTGTTGAAATGCTACTGTTATTTTTACTGTCCCCAAAAAGCACGTGGGCAGCCTCCAGGAATGCTTCTTTCACAACTTCGCCGTCTTTGAAAGACTTCATGTGTTTCGCAAGAACGTGACTGACACGATAAGATCCTATGGAAGCAGCCTTGCTCTTGTTGTTGGGCCTGGTGAAAATGGACTGCTGTGCATTTAGCTGTCCTCTCAGGCCCCTCACCTTTTGGGAGCGTAGGGCAGGATTAGGAGGGAATTCCGTCTCGTAGCGTTTGTGCACTGTTTTTGAAATGCCGCTCCTAAATTACCCTTCGATAAAGCCACGCTGCTTATTACAGATGAGACAGACTTTGAATTGGAATAGATAAAAAAATAATCATCCTCCCACTCGGAGTGAAAATTATATATTTTGGGCTTTTTTGCTTCTGCCATAATTGCGGTCTTGTGTGTGTGCCACACGTGTGACACGGACAACGTCAGCAAAATAGTGCCCACTGCCCACCAGCCACCCCCCGACACATGGGTTCACGCCGGCCAATCACAAAGCTTTGATGCGTTCAAGTGCATTATTCTGGCACAGGAAGATTATGTTACAGGACATTAACGATAAAACAGAATATTGATGTTCTATTTTTAGACACATCTCGCGACCGACTGGGAATCTCGGTCGATCGCGGTCGACTGGTTGGGCACCCCTGGTGTAGGCCCTTAAGGCTACTAACAACTTTTATTACAAGGCTTAGTTGAATACTCGATTCTGATTGGTCAATTCCGTTGCTAAGGAGGATCAAGAAAGAGAAAGTAAAAGAAGGAGCGCTGGACGTTAGATAAATGAACAGAAGAAGACAGACAAGAAGTAAACAGTATCAGTAACACGGTATGGGCTCTGCAGTGTTTAAGGACTTGTTAGTGGATCAGAAACTGTGACCAGAGTTGGACAGTGCTCCCGTAAAGTTGTTGTTGTCACAGTTCCAGCCGTTGGTGCAACGTGGAACAGAGTTTTTAATTTTGTTAGCTGAAGAATTACGATCATTTTAAGTCAAATAATTTCAATTAATATTTGGAGTCGATTCCATTGTTTGTTTAGTATCTGGCCGTGTAATAAGCGGGTTAATGCGCAGCGACTTGGTCATTATGGGGAAAAGAACACCCTTCAGGCTCATCAAGATCAGCCTGACTGATTACGTAAACACCAGGTTTGCTAATCTACCGGCACAATTTTCCTCTGGTGTCGGAATGTCTCGCGATGTTAGTGAATTCTTAAAAAACAAAACATTTTCATTTCGGGTTAAAATGAGTCACAATGAGAACTGTAACGGGTAGTATATTACCCAAATGTCATTAGTAATGCGTTACATTACTTTGTTACAGCAAAAAGTAATACATTACTGTAACTCCTTTTGTAACGCGTTACACCCAACACTGTTCAGTAGTGATGTCACAGTGTTCCGTAGAGATGTCACAGTGTTGGGTAGTGATGTCACAGGGTTCCGTAGTGATGTCACAGTGTTCCGTAGTGATGTCACAGTGTTCCGTAGTGATGTCACAGTGTTCCGTAGAGATGTCACAATGTTGGGTAGTGATGTCACAGTGTTCCGTAGTTTTAGTTTTAGTTTAGTTTTTTATTAGGATCCCCATTAGCACTAGCATGAGCATTGGCTATTCTTCCTGGGGTCCTCACCCACACAAAACATACATAATACAAACCAGAACGGAACAACTCATCATTTCATGAAAAGTGCATGGTAAGGAAGTGAAAGCAAAAACAAAACAGAAAAAAATAGTCATCACATTTTAGCCATCATCAAGTCAAAACCTAAACAAAATTTTACCAACAATATAATTTACATGATAATACTAATTACTAATTACTAATTGACCCACAAGTACAGTTCAAATTTAATTTGTAGTTCTCAGATATTGTTTTAGCAAATGTTTGAAATGTATGTTTGAGTTGTCTTGAATGATATGGACCGGTAACGAATTCCAGCTGACCATTGCTCTGTATAGTACTGTTTTCTGTCTGATATTTGATCTTGATTTGGGTAAAATGAACCTTTTTTCTATTGCATGTCTGGTTTGATAGTTATGTGTAGAGTACTGTGCTATGAACTTTTGTGACAATATATGTGGTAAGTGTGTCACTGTAATATAGTATAGTAGTGATGTCACAGTGTTCCGTAGTGATGTCACAGTGTTCCGTAGAGATGTCACAATGTTGGGTAGTGATGTCACAGTGTTCCGTAGTGATGTCACAGTGTTCCGTAGTGATGTCACAGTGTTCCGTAGTGATGTCAGTGATGTTCCGGAATGGAAGAATTCCTTTATATATTTTTTTCCAGTTTTTCTGTCCCTGGATTCAGTTTTTCTGTGTTTTCTCTCTCGTTTCCTCCTCAGGGTTTTAAGGACATTCATCTGGAGCGCTTAATGCATGGCTTAAATCATTAACAAATTCTAAAATAAAAAAAATTATATGGAAAGTAATACAATTCTAAATAAACAAAAAAAACAAAGTACCCTGTAAAAAAAACATAAAATGACCTTGTTTTTGTTTGAAATGTTGCATAAACACAGGAATTAGGTCTAGCTTGATATAAAAGAAAGGATAAAAGCGTGCTGGGGGCTTTTTAAACATAATGTTCTGGAATTTAAGAAGTAATTTGATTTGTTTCCAGTTTTTCTGTCCCTGGATTCAGTTTCTCTCTCTTTTCTCTCCTCAGGGTTTTAAGGACATTAATCTGAAGCGCATTTTTTCAATTTTTTCTGTCCCTGGATTCAGCGTTTTCTCTGGTTTCTCTCTGGTTTCTCTCCTCAGGGTTTTAAGGACATTAATCTGGAGCGTTTTATGCACGGAGGAGCGAACGTGACGGGCTTCCAGCTGGTGGACTTCAGTAACCCCATGGTCATAAAGCTGATGCAGCGCTGGAACAAACTGGACCAGAGGGAGTACCCCGGCTCCGACGCCCCCCCCAAGGTATGTCTAATGGTAATGCACTTTGTCTGTTTTTTGGGAGGGGATTTTGGGGTATTTTAGGGATTAGAATTAGTGCCGATTCAATGATTGTTTTTGGTGTATAATGGTGCATAAACACAGGAATTAATTTGATATAAAGGAGCAACTATCAAACTTTTTGTGAAACCATTATCCAGTTCTTAAAGCAAAAATAATATATGGAAAATAATACAACTCTGAAGAAAGTGACAAATAAAAAAAATAACCATACAATGATCTTGTGTTAGTGCTTAATGGTACATAAACACAGGAATTAGGTCTAGGTTGATACAAAGGAATAAAGCATAATAGGAACAAGCAGTTCTTGCATGGTACATTATTTCCAAACCGAGTTCAGTTTGGCTTGATATAAGATGATAAGTCTTAGCAAGATCAGCGGACTTCACAGTGAAAAAACGTACAGTATGCATTAAAAGAAAGGTGCATAGTCGTGGGAATTACTGCACATGCTTTCTGTGCGTTAATAATTCCTCTGAGGTGACTGGAGTTGTTGCAACAGCGAGAAAACAACGGATGCAGTAAAGAAAAGATAACAGCAGGAACAGAACAGTGTCAGATAAGATGAATATAATAATGTGCAAGGTGAGCACACAACACGCTGACACAGAACTGCATTAAAAACTGACTTAATGCACAAAATAATAAATAGCAAACTGTGATAAAACGTGTGCACACAGCAGCAATCTGCTCCACCTCGTCCAACGCTTTCTTACAGCACAGATGAGACAGATTGACCCACATTGTTCTCCTGCACATGGATTTAAAATGGCACTGGGGCAAGAAGGCATCACGCCACGGTGGTCAGAAAAACCTCCGAGCAGATCTGTGTCCAACTAAGATTTCTATTTTAAAATCCAGAAGCAGTGGAGTGGAAACGCTGTGAGTCAGGCAGTGTGTAGTGTGCCGTGTGTGTGATGGATTCAGGGGGTTCAAATTAAAAGTTTACACCACAGGGCGATATCACATGACGGTGTTACGGTGTGTGTGTGTGTGTGTGTGTGTGTGTGTGTGTGTGTGTGTGTGTGTGTGTGTGTGTGTGTGTGTGTGTGTGTTTGTTTGTGTGTGGTTGTGTGTGTTTGTGTGTGTGTGTGTGTGTGTGTGTGTGTGTGTTTGTGAATGTTTGTGTTTGTGTGTGTTTGTGTGTGTGTGTGTGTGTGTGTGTGTGTGTGTGTGTGTGTGTGTGTGTGTGTGTGTGCGTGTGTGTGTGTGTCTGTTTGTGTATGTGTGTGTGTGTGTGTGTGTGTGTGTGTGTGTGTGTGTGTGTGTATGTGGCCCAGCATTACTATACTTGTGGGGACCTAAATATGTTTACACAGTCACGTGTGGGGACTCGCCTCCCTTATGGGGACAAATTGGAGGTCCCCATTAGGGGAATCATTAATTTTAGGGTGAAGACTTGGTTAGGTTTAGGATTAGGGTAAGGGTAAGGTTAAGGTTGAGGGTAACAGTCGTAAGGGTTAGGGTTAGGGTTAGGCATGTGTTGGTTATGGTTAAGGTTAGGGTAAGTCTCCAGGAAATGCATGTAAGTCAATGTAATGTCCCCTGAAGTGATGAATACATGGTATGTGTGTGTGTGTGTGTGTGTGTGTTTGTGTATCCCCACTCCATTTATTGATAAATTGCTCTCTCTCTCACTCCTGGAAAATCCACTCAGACTAAATTACTCGGCTCCCCCATTAAGTTTGTCCACAGCGCGGTTTCTTTCTCCTGATATATTAACAGCAGCGGTGAGTTTGGGCTTTCCCCCGGCAGCTTTATCTCACTTTGTGAAGACAAATGCAATGCCTGCTGTTTGGAAGTAACAGGAATCAGCAGGTAGTGAGCTAATGAGAGATTCCTGTGCTGCATGAACACAACACGCTTATAAACTCTTTCCACCTGTGGTTTCACAACAATTATCTTCTATTCACCTTATGCTTCATCTGCTCTAAGGCGTTTCCATAGTGACTTATTTTGTGTTGATCCTTCCTGTTAAAGCCTAATTGCTATTGCATAGCGTTACCGTCTTTATCAACCTTTACTGCCAGATAAACAGCTTTTAAGCTTTTTAATAAGCTATTATTAAATAATAACACTTTGAAAGGAAATAAACTAACCATTTAGATTATCAATATGTGATTAGTTTATCCAAATAGCACATAGTTGGGAATTTACAGCAACGTTTGAGACTTCTGGCTCTGTGAAAGAAGCCAATTTTCTTTTTAAAAAACCTGCGTCAACAATGTTTTTATACTTGCTCTCACTGCCAGAACAGTAGACACAGGTCCTCACTGCAAGAAATCAAATAGTAATTCAAATTTAAATTCAAGAGAGCCCAGTAGTTTTGCCATAGCTAGATCGTCAAAATTCTCCAGCTAGCTTGATAGATAGGTAGCTAACTCAAGATAGATAACTAGTGAGATTTAAATCGAACGTAATCTAGCTTGTAAAGTAGATAGCTAACTTTTAGCAAGCATGTTAGCTAGAAAGCTAATGTAAGCTAGCCAGCTTCTTAGATAGCTAATGTTTGCTAGTTAGCTTGTAAAATACATAGCTAACGTTCTTTAGCTAGCTAGATAGCTAACGCTCACTAGCTAAATAGCATCAGTGTTGTCTGACCAAGATCTTTGCATTTACACCTGGTATTCCTAAGCATTTCATTGTGGTTTTACACATTTGTTTAGTTTTTAAATAAGGCAGGAAACTTACCATTTCAGATTACCAATGTATGATTAGTTCATCCAAATGACACATATTTTGGAATTTAAAGCCATGTTTAAGACTTAAGAAGCTGTGTGAAAGAAGCCAGTTCTCTTAAAAACAATGTTTTACTGCCTGAACAAGACACAGGTCTTCACTGCAGATTTAATCATATGTAATCAAATAATAATTCAAATGTAAACTACGAGAGCCAGTGATTCGGCCATAACTAACTAGATAGCCAATATTTTCCAGCTAGCTTGTTATATGATGGATAACTAGTTATATTGAAATCGAACGTAATCTAGCTTGTAAAGTAGATAGCTAACTTTCGATTGCAAGCATGTTAGGTAGAAAGCTTACGTGACCTAGCCAGCTTTCACATTGCTAATATTCGCTAGTTAGCTTGTAAAATACATTGCTAACGTTCTGTAGTTAGCTAGATAGCTAACGTTCGCTAGCTAAATAGCCAATCAAGATTTTAGCATTTATTTATAGCCTACCTGGTATTTGTACTCTTTTCTTTGTTGTTTTACACATTTGTTTAGTTTATAAATGGCCTTAAGTCTGGCTTTCGTCATCTGACTGAACACGGAAAGAATCAATCAAAGAGACAATAATTATTTAATAATCCGTCACGTCTGTATTAGCAGTGTGTATTCAGTCCTGACTTTTATGAGTTTATTCTGCACCTCCAGTGTTTGTCTGTTTCTTTAGGCGTGCTTATCAAACAGTAGCATGGGAATAGAGAGCTGCAGAGCGCCATAATGTCACAGTGAGCGGTGTGATAATGAATAGGATCCACCCCGAGCTGGAGGCAAAGTTAATGAACTCCTGCTAGCCGGGATAATTAATGCCAGACTTCTTCCCGTTCTGTACAAAACACTCACCTTTCTCCATCTTCCTGCCTCTCTGGAGGTGAGCTTTAGGGAAGTATGTCTCGTGACAGGTAGTGGGATTCGTCTTGATGCAAATAATCAAGGTCAAATAAAGATTAGGGGAGATTGAAAGTGAGTATGCCCTTTCCTTTTGCAGAAATAATGAGTGAAAGTGCTGCTCCTCTGCAACACAAGACACTGCAGAAACTCAGCGTGAACTCACATTGTTTTAAGGGGATCTGACCGGCAGATATTGCAGAGCCTGTCCAGCTAAATCAACATTTAATTGGCCTCATACCTTTTTCTCAGTGTGTGTGTGTGTGTGTGTGTTTGTGAGTGCATGTGTGTGTGTGTTCTAATAGTGATACATATCGATATAAGGAAGTGTGTTTGATTTGAAATCTTGCATATCGCAGCTGTGTCTTCATCTTAATTGACGCCCGCATTAACCGGACGCCCGGTAGGATTTTCGAGCAGATGTCAGATTTCAAAATCTGTTTTTATCAGCGAGATGCAGCTCCTGTGTGTGTGTGTGTGTGTGTGTGTGTGTGTGTGTGTGTGTGTGTGTGTGTGTGTGTGTGTGTGTGTGTGTGTGTGTGTGTGTGTGTGTGTGTGTGTGTGTGTGTGTCAGCATTGTATATACACCCAAACAGACTGAACAGCAAGGGAGCTAAAGACCGTAATTTACAAAATCACATGGTGCTGGGGTTTGTTTCCACTTAAATAAATCCAATAAGCCTGTGTTGTTGGACACTGTTGGGAGGGTTACTTTAAAAATGTCATCTTTTACAATATAGCTACATGTCAGGAGTGTAATCAGTAATATAGATTTGAGTATAAAATATGAAAGTAACCTGATTACTTTCCGTTAGTTTTGGATTACCTGATGATCAAATATAATGCAAAATCAAAACAAGAGATAATAAACAACAATAAGACGTTTTTGACTTAAGTGAACGTAACAGTATAACCATAGAAAATAAGAAACCAATATATTTTATATAAAAATGTAGTAATCGATTACAGTTTTTCTTTGTATCCTGATTAGATAGATAGATAGAGAGAGAGAGAGAATGAGAGAGAGACAGACACAGAGAGATAGATGGATAGATAGATAGATAGATAGATAGATAGATAGATAGATGGATAGATAGATAGATAGATAGATAGATAGATA
Organism: Notothenia rossii; assembly: GCF_949606895.1. Lineage (NCBI taxonomy): Eukaryota > Metazoa > Chordata > Actinopteri > Perciformes > Nototheniidae > Notothenia > Notothenia rossii. The sequence continues at coordinate 2,675,426 of NC_136907.1, forward strand.
GATAGATGGATAGATAGATAGATGGATAGATGGATAGAGAGATAGATGGATAGATAGATAGATGGATAGATAGATAGATAGATAGATAGATATATAGATAGATAGATAGATAGATAGATAGATGGATAGATAGATGGATAGATAGATAGATAGATAGATACAGTAGATGGATACAGTAGATGGATAGATAGATTGTAAAAAATGTAGTAACTTGTAATCTGTTACTCCCTGTTACAGTGTTCTTGTGATGTTCAGTTATTTTCTCTTCTTTGTTCCTCAGTACACGTCAGCGCTGACCTATGACGGGGTGATGGTGATGGCCGAGGCGTTCAGGAACCTCCGCCGGCAGAAAGTAGATATTTCCAGACGGGGGAACGCTGGCGATTGTCTCGCTAACCCTGCCGCCCCGTGGAACCAAGGCATCGATATGGAGCGCACCCTCAAACAGGTGAGAGAGAGAGAGAGAGAGAGAGAGAGATTTCCTCCTGTTTTGAACTAAACTACCCCTAAAACAACAGACTGACGTTATATGCTGTCTGTTTAGCTTTTTTTTTTAAAACTTTAGATATTTCCTACAGTAGCATGCGTAGCAAAGGCAGTGAGTTTACTTAAAATTAATAATTCACAGCTTTTAACTGCAATGTGTTGAGTTGTAATCAATCAATCAAATTATTCAAGAAGCAGGCTTTAATACTTAACCAATTCCATCCTGTTTTGATACCTGTAACATGACCGTTTTTCCAAATCCTGTTAAAAGACATTAAAAAGTATTTAATCCTAGATATATTCTTAAGGTGATATTAGGGTGAATTTGTAATTTCCCATGAATACACCTAGATTTCTAGCTTTTCCCATTGTTTTTAACCAATTTAAGCACAGCACTGACTTTATTCGTTCCTTCTTGGCTCCAAAAACAATTACCTAAATGGTATCTTTGTCTAATTGAAGAAAGTTCTGGCACATCCAGTCATTGCTTGGTTTAATGCACTTACTCAGTGCTTGTTATGTAAATGATGTTTTCCATTATCTGAATCAGTTGTAGCAAGTAGATGTTAAAGAGAAGAGGCCCCAGGATAGAGCCTTGAGGACCCCCATATATCATTATCATCAACTCAGATGTGTAGATACCTATAGGAATAACGTTTTTCCTTTCCTTTAAGTAGGATTCAAAGGAGTCCCACCCAGTTTTCCAGTAGATATAGTAATATGTTGTGGTCAATATGCACTGGTGTACTTTAGTGTAATTCATTCTAACATTATCAGTCCAATCTATGTTGTTTTTCAAACAGAAAGAGCTCAACATCTCCTGAAATCCATTTTTGTTACCCCTTCCTTTATTTTCATAACAAACATACTTATGTTAAGCCAAACCAAGACATTTCTCTAATCTAACCAAGCACTTTTGTTTTTGTTTTGGTCCACTTTACCTCACAATAAACACCTTAAATAGGAAGAAAATACGTAATTGAGGATGCAGTTATTACAGCCTTGTCTCCTAAGTAATTACATGTCCATACAACAAAATTGCATTGTCAATAATGCATTAAAGCCACAATTATTTTGTCCTGCCACATTTGATTGCCCCGTTTATATTTTTTGTGCATGGAGCAACGCGTCTAAGTGTAATTATCCCTTTACACTGGATGCGTAAAAGCCCATTATTGAGTTTAGTTTACCTTTAATATAATAATAATAATAATTGGGAGGGATGGGCACCACGGCAGGGCAGGGGGTGAACTGGGACCTCTCCAAGTAGCAGTCCACACTCGATATTTAGGTCTGGTCGGGGGACTTGAACCGGCGACCCTGCAGCTCACAGTCCAAGCCCCGACTGGCTGAGGCACTCAGTCATTAGTCACTGAGCCACCTGCGTTTTTGCAGAATCACTGTAGTTCGGTCTATCACTCTCAAACAGACTTGACATTTCTAGCTTTAAATATCATACCATCATATCATTATTTCCTGTTCTCCTTCTCCTTCTACAATACAATATAATACAAAGGGGCTTTATTGGCATGACCTCATTTTAAACATATTGCCAAAGCATTCAGCCAGGGCGTTATAACAGAACAAAACTAAAATCAACACTAAACGTAAATGCCAACAATACATTTGGCACAACACCATAGCCAAATGCAACATACTGTGTATGCCAGCAACTCGTACTGAATGTCTTTTAACATTTTGTGAAAAGGTCATTTTTTCCCCTTTGAAGGATGTGCTGCAGTATTTCCTTCACCCTTTCCATGCAGTAAATGAATACTGTTTGTTATTCCTGTGCTGTCCTCAGGTCCGGCTGCAGGGATTAACAGGTAATGTCCAGTTTGACCACTATGGCCGCAGGGTCAACTACACAATGGACGTGTTTGAGCTGAAGAATAATGGACCGCGACGGGTAAAGCACCACAACACACTGCTTACATTTCTGATATGGATTTATATGTGTCTAGTCTGTATATTTTAGCATATGCAATATATTCCTTTTGCTGTCATGTGAAACGTCTGAAGGCTGGGGCGACAACTGAATATATATTGTGACATTTTCTATTATCATAAGTAGGATGTAAAATAAAAAAAAGCTCTGGGTGTGACAGGATGGATGTCTGCCGGCGGAATTTAGCAGAAAATGGGAAAAAGAGAGAGAGAGAGAGAGAGAGAGAAAGAGAGAGAGAGAGAAAGGTTGTGAGAGCGATGGCGAGAGGATGAAATGAAATAGAGAGCAATCAGGTAGAGGGGGGAGGAAGGGAGGAAGCAGACAGGAAAGAACCATCAATCAGACGCTGCTTTGGCCTGTCTTTGCACAGCGAGGGTCCTGTCAGGACACAGTGTGTGCGTGTGCGTGTGTGCGTGTGCGTGTGTGTGTGTTCCCGTATTTTCCATGTTCCTCAATCATCCCAATGCCCCTACACACAGGAGGCCTCGGCCAATCACAGTTCTCCATTCCCGCCGGCTGCCCACCTTGTCAGTTGACTTATAGCGGCTTGTAGTTGTCAAAGCTCTTTGTCTATTCAAATATCCATCACTTTGACACTGGATTGGTTTATAGAGTGGTGCAGAAATGAGTCCTAAAACCCAAATTCAGTCAGTATTTTAGCACTTCCTGTTAGCTTGTCTGGAGGTCAATGGTTTTCTGAACATGTTTTTGAATGTAAGCCTAAAATAAGGTCTGTGGTGAACACAAGCTGAATAGATTTTTGTCCTATGATATAAAACACGTCAGTAATACCCAACTGGTGGATTTAAAAAAACGGCGGTTGCTAACAAGTGTCTAAATGAGACGACTAAACGTCATCACGGGCAACATTAGCCGCCTTTAGCTTAGCGGTGGTGCCGTGAAGTCATGTGACCGTGCTGTAGTTCCTTTACAGCCCAACATTAGCCGCCTTTAGCTTAGCGGTGGGGACGTGAAGTCATGTGACCGTGCTGTAGTTCCTTTATAGCCCAACATTAGCCACCTTTAGCTTAGCGGTGGTGACGTGAAGTCATGTGACCGTGCTGTAGTTCCTTTATAGCCCAACATTAGCCACCTTTAGCTTAGCGGTGGTAACGTGAAGTCATGTGACCGTGCTGTAGTTCCTTTATAGCCCAACATTAGCCACCTTTAGCTTAGCGGTGGTAACGTGAAGTCATGTGACCGTGCTGTAGTTCCTTTATAGCCCAACATTAGCCGCCGTTAGCTTAGCGGTGATGACGTGAAGTCATGTGACCGTGCTGTAGTTCTTTTATAGCCCAACATTAGCCACATTTAGCTTAGCGGTGATGACGTGAAGTCATGTGACCGTGCTGTAGTTCTTTTATAGCCCAACATTAGCCTCTTTAGCTTAGCGGGGGTGACGTGAAGTCATGTGACCGTGCTGTAGTTCCTTTATAGCCCAACATTAGCCTCTTTAGCTTAGCGGTGGTGACGTGAAGTCATGTGACCGTGCTGTAGTTCTTTTATAGCCCAACATTAGCCACATTTAGCTTAGCGGTGATGACGTGAAGTCATGTGACCGTGCTGTAGTTCTTTTATAGCCCAACATTAGCCACATTTAGCTTAGCGGTGATGACGTGAAGTCATGTGACCGTGCTGTAGTTCTTTTATAGCCCAACATTAGCCACATTTAGCTTAGCGGTGATGACGTGAAGTCATGTGACCGTGCTGTAGTTCCTTTATAGCCCAACATTAGCCTCTTTAGCTTAGCGGTGGTGACGTGAAGTCATGTGACCGTGCTGTAGTTCCTTTATAGCCCAACATTAGCCGCCGTTAGCTTAGCGGTGATGACGTGAAGTCATGTGACCGTGCTGTAGTTCTTTTATAGCCCAACATTAGCCACATTTAGCTTAGCGGTGATGACGTGAAGTCATGTGACCGTGCTGTAGTTCCTTTATAGCCCAACATTAGCCTCTTTAGCTTAGCGGTGGTGACGTGAAGTCATGTGGCCGTGCTGTAGTTCCTTTATAGCCCAACATTAGCCTCCTTTAGCTTAGCGGTGGTGACGTGAAGTCATGTGGCCGTGCTGTAGTTCCTTTATAGCCTAACATTAGCCTCCTTTAGCTTAGCGGTGGTGACGTGAAGTCATGTGGCCGTGCTGTAGTTCCTTTATAGCCCAACATTAGCCTCCTTTAGCTTAGCGGTGGTGACGTGAAGTCATGTGGCCGTGCTGTAGTTCCTTTATAGCCCAACATTAGCCTCCTTTAGCTTAGCGGTGGGGACGTGAAGTCATGTGACCGTGCTGTAGTTCCTTTATAGCCCAACATTAGCCGCCTTTAGCTTAGCGGTGGTGACGTGAAGTCATGTGACCGTGCTGTAGTTCCTTTATAGCCCAACATTAGCCTCCTTTAGCTTAGCGGTGGGGACGTGAAGTCAGGTGACCGTGCTGTAGTTCCTTTATAGCCCAACATTAGCTCTTTAAGTGTTAGCATGTAGAGATGATCCTGCTGAACAAACATCTAAGTATCATAAACGTTGAGGTTATTTACTGCCTAATCGGAAGTCCTATGGAAAAATCCCATTTTCATTTCTGTCGAGGGAACCAGAGAGATTCTAACTTTAAAAATACATCATCCCTGCACCACTTTATAAAAAAATCACATTTTGTAGTGCATGTAGCTGCTCTCTACAGACGGAGGATGCAAATGCTGTGACCGCGACATATCATGTCTGTCAGTTCCAGTCGGTCAGTTTGACCCTGAAGGACTGAAGACGACAGATCTGTCAGGAGAACATGAAATGGCTTTCGGGGGAAAAGAAGCAGCACAACATTGGGCTTAAAACTGAGAACAGGGGAATGAGTCAATGTTAAGACTTTTTGTTTTAAAGTTGAATCACAGCTTGATGAATGCATGATTTGAAATGACAACAACATGAGCATGAAAGTGCTATTTTGGATTTGGAAACCACAGTTTGAGAAAATAATGTTGAATCTACCTACCTGCTGTGACCAAGGCTTTTATGTTCAACAATCTTTTCATTTTTAACATAATTCAAAGACCTTCACTGAAAACAGAACGTACCAAACACAGATATATATATAATAAGATATTGAATGGATTTTCAGTCAACATTAATTTGACAAACCATGCAATACAATAGGTCCAATTCAGGGAAAACATTACCGGATCTTCTCCAAGTTTAATCAGGCCATAGATTTTCTTTAATCCTGCTAACAAATCATCAGGAACACATGTCATATTTTATGAAGAAATATTGACATTGATCAAGACCCATCATAGAGTAGAACCACACATTTTGACACTTACTACTTTGATTGTAGTGAAAATACAAGACTCTTTTTGTGACACATACAGTATATATTTTATTCTCATAAATGTTGTCTTTTTCTTGAAATACCATAACGTTAGCATCGAATAGTTGCAGTAGACAAATACATAGTTCAGGTGTCAGAGAAGCAACAGCTATAAGAGTGAAACACAGAATAGAACAGGTAAGAGTTCACACAGGTGTAAGATACTAGACCATTTTGACTTACCAAAACTAAATTGTTGACGATATATCGACATAGAGCTTTTCCTCCGTGTTCTTTGACATCAAATGAAGTCAAGCCAATAGCTCCACTTCCTGTTAACACATCAGGGATTGCATCAAAGCAAATTGTGCATGCTGCATTATACAATATGTTCGCATGCACACATGAACAAACACACACACATACACAATCTAACTTCTTGATTTCCCTGCAGATCGGCTACTGGAACGATGCAGACAAACTAGTTCTGACCCAGGACTCTCCGCTGCATCCTAACGACACGTCTGGCATCGAAAACCGAACCGTTGTAGTGACCACCATCATGGTAAGAGAACGGCAAACAAAACACACACACAAACACACACACACACACACACACACACACACACACACACACACACACACACACACACACACACACACACACACACACACACACATGCAGACCTGTTTTTAGGAATATGTAACCCGAGGAGACTTTATGTAAGGGATAATGTGCAGCGATTATCCCACTTATTACACGGCTATGTACTAAATAAACCACCAACTTGACTCACAATATTGATTTAAAAATTCCCTTTAGTGCTTACTTCCTGTCTGTCTTCTTCTGCTGTTCCCTCTAGTGTTCACTTCCTGTCTGTCTTCTTCTGCTGTTCCCTTTACTGTTTACTTCCTGTCTGTCTTCTTCTGCTGTTCCCTTTAGTGCTTACTTCCTGTCTGTCTTCTTCTGCTGTTCCCTCTAGTGTTCACTTCCTGTCTGTCTTCTTCTGCTGTTCCCTTTAGTGTTTACTTCCTGTCTGTCTTCTTCTGCTGTTCCCTTTAGTGTTTACTTCCTGTCTGTCTTCTTCTGCTGTTCCCTTTAGTGTTTACTTCCTGTCTGTCTTCTTCTGCTGTTCCCTCTAGTGTTCACTTCCTGTCTGTCTTCTTCTGCTGTTCCCTTTAGTGTTTACTTCCTGTCTGCCTTCTGCTGCTGTTCCCTTTAGTGTTTACTTCCTGTCCGTCTTTTTCTGCTGTTCCCTTTAGTGTTTACTTCCTGTCTGTCTGTCTTCTTCTGCTGTTCCCTTTAGTGTTTACTTCCTGTCTTTCTTCTGCAGTTCCCTTTAGTGTTTACTTCCTGTCTGCCTTCTGCTGCTGTTCCCTTTAGTGTTTACTTCCTGTCCGTCTTTTTCTGCTGTTCCCTTTAGTGTTTACTTCCTGTCTGTCTGTCTTCTTCTGCTGTTCCATTTGGTGTTTACTTCCTGTCTTTCTTCTGCTGTCCCCTTTAGTGTTGACTTCCTGTCTGTCTTCTTCTGCTGTTCCCTTTAGTGTGTACTTCCTGTCTGTCTTCTTCTGCTGTTCCCTTTAGTGTTTACTTCCTGTCTTAAAATATATTGTACTTTATTTTTTTGGCCACAGCTGGTGTTAAATTGACCGGACTGATATGACTGCACAAAATCCTTTGATCCTCCTTAGCAACGGTCTGTTCTCCTTAACAACGGTCTGTTCTCCTTAGCAACCGTCTGCGAGACAAAAATAGCAGACCCCCAGAATGTCCAAATTGACCAATCAGCATTGAGCATTCAACTAAGCTGTGTAACAATACCTAGTAAATCTTTGAAGCAGTATAAGCAGAGTCAATATTTCAGTGGCAATACATCACGCATCCTTCTTCATAAATCTTTATTTACAACCTGACATAATATTGTGTTCAACGGCCTCTTGTAAAGTACCTCAGTTTTGAATGAGGCACTTTACAAGTATTACTTTGAATTTGCAAGTTTTCCTCTGTTACGCCTCTTCCTGATTAACCTTGAATTCCTAGCTAATTCTTTATTGTTGACGCCGCATTTTATCCTTGATGCAAACATACTATACTTTTACATTTTAAAAACAAAACTGCTTTGGGATTTAAGGCATACAATAAAGCATGTTTCTTTGCTTGGATTTACTTGTACTGCCTGTAGAGGAATTAGTTTGTATTTTGAGCAAAGTTCATGTATGGTAGACCAATTTAAAAACCAAACAGTTAAATATTTTGTTTAGTTACCAGCCTTCAACTGGGAGCAATCCATACAAAAATACCAATTATCCACCAATAGATGCCCCAATATACCAGAATTCAAGAGCAGCTACGATAGGGAAATTTGTGTTTTGGATATCCCACATAACTCCTTGAACATCTCATTGATTACATCCTAGAATTTATAGGAAATATGCAAACTGTGGGCTGATTTCAGTTCTTATCCCCCACCCCCGAAGGCCCTTGTGTTGAGTGTTATGGCTGACAAATGCTCAGGAATTAAACATGCTTTGTTACAACATAATCAGTAAAGAGACTCTTAAAGAAATGGGCTTTACTTGTTATAACCTCAATAGAAATTACTCCAGAATCAACCACCGTCACTTACATTCTCTTTTATCGCACCAATAAACATGTCGCTGAGCAGTCACACAGCTGCTCTTACTGAGGTCCCTATTGCACGGATAAAAGACTTCATAAAACACAGCTTCAGAATCAGAGCATTTTTACACATGACAGGAAATGAATGGTATTTGCACGGTCTATATGTGGCTGTAGCAGTGACTCTGACATGCAGGAAAACAGGCAGGTTTTGAGCTGATTGCAGGAGGGAAGGAGGTGAAAATGGAGAGTCACAGCTCAGCACAATCCTCCCTCTTTTCAGCCCCTGATGAGGAACCCCATTTTAAGAAACTGAGCCCCAGTTGGACGCAAGCAGGATTTGAAAAGCCCCTTAATGGCAGTGATGGAAACAACAACCCCTCACCCCCCGCCCGAGCCAAAATGAAGCCCTAAAGACACGGGGCGAGAGGAGACAGACTGCAACATTGTTAATGGAGAAAGTGAACGAGAAATGGAGCAACTAAGAGCCGTAATGGAGCCGCTCGAGAGGAAAATGAAATGGAAATGGAGGGAGGAAGACACCGTCTTTTTTAAGGACGGTGCTCACGGATGGACACCCACTGATGCTCTCTGACAGCACAGTATCTGTTCACTAAACCAGCTCCACTACACCTGTTTGTGTGTGTTAGAGTCATGCATTGTGTGTTTGTGTGGCTTGAATCTCATTGTGATTTGAAGTTCTTTTTGCAAAGAGGCCTGGACTATTCACCTTATGAAGCAGCGGCCCTTTTACCACCTATGGTTCAAACATAAAAGTTCTTCCAGTTTTTGTTTGGAATTATTCACCGCTACAATTTAACTATGGAATTGTTTTACAGGACCATATCAAGCCTCTGTTAGAGGTTGTAGGATGACATGAAAATGGCCCAAAGTCTTACATCAGCAAATGGTTTGCTACAGTATAGAATAACATCGGCCGGTCGTATAAAGCTCATGTGGACAATTTATAAAAACTCTCACTGCCAGAAGGGGGAGACTAAGGTCCATAGTTAGGCTATGTATAAAAAAGATTAACCTAGAGACCAAATTCAATTAACCTGTCAGTGTGCTATTTAGTTAGCGAATGTTAGCGATCTAGCTAACTAGAAAACATTAGTCATTTATTTTACAAGCTAACTAGCCAACATTAGCTATCTAAGAGCTGGCTAGTTTACGTTAGCCTTCTATCGTAAGTTAGCTTACGTTCATTTAACATCTAACTGGTTATCTTGAGTTAGCTACCTATTTATCAAGCTAGCTAGAGAATGTTGGCTATCTAGATAGCTATGGCCAATTTAGGCCACTGGCTCTCTTGAATATACATTTGAATTATTAAGTCAACATAGCTGAATTCAATTCAGTCTGTGTGCTATTTAGCTATCTAACAAGCTAGCTAGCTAACGTTTGTTTTCTAACAAGTAAACTAGCTTATGTTAGCTGAAAGTTGGCTATCTTATTTCAAAGCTAGCTTATGTGCGCTACTGTATCTATTGAAGTAGTTGGCTAGCCAATGTTCGTTGCTAGCTACCGCCACATTTATATAATATATATTATTTATCTCTTTATGATTGTCTTGCAGTGCAGGATTGTGTCTGCCCTTCTGGCCATGAGAGTAATTATAAAAACATTGTTGACATGAGATTGTTTTAAACCAATCAGCTGGTCTCATCCAGCAGCAACTCCAAACATGGCTGTAAATTCAAACTATTCACAGATTGGTAACCTAATACAAGTTCATTCAAAAGCTTATAAACAGTTTCTTCTGCAAGTAATGTTTGATAAAGCTAAGTTATAGTAATTATAGTTTAACCAGATGTACCAACATATTAAGGCAATGCTGAGCGCCTACAGCAGCATAAGGTGAATAAAGTGAGGTGGTAAATAAGTGTAATTGACTTCCTGTCTGCTGTAAATCTGTCACTTTCTCTGAATACCTGCCCCAGCGTACAGTCCATTACACACTTCCTGTTAGCATTAAAACAGCTTAGAAAGACTGATGCTCTCATAATCATCCCTGTTCATATCCATCATGCTTTATGCAGCATGGTATTACAGGAACATTACAGTTACGGCTGCCTTTCACGCTTTAAATGTTGGTGAGAGTCATGTTTGTTTAAACTTAATGAAGTGTCCCAGTGGTATATTGCAGCAGTCCTCCTTTCCGTGTTTTAGGATCAGTTATATAGGAGCAGTTAGCAAGTCTTATCGTAAAACCACTCTATCATCAGAGCGTAAAGGCAAATAGCTTCTGTCCAATTTAGAGTTTTTAAATACACATTTACACACATAAGCACAACGACTGATCTTATGTAATTAACAATCAACTACTAGGGAAACTAAAATGATCATCCTTTCAACCATCATTAACTTAATTAACAATAGTTAATTAAGTTAATGATAGTTCATAATCACAACAAACAAACATTCTTTTCTGGAATTAACATCAATTCAATTTGTATCTTTCATGTGCTTTCAGACATATCAAATTCAAAAGAAATAGGGAATACAAAATAAAAAAAGATATCAGGAAATGCTAACTTCCAGCTTAGACAAAAAATACGTCATCACTGCACCACTCTGTTAAGTTGGTCCTGTAATGTGTGTGTGTGTGTGTGTGTGTGTGTGTGTGTGTGTGCGTGTGCGTGTGCGTGTGCGTGTGCGTGCGTGCGTGCGTGCGTGTGCGTGTGCGTGTGTGTGCGTTAATGGCATGTTTAATTAGCCTCGTTAGACCGTGAGTGAAGCAGTGTGTTTGGGATCATTGATTGGCTGTCAGTCCTCTCTTCTCGTGCCAGAAACACTGACAGCATCTTTTTATCTGCTGCTGCCGTCATTAATCACATGTTCCCGCTCTGATATACATCCAGAAACATCTGCCAACATCAGCTTGTAAATTATGCATTGGTCGAGCTTCGGTACAACTGTCATGCTTTAGATAATTTATATTGTGAGTTGGAGACGTGTAAATAAAAATGTAATTAAATGAACTTCAGACATTGTTTGTACAGGTTTGTAGTAAACATGGTCCTGCTTCACTTTAATCACATTTAATAGGACAGCTAAAGCCTTCAAATTTGATTATTATTATTTTTTAAATCAGTTATAATAAGACTAGAGTCCACGATACATACTTGAACTTCGTATGTTTGTAAAAGTATTATGCTAATATGGTTGAACTGCTACCTAACCCTAACCCTCTCCCCCTGGGGTTTATTGATAGATTTTAATACCAATTAAGGGCATCTTAACATAGTTCTTTTTAATTATATCTTTACCCAAGGACCCCCACAGCAGTTTCATGTGTTTTTAAACATTTTGATTGTGTTATCGCGCATGTTTTATGGTCAGACTCTGTAATAAGTGTCAGAACGATTGACACTCTTTAGTTAAACGCAATATTTGTAAGGGAAAAAGCTTTGGTATTGCACGATGATTTCCTTCATACCACTACTTCATAACATCCTCCGTTTCAAAACAATCAATATATACCAAATAACAGTCACTTATGTAATGTACATTAGGGCAAGACTCTCCATACAATGCGTGAAAGGGAAGTTGCATCTCAATGAACTTCAAATTCTGTTGTTTCCTTTTTTTTTTTATTATGAATATGTTTATTGATTTTCAGGATACAAAAAATCACATACATAGGACGAAGACACAGAGCCAAAAGCAATACATATACAGGACAACTACATTACTTTACATTAAAGAAAAATAACAACACTAAATGAAATTGGTACATACAACAAGGGCACTCTAATACATCGGCAACCATCCAGTTTTCCAGCAATAGGACCGTATCTCTGCAGAGGATATCACAGTAATTTACTTTTTAACATATTATAGCATGTTCATTCAGAAATTGAGATAATCAACATAGATTTCAGATGGTGAACATCTTCATTGTTTCCTAATGCTGCAGACTAGATTAATCCAATGTTGTAAAGTATAGCATTTGGAGCATTAGCATTCTCTCTCTGCACCGAGGAGACTTTGGTTTACTCGCTCCGGCCCGAGGCGATGTCAAGCAAACACAACTGAGGAATAAACTGCTCCTGTTTCAATATGCAACCTGCTGCCGTGCATGGCAAGAGTGATTTGTCTAGAGAGACATGAACACAGAGCGTGCAACGGTTACATTTACATCTAACGATCTGTAACATATAGTGCAGACAGACGTGGTCTAACCCTGATTATTTAAAGTCTGCAAGTGGTGCATTTTGCAAACTAATTTATAGACTCAGATGGTAGTGGGGAAATCACTTCCTCTACTTTAAAGAGTCCTCTCCTGCTGATGTTCAGGTGTATATATTATCAGTATGTAGTGTCTCTACTTTAAAGAGTCCTCTCCTGCTGATGTTCAGGTGTATATCAGTATGTAGTGTCTCTACTTTAAAGAGTCCTCTCCTGCTGATGTTCAGGTGTATATCAGTATGTAGTATCTCTACTTTAAAGAGTCCTCTCCTGCTGATGTTCAGGTGTATATTTGTATGTAGTGTCTCTACTTTAAAGAGTCCTCTCCTGCTGATGTTCAGGTGTATATCAGTATGTAGTGTCTCTACTTTAAAGAGTCCTCTCCTGCTGATGTTCAGGTGTATATCAGTATGTAGTGTCTCTACTTTAAAGAGTCCTCTCCTGCTGATGTTCAGGTTTATATATTATCAGTATGTAGTGTCTCTACTTTAAAGAGTCCTCTCCTGCTGATGTTCAGGTGTATATCAGTATGTAGTGTCTCTACTTTAAAGAGTCCTCTCCTGCTGATGTACCATTACAGAATGATAGATACTCTAGTTTAAGGCAAGCTGTTAATGTGAAGTGAAGATGTAACCTGCTGGCGTACGTGACAAAACTCATTAGTTTGGAGACATGGATACAGAATCTTGTAATGTTTACATTAACATCATTTTTCTTGCAACTAATGATCCACAGCCCGCAGAGTAGACACAGGTCTCCACCTCTGATTACTGCAAGTTGTTTGAGTCACAGAGTTTGCAGCTCTTTCCCTCCAGCTTCATGTCTGCCTCATGTTCTGCTGAGTCACACTTCCCTCCTCCTCTCTTTCCTGTCTGAGTGTAACATGCATCCACTCAACACTTTCTGCAAATTCAGCGTCAGGCTGTCGTTACGATTATACAAGCATCCCCCTTTTTCTGCTTCAAGCACTTTGGATCATCTCAGTTCAGATTCACAACATATACAGCTGCACATGTTTTTTACTTTGATATACAGTATGTAGAAGGTAGTGGGAAGTGGACATTTAGGTTTGTTGCAAAGTAGGGAAGTTACTTAAAGAAGCCCTATTCTACTTTTTTAAGTTTTTTCCTTTCCTGTCGTGTGATATATAGGTTTTAGTGCATGTCAATGGTCTGCAAAAGCAAAAAGATTCCTGTGTCTCATGTCACAGTAGAGGCACAAAAAACTCAAATGAACCTGAAAATGAGCCGAGAAGTACAAATCGTGCTCATTTTCTGCAGAAATGATTAGGTAAGAAACACGAAATTGTCACGCTTAAATAACGAGCACCAAAGATAAACAACTATGTAAGAAAATATCTGATAGTTTGATGAAAAAGACAAAAGGTACAGGCACGATGCGTAGAAGGGAAGCTTCTTCTACAAAGTGGGGGAATTTATTTAAAGGGGCCCTACTCTGCTTTTTGGGTTTTCCATTTCCTGTAGTGTTATACAGGTTTTAGTGCATGTCAATGGTCTGCAAAGGCTTAAATCCTTTTGTCTCACTAATAAAATCCTCAAAATGAGCCTAATCTAAGAGTCCAGAAGTAAAATTATAATATATAACAATATTAGGTTTGAAACACTAAATCGTCGTGTTTAAATAACCAGCACTAAAGATTAACAACTATGTAAGAAAATATGTGATTGTTTGATGAAAGAGACACGAGGTACATGTACAATGAGTAGAAGGGAAGTTGCATCTCAATGAACTTCAAATTCTGTTGGAGGCGTGCGGCGCAGTGGATAGAGCGTTGGTGTTCGGATCAGGGTCACAGGTTCAAACCCCACTGCAGTCAGCATGTCGTTGTGTCCCTGAGACACTTCACCCCAAAGTGCTCCTGTGGGGATTGCCCACAGTATTGAGTATGGAAGTCACTTTGGATAAAAGTGTCTAACAAGCATAGGCGGAGTTTGACATTTGCGCTTGGGGGGGGGGCAAACTTTTTTACTGACGTCAGTACACAGTCCCAACTATTGCGTGGGGTGCTACGGATACAGTAGCAATAAAGCCAGCGCTCTGAGTATGACTTTTCCATGCCCGCCGTACACACACTCATATGGAAGGGGCGGTCTCCCCCCCCCAACAACAGTGCATTATGATTACATATTATACATAACTGTAAAACTTATCATAACTGTGCACATCTTATACTTATTTGATAACTACTATATCCCTTGGTTACTTGAACACGCTACAATATTATAAACGAGTGTCCTACCTTATTAAAATACGAAATATTTGCATTGGAACAGTTTTCGACGAAGTAATGCTGTAACATATTTCAGCCACTAGGGGGCAAAATCCGCCTATGCTAACAAGTAACATGTAATGTAATGTTGTTGCCGGTTTAATTTGTAATGAATGTGGCAGCTTTGGCTCTGTGATTTGTTCCCGAAAACATCAGAAAAAGTCCGATGTGTCGTTATAGCGCCTGGCTTCTGATTATGTGGACTTGATTTTGGAGGGAAATTAGCCATAATCCCAATTACTGCAGCGCATCAATCAGTGATGCCAAACTGCTGATTTCTTTGAGGTTTTTTCTCCAAAAAGGTATAATTTGGTTTTGATTACAAACTAAATGTTTTCCACATTCAGTCCTTTCACATTCACAAACGACTGAACTGGGAAGTTTTATTGTAAAAATTGTGCATTGTGTGAGTCCTTGAGGCTTAACATTTTAAAACATTTCACGCATACATTTCTTATATTTATTTTCGCCCGTTCGTCTACTGCTTTTCTTTGTTACTAGAATTGTTATTTCACAAAGCGTCTCCTCAATGGAAAGGAGAGAAAAACCATCTGGAAAAAAAACATAAACTGCATACTTGTGCATGCAAACAGTGGAGGAACTAACAAAGGACCTTATTTTTTACTTTATTGTCAATCTTTCAGTTTGTGTGTACAGACAGACCGAAATACCGTTTCCCCCAATCCAGAGGAATACAAAATACAAATATATATACACAATCAACAGACACATGTGCACACATTAAAGACATAAATAAAAGCACAACAATCGATATATACAAAATAATACGTCTGTACTTCTACTTAAGTTTCCCTTTCAATTCAGGACTATTTAGACCCTCCAGAAAAACGCGGGCTAAATTCCTTGATTATGCGATTAAACATGCGGGGTTTTATGTGATTTTATGCGGTGAAACTGCGGGAAGTTGCGAAATATGCGGAAAGTTGCGAAATATGCTAAATATGCGGGAAAAAATTATCGATTTTTTTAAAAATATTGGGCTGTCTCATTTATTCTCTCTCACACACAACCTGCCACTAACGTTAAACCCCTTTACTATTCAATTAAACATATTCAATGTTTATTTATTGTAAAAGCAATTGGGCTATTTTAATCTCACGCACACACACACACACCCCCCCCCCCCACACACACACACACACACACACACACTTCTCCGCCTCATTCTGTTTTCATTTACTCGTTCGTTATCTGACCAGCTTCAATCTTGTAGGCTACTCACTTCGTTTCTTGTAGCCCTCTAAAGGGTTTTGGAGGTTGATGCCTCGTGAACCTGAGTTGTTTGGCTTTCTTGTCCGCAGCAGCAGAAAGCATTTTCGAATGTTTGAATGAATCAAAGTGGGTCGTCACCGTCGATTTTCTCTTATGCTCCAACACAGAGTTGCACGGGGTGCAGAATAGTTTCCCCCCACTTTTTGCCCGGTCTTTAGTAGAAATGTTCGTCGGTAAATGAGATGGATTAGATATTTTCATCTTGGTGTTTTCTCTATCGTGTGAGCTCAACACGTTCACTCTATACAGTGTTGTTTACATTCTGTGATGCGCGAGCTGATGACGTCACGTCAAGACGAGTTAACTTTTTTTTCCTCAACTCTGTGTGGAAAAATGCGGGGATTATGCGGCCTTTTATAAATCTGCGGCATTTTGCTGATTATGCGGTAAATTCTGCGATCGCAGAATCGCGTTTTTCTGGAGGGTCTAACTATTACTTGTAATGGAGTAATTACATCCACGTCTACTTAAGTGAAGGATGTACTTCTTCCATCACTGGATATAAACACACCTCTGCCCTACATACAGGGCTGCAATAGAGGGGTATGATGCTACAATGGATGATCTGTTTTCAGAGACATGTTTGTATATATCTGAGAACTATAATATATGCCTAAAAACACTGTAATAGGAGACCTTTAACATCGACTAAAAGTACTCTACTGCAGGTAAAAGTCCTGCATTCAAATTACCCACAGTAGGTAGAAGTATTTTCAGAAAAATGTAACCACATATAGGACTCCATAAATACCTTAGTTTTGTGAGTTTGTTCAAAGCGTGCCAGCTTACTTATGTATAGTTAATGTATTTGTTGAGTTGACCTACAGTTGCCAATTTTGAGAAAAACACTTCAGAGACATGTTTTTTATATATTTTTTCTATATCTGAGATCTATAATGTATGCTTACAAGTAGTATAATAGGAGACCTTTAAGTGAAGGATGTACTAATTCCGTCACTATAGCACTCCTAGTGGTCGAATCCTCCAATTTCCCTTAAGCCCCGCCTCCTGTAATTAAGCCCTGCCCCCTCTTGGCTAAGTAGGTTGAATGGAGAGAGAAAATAAATCCAGATTCAGCTTTTAGTGTATTTTACAACTCGTAGGACCTAATGATTCTAATAAGGGCCCTACAATAGTTCATACTGGGTTCTTTATTTAGTTTTAAAAAAGTATCTGCTGATTTACAGACGTCTCTATCCCAATGTTAGTCAACACTGGTGGTGTTCAAGTACTTCTTGTTTTTCATTCTGTTGTGGTGTTGTTGTGTGGATTGTGCGAGTGTTTGTGTGTCTGTCTCACGGTTGTGGTCCCTGTGTAGGAGGGTCCCTACGTGATGCTGAAGAAGAACTGGGAGATGTACGAGGGCAACGACCAGTACGAGGGTTACTGCGTCGACCTGGCCTCGGAGATCGCCAAACACATCGGCATCCGATACAAGATCTCCATCGTTCCTGACGGGAAGTACGGAGCCAGGGACCCGGAGACGAAGATCTGGAACGGGATGGTCGGGGAGCTGGTGTACGGGGTGAGAAATCTGATTTATACACAAAATACCCCTTTAATTATCTGTTCTAGTCAGAGGTGGAAAGTAGTGGAGTACAAATACTTTGTTACTGTACTTAAGTACATTTTTCTGGTATCAGTACTTTACTCCACTACCTATTTTTCTGACGACTTTTTACTTCGACTCCTTACATGTTGAACACAAATACCTGTACTTTCTACTTCTTACATGTTGAACTCAAATACCTGTACTTTCTACTTCTTACATGTTGAACTCAAATACCTGTACTTTCTACTTCTTACATGTTGAACTCAAATACCTGTACTTTCTACTTCTTACATGTTGAACACAAATACCTGTACTTTCTACTTCTCTCATTTTCCAAACAAGCTGGTTCCTTTAGTTTGAATGTGTGTTTGGTGGCGTGATCATTATTATTTAGAGTCATTGCGTGCCTATTGATTTGAACACGATCCGTGTATCCATCATTTCCTGGTCTTCTCTAAAGAAGAGGGACCAATGGAAACGTTGTCATGTTGCCGTTGGTCACCATGGAAACATTCATTAGCTAACAATGACATTATTGTTCTATTAATATAAAGGGAGGTCAGGTACTCTTTAAAACAGCTGCTAGTTATGGGTACTTTTTACTGAAGTACATTTCTAAGCCTCTTTACTTTGACTTGAGTAAAGAAGTTTAGTCAGTACTTCTACTTTCACCAGAGTATTTTTAAACACAAGTATCTGTACTTCTACTTGAGTAAAGGATGTGTGTACTTTTGCCCTCTCTGTCTAGTTCCATGTTGGGGCTGGGTTTGTTGAACCTGGGAACCATTTGAAGGTCACCTTTAAGCAAAATCCACTTTTTCATGTCTTTTCTAAATAACCATATGTCCCCTGTCTTATTCTAAACAGCATATCCGTACATGCTTTTCGGAAATGTGTGGAACCCCCTCAACTTACCTCAGTAATATAAAAATGGAGGAACCGTGCAGAATGGAGGTTTTTCAGATGGTGGACAGACGTCTCCTTGAAAGACAGTACTTATTTGTCTGCAGAGTTGTACCTAATCCCCCCCCCGCGTGTTGTTTACCGTGAGGATAATTAAGTCTGAAATGAAACTGTGAACAGGCCGGTGTGTCTCTGGTGGTTTTAAAAGCCAGCAGGAATTAGTGGAGCATTAGAGCCGAGCTGCAGGAGGAGGAAACGGAGAGATGTGGAGGTGTGGAGCTCGTTAAAAAACAACCTCAGAGGTGACCGTTCGATATTCTAGGGGTGAGGTTTCTCTCTGACCGTGCAGTGCGATCCAAAAGCTTATATGCTGGGATTTTATGGCCTTAAAAGAAATCAAAGAAAAGAGAAGTGTTTGTGTCCTTGAGCTACAGCAGGACTG
>NC_136907.1:2701948-2745148 GCF_949606895.1 Notothenia rossii
CCAGCCCCCCAATGAGTTTGGCATCTTCAACTCTCTCTGGTTCTCCCTGGGAGCCTTCATGCAGCAGGGCTGTGACATCTCCCCCAGGTAGGAAACTCTTTTATATCAGCCTTTCATTTGTAATTCAACATGTATCGTTAAAAAAACATCACTCATCACCGGCTTGAGCTTCAATCATAAAGTAGAGACACTACATACTGATATACACCTGAACATCAGCAGGAGAGCACTCTTTAAAGTAGAGACACTACATACTGATATACACCTGAACATCAGCAGGAGAGGACTCTTTAAAGTAGAGACACTACATACTGATATACACCTGAACATCAGCAGGAGAGGACTCTTTAAAGTAGAGACACTACATACTGATATACACCTGAACATCAGCAGGAGAGGACTCTTTAAAGAGACACTACATACTGATATACACCTGAACATCAGCAAGCAGGAGAGGACTCTTTAAAGTAGAGACACTACATACTGATATACACCTGAACATCAGCAGGAGAGGACTCTTTAAAGTAGAGACACTACGTACTGATATACACCTGAACAGCAGCAGGAGAGGACTCTTTAAAGTAGAGACACTACATACTGATATACACCTGAACATCAGCAGGAGAGGACTCTTTAAAGTAGAGACACTACATACTGATATACACCTGAACATCAGCAGGAGAGAACTCTTTAAAGTAGAGACACTACATACTGATATACACCTGAACATCAGCAGGAGAGGACTCTTTAAAGTAGAGACACTACATACTGATATACACCTGAACATCAGCAGGAGAGGACTCTTTAAAGTAGGGACACTACATACTAATATACACCTGAACATCAGCAGGAGAGGACTCTTTAAAGTAGAGACACTACATACTGATATACACCTGAACATCAGCTGGAGAGGACTCTTTAAAGTAGAGACACTACATACTGATATACACCTGAACATCAGCAGGAAAGGACTCTTTAAAGTAGAGACACTACATACTGATATACACCTGAACATCAGCAGGAGAGGACTCTTTAAAGTAGAGACACTACATACTGATATACACCTGAACATCAGCAGGAGAGGACTCTTTAAAGTAGATACACTACATACTGATATACACCTGAACATCAGCAGGAGAGGACTCTTTAAAGTAGAGACACTACATACTGATATACACCTGAACATCAGCAGGAGAGGACTCTTTAAAGTAGAGACACTACATACTGATATACACCTGATCTTTAAAGCTTGCAAGCATGGCTTCTTCTTAAGTTTGCACGCTACAGTAAGTAAGACAACTTTGAACGTAGTAAGTCATCACATAAACACAGGTGTAAAAGGAAGTCACTTTGTTTCTCTTTAATGGACTTTCATGTTGCCTCCTCTACCTTAAAACATGTGTCACAATACTCCAGGATTGCATGTCTTTAAAGGTACATTTTAGACACATTTTAAACCACAGTCAAATAATGAAATCCCTAAAATGGTACAACAGTCTCTGAATGTTCCCAACAAAGTCTACTTCCCTGTCCTCAGGCTAGGGACACATTACACGACTTTTAGGCCAGTTATAATCAATATGTGCCGTCACGTCTGTTAGTCTCTAGACGAAACTCAAATCTCTCGTCTCTCAGTCCTGTTGAGACGTTCATCATTATTTAAAACAAATCAAATGTGTGATGGACAAATCTTGACAGAAAGAAGAACAATCAGCATGCTGCTCACTCTGGATCATGTTTGAGTTTATACATCCAACTGGAGATAGTCTACATTTATTATGAGGTTTAGTTTTTATATTTTCACACTCTATGTAATGTGTCCCTAGCTTGATTCACAATATATGTAATATTGAAGCTGCAGCTTTCAGAATAAATCATAGAAAGACTTCAAACAAATGGATTCAAACTGCAACATGACAGCATTTATATATTTAAGAAAAGCTTGTTCTTTCCCTCCGTTTCTAGTCTTTATGCTAAGCTAAGCTAAACACATCGCATGTCCACCTTCTCTTTTAACCTACAGTCATGACGTTGATATTTCTTCTCACTCTTGTAAAGAACACCAATGACCAAAGTTAGCAAACATTATTTGAACTTTAGCATCTCCCTCCAAAAAAAGCCAATGGGATTTCTCCATTGGCTTTTGGATGATTGCAGGAAAGCTAACGTTGTGGCTATAAAGGAACTACAGCACGGTCACATGACTTCACGTCACCACCGCTAAGCTAAAGGTGGCTATGCAGGGCGTGATTACAGTTAATGCCAACAGTTTCCTTAGTTCCTCGCGTATTGACATATTTAATATTTAAGGTTTTCATCAGCAGTGTTGTACGTCATCTTAACAATTGTAGCCTACTTTTATATTATAAGTTATTGCACATATAGAGTGGTGCAGTGATGATGTTTTGTTGAAAGCTGACCTGGAAGTTAGCCTCTCCCTGGATCCCTGAACAAAAAGCCAATAGGATGTATCCATTATTCCTGCAGCACTCTATAATATATACTATATCAGTGGTAATCTGCATGGGAACTGTAGTTAAGAAACATAACATGGAGGTATTAGATATTAAGTTTGTGTTGACTTTACCACAGTGTCCGCTTCTCATGCTTTGTGTGTGTGTGTGTGTGTGTGTGTGTGTGTGTGTGTGTGTGTGTGTGTGTGTGTGTGTGTGTGTGTGTGTGTGTGTGTGTGTGTGTGTGTGTGTGTGTGTGTGTGTGTGTGTGTGTGTTGCTCCAAAGTATAAAGCGATGTTACCCATTGAGAACATACTGTCACTGTGTGTGTAGCTTCACTTCCATTACAAGAATCCTTTGGGAAAGAAAGAACTAAAAGGTACAAAATTAGGGCCTTTGCAATCAATGGAATTAAATACATACTCAATTAATCAATAAGAAGTACTTAAGTAGAAATCTGAGGTAATTGCACTTGTTTTGCATAGTTACACCTCAAATCAGAATCAAAATACTTTATTTAACCTGAGAGAAGTTGGGTTTCAATTCAGAATAAATTGATAAAAAAAAAAGTTTAAAAATGATTTAAAAAAAATTCAAATATATATACAAACAAATACATTAAATGTATATTGTATTTTTTACTGCACTACTTTTTTCTTGACAGCTACGAATAACCTTAATGTTTTTATAAATTGATTAATAATAAAATTGTCAAAACTATTTAATCAATTAGTTAATTAGACAACAGAAAAATTAATATTGCAATTAGGATTTGCTGCAATTTAAGTATTTATACCTGGTCATTGACAATTAAGGGGTTTGCATACAACACATCCCTTAGGAAAAGGTCTTTGATATGAACAGTACAAATAAAGCAAAAACAATTAGTCAGTCAATCAATCAGCTGATAGGCCGACAGAAGAATAATTAATAATTTAATCTTTAAAAATATTTTTGCATTTAGCTCTCTTACTTTTAGAAGTACATTTATTTAAGTAACCTTCTAAATGTAGGGCTTTTACTATTTTTAAAAAGGTTTCTTCACAATGTTGTATAAGCATTTGTACCATATCTGAATGCTCTGAATGCTTCGGTGTGAGGCGTGTAGACATTTGAGAAATCTTCATCTTTTCACAAAATGGTCGTCTTGTTTTTCTCCAGCTTCCTGTCCGTCGTCACATCTTCATCATGTTAGTGAAAGCTACACTGTGTTAAAGCCTGTAACTCTTAAAGGTTCCTCATTTCCTGTAAAGCCTCTCCATCTGTGTGTCCGGCGTACGGTTCAGGCACATGATAGTTGGGGTTATTTTAAGAAGCTGCTGTAAAAACGGCTCGTAAAGTGATTTGAAGTCTCTCATATAGTACGTCTGTTATCTGCTTTAAGCCCGTATGGATCTGATAGAGTTGGTAAGATTATTTAAGAGATGAAAGATGGACCAAACCAAGTCTATATCTTCCAGCTCACACCCCCAAAACCAGCGGAGAAGATGGAGGATCCCACGGTTCATTATAATACGTAAGCAGTGGTGTAGAGTAACTAAGTACATTTACTCAAGTACTTTAATCAAGTACAGTTTAGAGGGATTTGTACTTTACTTGAGTATTTCCATTTGATACTATTTAGTACTTTTCCTCCACTCCATGTATTTAATCCCTTTAGTTACTTCTCAGATGTGGATGAATGATGAGAAATCTAATCAAGTGTTAAATCAGACTTTAGTTCCACCTGGAGTAAATCCACCAGCTACCCTGCAGTATACAAAGTCATTCAAACTAGCTGCACCTTTACCAGCTTTGAGAACACTTTCATGATCAATCATTATAAAACATATCATATCTATTATTCTGAAATGGACCAATCTGCACAATGACTACTTTTACTGTCGCTACTTTCACTATATTTTGATGAGAATACTTTTCTACTTTCACTTGAGGAATATTTTGAATGCAGGACTTTTACTGTAACAGAGTATTCCTACACTCTGGTACTTCTACGTTTACTCAACTACAAGATCTGAGTACTTCTACTTTTACTCAAGTACTAGATCTGAGTACTTCTACTTAGACTCAAGAACAAGATCTGAGTCCTTCTACTTTTACTCAAGTACAAGATCTGAGTACTTCTACTTTTACTAAGTACAAGATCTGAGTACTTCTACTTTGACTCAAGAACAAGATCTGAGTACTTTTACTTTTACTAAGTACAAGATGTGAGTACTTCTACTTTGACTCAAGTACAAGATCTGAATACTTCTACTTTGACTCAAGTACAAGGTCTGAGTACTTCTACTTTTACTAAGTACAAGATCTGAGTACTTCTACTTTGACTCAAGAACAAGATCTGAGTACTTCTACTTTTACTCAAGTACAAGATCTGAGTACTTCTACTTTTACTCAAGTACAAGATCTGAGTACTTCTACTTTTACTAAGTACAAGATCTGAGTACTTCTACTTCGACTCAAGAACAAGATCTGAGTACTTCTACTTCGACTCAAGAACAAGATCTGAGTACTTCTACTTTTACTCAAGTACAAGATCTGAGTACTTCTACTTTTACTCAAGAACAAGATCTGAGTACTTCTACTTTTACTCAAGTACAAGATCTGAGTACTTTTCTAAAGAACGTTGAAAAAGTGCGTCATGTGTAAAACTTCAATTTCGACTTGATAGTTGACTAAGTGACTAACACTAAGCTACATACGGAGACTAAGATGGAGTAGAACTTATTCTCTCTGAGGGAAAAGGGATTGCAAAAGAACTTCATGGGCTAAATGCATATCGTAAAACATAATTTGGCAAATGAATGAAGGTCTTGATCCGATGCTTTTGACCAACTTGTCATTCTTCTCATTGTTAGATGCAGAAACTCATTGGAAGAAAAGAGACTTGAATAGCAAGCTTGAACCACAGTGAATCCAGCTGGAGAGATTAGCACATGTCTTGTAAATTGTGAAGTGCCACTGACAGCTTAGTAGCCACCAGCTAACAGGAGAATAAGAGCTGGATAATCTGCTAAACATCATGAAATCATCTCTAATAGAAGTTTAATTCTTCTCATGTGTTCTCGCTCGTTTCACGACACAGAGAAAGGCAGAGGTTGAAATAGCAAAGTGTCTTCTCCCCCTCCTCTTTTACTCTCTATTAATAAGGGTTAATACCCACTTCTGCTCCCTGAAGGCAGCCCATAATAATTAATTCAGTGATTAATTCCCCCCGGTCTCCGTGGTAACTGGAGAAGAAGGCAGCTTTCATTTTGTTATTGACTAAATCCCACATGAATGGAAATGTGTGTGACCCCATAGCAATGAATGCTGAAACTCATCCAACTTTGCTGGTCATTTTAATTTGGTTTCCTTTATCTTAGGAGAAAGATTCAAAGTGTACCCGAGTCTCCAGACTCTCAACTTTATTGGACTAAAAGGGTTTTTCGATAGATGGAACGGTTTTCCTACAATCACAGTTTAGGTTTGGTGAAGTTTTCAGAGCGTTTCAGATTTTATGTACGGAATGTTCAGAGTGATGACATCATCGGTTAGAGCGTAAAAGGGTCTTTAAGTTCTGCTTAAAAAAAGATCTTAAACCCACTCTAAATCCCATAATATTCACTCTTTTCACATTATTTTTTATTATTTCAGTAGAAAATGAGTCAGCGCTGTCTCGATGCCTTCATCACATCAAACTGACTCACTAATCCGGCCCAAAAGTGCCATTAAGTCACAAAAACCGGTCATCAGGTGTTTTCTGTCACGTCTTGGCTTCAGATGAATTATCTTTGTCTCTTTTGCTGAGTCATGGTTGAGCTAACGAGGCGCTGTGATTAGCTTGATTAGTCAGATGAGATATGATTAACCTTTATTTAAAAAAAGACAGAAAAAGTATGAATTCTGAGAAACTAAGTCAGAAAAAGTCAGAATTTTGAGGAAAAGTCAGAAATCTGAGAAAAATACAGAAAAAGTCAGAATTATCAGAAAGAAAAAGTCAGAATATGTCAGAATTTTGAGGAAAAAGTGAAAATTCTGAGATAAAAAAGACAGAAAAAGTCAGAATTCTGAGGAAAAATACAGAATTCTGAGATAAAAAAGTCTGAAAAAGTCAGGATTCTGAGGACAAAGAAAGAAAAAGTCAGGATTATCAGAAAGAAAAAGTCTGAATTTTGAGGAAAAACTTAGTATTCTAATATAAAGAAGTCTGAAAAAGTCAGAATTCTGAGAAAAAAAGACAGCAAAAGACAGAATTCTGAGATAAAAAAGACAGAAAAAGACAGAATTCTGAGGAAAAATACAGAATTCTGAGATAAAGAAGTCTGAAAAAGTCAGAATTCTGAGAAAAAAAGACAGCAAAAGACAGAATTCTGAGATAAAAAAGACAGAAAAAGTCAGAATTCTGAGGAAAAATACAGAATTCTGACATAAAGAAGTCTGAAAAAGTCAGAATTCTGAGAAAAAAAGACAGCAAAAGACAGAATTCTGAGATAAAAAAGACAGAAAAAGTCAGAATTCTGAGGAAAAATACAGAATTCTGAGATAAAGAAGTCTGAAAAAGTCA
The DNA here is from genome assembly GCF_949606895.1 of Notothenia rossii. Lineage (NCBI taxonomy): Eukaryota > Metazoa > Chordata > Actinopteri > Perciformes > Nototheniidae > Notothenia > Notothenia rossii. The sequence continues at coordinate 2,708,949 of NC_136907.1, forward strand.
GGATTATCAGAAAGAAATTCAGAATATGTCAGAATTTTGAGGAAAAGACAGAATTATCAGAAAGAAAGTCAGAATGATCAGATAACGAAGACTGTAGATTCTGAGGGAAAGTCAGGAACCTGAATAAGTCTGTCCTGAACGCTTCAGGATAATCCAGGTGTTGAAGCAGGAATAAGAGTGACATGCAGTAAAGGACAGGTGGGAATAAAAAATAAGTAAAGGACGATGTGCAGCGAGGCGTTGAATGGTTAAATATTATACCATCAGTAAAAATGACTTCACATTCCCTTCATTGTGAATCCAACCAAAGCTGTGTTTCTAAAAAAGGGGGCCGTGACTTTCAAGCGCTCTTTCTGCAGAAATCCCATTATTCTATTAATTCTACGGCAATTAGCTTCGTCATTTCCCTCCGTGACTCATTGCTTCTGTTCCTCCTTCACACTCGCTGGATTCGTCGCAGATTACGGGCGATTGCTCGGCTCTGATTGCATCTCGAGGTCTTCGGCTTCAAAGTCAAGAGGCAATTTGCAGATTTATGTTTTGATATCGAGGCTGAAGCTGCTAATTAAGAATCTTCCATTCATAAACAAACAACCCAAGTTGAGCTGTTACATTGTTGTTGGTGGAGCCTTGGGTTTTGTGATCCTTCAACACAATGAGGGAACATTTGGGAGATGTTTTGTTTCATTTCAACTTTTCTTAGAGGCCTTACGGGTAACTGTAAAATTACACAAACGGTTGGATTTTTTTCGAGCAATTACCCTTTATTTTATATCTTTCCGATTTTTAAAACATATTTTTAATTCATATAACACTAAATGCCAGTAAAAAGGTAAATTCGAGCTCACGTTGTTTTATTTTAATTTTATTTCCTAACAGCAAACTTTATTTAACATACCTTATACTGAACTTAAACTACTTAAACCATAGCTTTATAAAGCCATCTAATACAGCGTTTATACTTTTACTCAAGTACAAGATCTGAGTACTTCTACTTTTACTCAAGTACTAGATCTGAGTACTTCTCCTTTTACTCAAATACAAGATCTGAGTACTTCTACTTTTACTCAAGTACAAGATCTGAGTACTTCTACTTTTACTCAAGTACTAGATCTGAGTACTTCTGCTTTTACTCAAGTACTAGATCTGAGTACTTCTACTTTTACTCAAGTAATAGACCTGAGTACTTCTACTTTTACTCAAGTACAAGATCTGAGTACTTCTACTTTGACTCAAGTACAAGATCTGAGTACTTCTACTTTTACTCAAGTACTAGATCTGAGTACTTCTACTTTTACTCAAGTACAAGATCTGAGTACTTCTACTTTTACTCAAGAACAAGATCTGTGTACTTCTCCTTTTACTTAAGTACAAGATCTGAGTACTTCTACTTTTACTCAAGTACAAGATCTGAGTACTTCTACTTTCACTCAAGTACAACATCTGAGTACTTGTCCTTTTACCTAAGTACAAGATCTGAGTACTTCTCCCACCCCTGGCATTTAATTTGTCTTTGATTTATTTATTTATCTGCATTTCTTAGACAGTCGGACAGAGAACACTTTGTGAAATATTAAAACACAATCCAGCCACTATTTGTTATGGAGTTAAACAATGTTGGCGACACAAATTAAACACATTAAATATATGTCACATTTTCTTTCCCATTTATTTGATATGATGAATGTTTTCCGAGTTCATTCAGGAGCATGTTCTTTATTTCTTCAGTAGAAAGCAGATATTGAGTTGATAAGTTGAGCTTTTGGTGTGGCCTCCTTATCTAACTTTCCACTTCTCAGTTTCATCAGTTACATGTTAAAATTAATTAAATGAAATAGTTGCTGATAAGTGCAGAAATGCTATCTTTATAATAAATATTAAAAAGATGTACCTTAAGCGAGTCAGCCAGTAGGGAATGTGCTGACTAATTGCTGTATAATTGCAGAAATTATGCTTCTACGTTTCTTTAATACCCCGAGGCGTTTTGTGATGGATCCAAAACGCTGCAGCCATTTTCTGTTTTGTTTCCACTTTGTTTCCTCTAACACTTCCTCCTTCTTCTCGTCTCGTTTCCTCTAACACTTCCTCCTTCTTCTCGTCTTGTTTCCTCTAACACTTCCTCCTTCTTCTCGTCTCGTTTCCTCGAACACTTCCTCCTCCTTCTCGTCTTGTTTCCTCTAACACTTCCTCCTTCTTCTCGTCTTGTTTCTTCTAACACTTCTTCTCCTTCTCGTCTCGTTTCCTCTAACACTTCCTCGTCTTGTTTCCTCTAACATTTCCTCCTTCTTCTCGTCTTGTTTCCTCTAACACTTCCTCCTTCTTCTCGTCTTGTTCCCTCTAACACTTCCTCTCCTTCTCGTCTTGTTTCCTCTAACACTTCCTCCTTCTTCTCGTCTTGTTTCCTCTAACACTTCCTCTCCTTCTCGTCTTGTTTCCTCTAACACTTCCTTTCCTTCTCGTCTTGTTTCCTCTAACACTTCCTCTCCTTCTCGTCTTGTTCCTCTAACACTTCCTCTCCTTCTCGTCTTGTTTCCTCTAACACTTCCTCCTTCTTCTCGTCTTGTTTCCTCTAACACTTCCTCTCCTTCTCGTCTTGTTTCCTCTAACACTTCCTCCTCCTTCTCGTCTTGTTTCCTCTAACACTTCCTCCTTCTTCTCGTCTTGTTTCCTCTAACACTTCCTCTCCTTCTCATCTTGTTTCCTCTAACACTTCCTCTCCTTCTCGTCTTGTTTCCTCTAACATTTCCTCCTTCTTCTCGTCTTGTTTCCTCTAACAATTCCTCCTTCTTCTCATCTTGTTTCCTCTAACACTTCCTCCTCCTTCTCGTCTTGTTTCCTCTAACACTTCCTCCTCCTTCTCGTCTTGTTTCCTCTAACACTTCCTCCTCCTTCTCGTCTTGTTTCCTCTAACACTTCCTCTCCTTCTCATCTTGTTTCCTCTAACACTTCCTCCTCCTTCTCGTCTTGTTTCCTCTAACACTTCCTCTCCTTCTCGTCTTGTTTCCTCTAACACTTCCTCTCCTTCTCGTCTTGTTTCCTCTAACACTTCCTCCTCCTTCTCGTCTTGTTTCCTCTAACACTTCCTCTCCTTCTCATCTTGTTTCCTCTAACACTTCCTCCTCCTTCTCGTCTTGTTTCCTCTAACAATTCCTCCTTCTTCTCGTCTTGTTTCCTCTAACACTTCCTCCTCCTTCTCGTCTTGTTTCCTCTAACACTTCCTCCTTCTTCTCGTCTTGTTTCCTTGCCTTGTGGGAAAACTCAACTCGTACATCGTTAAAGTCAAACTCTCCCCAACGTTTCTCTCCAACTATTTCAGATTTAGCTTTTGTAACGCACAAAAATATCTTATAACGACTACAGTTGGACATTTACATGTTTTAGTAGAAATGTAAATAAGTCATCATAACCCCAAGAGCCGAGAAGCTGACGTTAAAACATTCTCTATCTTAATTTTTAAGGTTTTTTGACATTTTAGTTGCCCTATTCTATACTATTATACTCATAGTAAACAAATGATTTAAAAACCATAACCCTTAAACGGTCACATGTTCACTCTGAAGGCTCTCTGGTTAACCATAATCTCACTTAAAGGGGACCTATCATGCAAAATGCACTTGTGTACGTCTTTTCTACATGAACATGTGTCCCCGGTGTTCCAGGGAACTCACCAAGTGTCAGAAAACACAACCCTCTCTATTTCCCTCCATACCCAAATCTCTTAAAAAGGGGCTGCAACGGATCTGATACAGACTGATCCAGATTTGAACACTTCTATGACGTCACAGAAGTGGCGCTACGGCTATTGGGCCAACTCCACCAATCAGGAGGAGACAGCCACGGACATTGCCGTTGGAAAGCGCTGGAGACGCTGTAGTACATATGCCAGGCCTGTAGATGGTGCTGTTCTCACAGAATCAGCCCTTGATACAAAGACAGTGTTAAATTGAGCGAAATGAGGAATGGCTAAAATGCATGATCTGTTTGGTATTTTGAAAAATAAAAAGTATAAATATGCCTTATATAGGTATGGTCCTACACTATATTATTCAAATATAGCATGATAGGTCCACTTTAATATGAATTGCATACATTTTAGGGGTTATTGGAAACTTTCAATTGCCCTAAATTGTTCTTATTTCGTGTTGTTCTGAATTGGTTTCCTCTTGAGTTTCCACTTAATAAAATATAATGAAGGTGCAGCTCACCCTAACCCTCTGTGGACACATGTGTTACCCTTTTCACCCCCTCTGTTTAACCATTATCTCACTTTTTAAGGTTTATTAAAGTGATTTCGACGCGGTTTAGGGTAATTGCCCATTCGGTGTGAATGCTTGTCCGCCCTGTACCCTTCCTCTCGCTCAATGTCAGCTGTGATTGGCTCCCGCCCCTCAAGGATGAACGAGGGATAAGAGTCTGATGATCCACTCGTTATTATTGTAATACACGTGATGTAGAATCCACTTTCCATTGACGTCAATAAGTCAAGTGGGAGTTAAAACGCTATATAGCACTGAAAGCTAATGTACTCGCAGGATTCTTGCTGATTGGTTGATTGATTGTTGTGAGTTATTTTGGATAAAAGAATGTAATGAAGCTACACCCTAACCCTCTCTAGACAGTTCACCTATCGGACATCTATGAGAAACCCCAAAAACCGTATTGACACTCAAATTAAAGAACACTTTAGGGGTTATTGGAAACTTTAAATTGCCCTTGGTGTGATTATGTTCCCTTCCTCTCGCTCAATGTCAGCTGTGATTAGCTGCCTACTTTTCAACGTTTAAAACAACTCACTGTTTAACCATTATCTCACTTCTTCAGGTCAACTAACTTGTATGAATCTTAGGTTATTGGCGTCTTTAAATTGCCCTAAATTGTTTTTAATTCTTGTTGTTCTGAATTAGTTAGTTCCTCTTGATTGATTGCAGTTTCCGCTTAATGAAATATAATGAAGGTACAGCTCACCCTCACCCTCCATGGACACATTTTTGTACCTTGTTCACCCTCTGTTAACCATTATCTCACTTTTTAAGGTTTATTAAAGTGAAATATGCGGCTGAGGGTAATTGCAGACTCTAAATCGCCCTTTAGGTGTGAACAGTACCCTTCCTCTCGCTCAATGTCAGCTGTGATTGGCTCACGCCTCCTCACGACACTTAAGGATAAACGCTAATGGCGGGATGAGACTCTTTATTATAGTAATAGACAGGATGTAGAATCCACCGTCCACTGACGTCACTAATTCCAGGTGGAAACACTGACGTGAGAATTACCCAAAACACTCCCATCTTTAAGCTTCTCTCCCCCTTTCCTCCCCCATCCCCTCTGTTTACTGCAGACCCATCAGTGTGTCACTGTGCATCAGAGTCACTGCTATCAGCCTGCACACACACTTGCAGAACACACACTCACATTATTACATTCCCACAATGCACTGCATGGAGGCGATGTGATATGTAGCATGAAGGGGTCTTGGCAGGTAGAGAATAGAGAGGATATAGGAAGTCTTATTGTGCACCCCCTCCCCCCTTTACTCATTATTTTTACAATTCTCAAAAGCTCCAGAAATCATCTCAAGGAGAAGAGAAATGGAGTGTGTGAGGAGAAAGAAAAAAGAGAAAGTCATTTGTATTCAAATCCAGAGCTAATACGTCAAGTAAGTCTATTTCATGGGCAAAGCGTCCTGTGTGAGAGTGTGTGTGTGTGTGTGTGTGTGTGTGTGTGTGTGTGTGTGTGTGTGTGTGTGTGTGTGTGTGTGTGTGTGTGTAGGACACATGCTCTACTGCAGCACTTTCTCTATTGGAAGTGGCTTGCAGGCGTCACAGAGAGACATTTCTCCAGCAGCTCTGTGGTTTCAAGAAACTCGGCTCTTATTTGTTTACGTTAAATCCCCTACATGTTTCTTAAAGAAGGGTCTTTTAGCAATGAGGCTTAAAGCTCCCAGGTCATGGCCATTTCCACTGATCATAATTCCATTGTTAAGGTCTACTAGAATAGATTTACATTGTTCAATGTTCCAAACTCACATTGGTTTCTCATACAGCATCTCTGTATAGTATGTGTAGGATTGGTCCATCTGGGTTTTCACACGTCACTGAACCCAGGAAGCAAACAATGGAAAATGAGAAATGTCCAACGAGGCGTTCTGGGGCAGCATAGACAGGTCTTTTCTGTGTTAGAGTTTTACTCCTACAGGGTGTACTTTGAGGGTTTGTGACTCTGCAGACCGTTCACATGCATAGAAAGCTTCATAACACACAAGGGGACGGGTGATAACCGGAAGAGCATGACATGGGCCCTTTAAAGCTGTGTTTAATTACTGGCTGTATGTGGAACATTTATGAGGGAATTGCAGGGACAATGCACAAAAAAAAGTGTGTATGGAGCAATGAAAGGGTTTGCATCGCTGGATATTATCTCCCTAAATACACAACTCAATACTAAATAAAATAACGACTTTACTCACAACTGGTGCCTTTCTACGACTTCTTTCTGCACATCTCTCAAAGATTCAAAGAGTCAAGATTAAAATGTTGTATTGCCATATGCACTGTGGCGACTGGTCATTAGGGGCAGGTGCAGCCCCACCTAGTGTCAGCAGAAAGTATTAACAATAATGATTACAACAAAAAATATATATATATAAAATATATTTTAAGATCATGTTTAATCATCTGATTCGTCTCATTGCTGTTTTAGTCTGTGTTCTTCTAATTAGTGTCAACAGTGTGTGCCTATTGAGCTGTTTAGAGCCATGTGGGACAAAACCCGATCATGCCCCTCACTCTCACTGTCTAACGGCCCGTCCACACTACAGCTTCAAAAAAAGCTTGGAGCTGGGCATGTCTGAAGCTTGGGGATTTTTAGCGAGCAACGCGACCAAAAACCAATCACATGAATCTCCCACCCCCGACATACAAAGCAAAAAAACCCGGGGATTTTATGCGAGCAATATAAATATATATAAACTCCCCAAACAGACGAAAACCTACCAGTTTCACCCACTGTCTCTGCCACCTCCCTCCGTGACTGGTTCTTCCGGTTTGTATCCCGGTAGGTGAAGAGGATCTGGTCATACAAAACCGGGTGATTTGCTACAGCGATAATTAGTTTCTCCTCCATCTTTTTTTGAAATATAGAAATGAACTGCGGGATATCTCTGTCAGCTTAGACGCGGTTTGATTGGCTAGGGCTTGAGCTGTCAGATTTTCAGAAACGGGATTTGATTGGCTGGCGCTGGCTACTCCGGCGTCTCCGGCTGCAGAAGTTGAACATTGTTCTACTTCTGCAGCCGGAGACGGACCGCTCTGCTACCCACAATTCAGTTCGGAGAAAAGTGAGGCAACGTGACGTCACCCCATTCAAAGTGAAGGGGCAGACGCGTTGGAAACCGTTTTTGAAGCTGTCAAAGCTGTAGTGTGGACGGGCCGTTAGTGAACGGTGACTGTAACGTGGCGTTTCAGGCTGCAAAAGTTGAGCAATGTTCAACTTTTGAAGCTTCTGAAGCTTTCGGTGGAAGCGTCAGCCAATCAAATCATATGCCAGCCTGAGCTCTAGCCAATCAAACCGCTGCTTGTGTGTCAGGGGCGGGAGATTCATGTGATTGGTTGTTGGTCGAGCTTCAGACACGCCCGCTGGCAAGCTTTTTTTTAAGCTGTAGTGTAGACGGGCCGTAAGAACTACACTGCGCATGCTCAGAGTATTGCCCTATTTAATGTGTGTGGCAAACAAATAATGACCATAGGGTTAGAGTGCTGCCATCACCACCATACGTGATCTCACATCATTCAGAGCTGGTTGGCTGTAAGTATGTGTGCCGCGAAAAGTGTGGTGTGTGAAGAGGAGACGAGAGACTCGTCCTAAAACCAGGAAGTAAGCCGCGCATCGTTTCCCTCCACAAAAAAGCAACGAGATTTCTCCATAGGATTTTAGAAAATAGCTTGAAATAAGATCTGTGGGAAACATAGCTGTTAGATAAATGCACGTTTTGTTCAGCCGGATAATTTCCACAAGTCTACCCTACTTTTATAATGTTCTAATCATAAATCTATCGATTAGATTTATGAAGATAAGGAGGACTTTTACAAAAAAGAAATAGAGATTTTTGTCCAGAAGGATAGGCAAATGGACTTCATCTTCAAGTCAAGGTAAGACCACCATTTTATTGAAAATGGGATCTTACTAAGAGAGAACAATCCAATATATATTTTGAGGAGCTTTTTGATTACAGATTTGAAAACATCGTTGCTTGCTTTAAAAGTAGCACAATTCATTATGTCAAAGCTTGGAAAGTATATAGATATCCCTGCCCTAATGCCAAAGGAACGGCACACTGAATATGCGTCACCGTTTGATGTCTATGTCCGGACCGCTGCGTAAAAACGAGGGTTTCTGCCCCGTTGCTGTCAAACTCTGTTGGGTTTTTTTTTTTCGATCAGCCAGTCTTTAAATAGTTCCATAGCCCATAATGTGGTCCGTCCTTCGCCTCTCTTACATCTCCGCTGTTTTCTTATCCCTCTTGTCTTTTTCTTTTCTTCGCTGGGGACTCATCAGCCACTAACCATTCATCCTGTGTTCTCTAAATATATTCAAATGAATATTAAAATCCTCCATGTTGCTCTCAGACGGGAGACAACGGGAAACTAAAGACAAGCAAACAGTTTGAAAAGCAAACCGTTAAATCGACCGGACTTCTTTCTGCAGGTGTGAGCGTCCTTAACAACGGTCAATAAATCCTTGACAGCGGTCTTCACTACTGGATTAACAAAGTGTCACGTGTTCTGAGTTGACCAATCAGAATCGAGTATTCAACTAAACCGTGTAATAATTTAATCTAAAGCACCTAGACTCTTGATGATCTAGATTGGTCGTTAAGTATCTATTTATTTGAGAAGGGACGGTTCCCATGAATTAAAATGAGCACTTGAGTCGTTTAAATGAGCCAAATGTAGCCGTAAAAGTTCATTTTTGTCTTTTTAGTCCCAAAAGCAAATAAAAAAATAACTCATCAACTCAATGAAAACCCACGAGCTGTTTGTCTTCTGGTGATTGATCACTTATTGTAATTCACTCGGGATAAAAGTGTCAGATAGATATTAGATTCGATTCAATTGGATCATAAGGTGTACTTTATTGATCGATTGATTGAAATTGCGAAATCGTTGTCACTGCAGCACGTTATCAAGAACAAAACAAACATACACAGTAAACATATACGGTATACGCCAAAAACAGAACGTTAGAGACAACATACACAACATGTATGATGATTCATTTGGATTAGATGTACTTGATTGATCTGATATTGGGAAGTCGTTGCTACTGCAGAATGTTAACAAGGCATTCCACATGTTTAAAATAATAAAATATAATAAACAGTCAATATACAGTATAAAACAACAACAACAACAACAACAACAACAACAGTAGAAAGATATGTCTACACTGTACGTTCAAATGACGATACAAGCCTTGAATCTTGAATGTTCATATTCGGAACAATGGAGTTTGGCCAGACTGCAATAAGTCACAGTGGAAACAAACCGTCTCTCCTCTTCCCTTCCTCCCTCCTTCCTCCCTCCTTCCTCCCTCCTTCCTCTCCTCCTTCCTCCCTCCCTCCCTCCCTCCCTCCCTCTCCCTCTCCCTCTCCCTCTCCCTCTGACAGCAGGCCTGAGGGTCTTGTCTCCTCGATGTTTGATTTGCACCGAGGGGAGACGCTGTTTGTTCTCCTCAATGCAGCATTTATGCTTTTGAGATTCTCCTCACGACCTTCTGCCTCCCCCGAGCGAGAGAAGAGAGAAGAGCAGTCCACCTGCAGCTCTCTCATCCAGCCCATAAGCACAAGGAGGAGGAAGAGGAGAAGAAGGAGGGAGGAGGGAGGAGGGAGGGAGGAGGGAGGAGGGAGGAAGAGGAGAGGAAGGGAGGGAGGAAGAGGAGAGGAAGGGAGGGAGGGAGGAAGGAGGGAGGAAAAGAGGAAGGAGGGGATAATCTGTTCCGTATCAAAGCTGCTCAACACGTGAGGTTTCTTTATGAGGCTCTAATGAGGGGCAGATCTGCTGTGAGAGGAGTCAGAGCGCCCCCCTGTGGAGGGTAGTGGTGCTGCTCCACACTACTGTATTTCAGAGGGAAATACATATATACAAATACTGCGCTACTGTTACTTTCCTGAACTTCTACTGCGTTAGTGAAGATTAAACCAGTGATTACCCCTAACCCCTAACCCCTTACCCCTAACCCCTAACCCCTAGCCTAACTGTTACAAACATTACAAAAAGCTATACATCAATGTTTCACAAATTTTTAAGGCAGAATGAGTACTTTTACTTACAATACAACAACATTTTGTACAAGTACATCTCGAATACTATTCTTAAGTGCAATTTCGAGGTACTTGTTGTACTTTTGACTGTAAAATGCTTCTTGATCCAATATTATATCACCATCGAAAGAATATTTAACTAAGACAGAATGAATACATCTCGAATACTATGTCAACAAAAAATGTCTGTTCATATTTCTTTGAATGCAGGACGTTTACTTGCAATGGAATACTTTAACTTTTGGTTCTTTAGGTTTATTTTAATGGAGATTCTTTTTTACTTTCACTTGGATTTTGACTTCATGATTGTAATTGTAACTGAGTATTTGTCCAACTCAATACTTACTTTATCTACTAAAGTACTTCTTCCTCCTATGATGGCTAATCTCTCCATGTTTCATTTATATTTCCTATCTTTAAAGATTGTCTTTTACTCCGTATGATCAAACACTAACTGGCTGTTTTCTGTCTTCCCATCTCCCTCTTTCTTATCCTTATTTCCCCCTCCAATAATCATTTCCCTGGCTCTACTTCCTTCTGTTCCTTTGTTTTTACATTTCTCCCTTATAATCCTCCCAAACCTGGCGATATCCTCCTCCTCCTCCTCCTCCTCCTTAAAGGTCGTTATCGGGTCGCATCGTGGGGGGAGTCTGGTGGTTCTTCACCCTCATCATCATCTCTTCTTACACCGCTAATTTGGCTGCTTTCCTCACCGTTGAGAGGATGGTTTCGCCCATCGAGAGCGCCGAGGATCTGGCCAAACAGACGGACATCGCCTACGGTACTCTGGACTCGGGGTCTACCAAAGAGTTCTTCAGGGTGAGTGTGTGCTCTCGGACAGGTAGGACAAACACCTGCAGTAACAGAAAACACCTGAGAAGGCTGGTCGAGCACTTTGTAAGGACATGTTTGGTCTCCTTTACTTAACCCTAACCCTAGACATTACAATACCTAGTCCTAATACATTCCCTCAAACTAATTCAGTCAATATACAGAATACATTAGAATAAACTACACTAATGATGAGGTTAAGGAGCAAAGGACTTTACAGATTTAGATAGTTATGAATCTGTTTATTTTCAAGTTGTAATGAAACGATCCAGGTAGATGTAACGAGAACGAACAGCGGCAGGAGATAAAGTTATATTGTATGAATTAGGCTAATAAGACGTGAGATTATTAAAGAAATGAGAGGTTCCATTGAAGAAGCTATCTACAGAGTATATTAAGGGTACTGTAGGTACACAGTGTCATACTAAGAATTAAAACCAGAGATTCAAATCTGGAGTCCTGCTTGTGGTTATATTTTAAACACTTGGGCTAAGAAACAATTAGCTAAATATAAAAGTAAACATTTTCGTAATTCACGTAAATGTTGTTTTTTAACTCTTGTTCTGGGGTGTTACCAGAGGAAACCAAGACTCTCTGCATGGATTAGATCGGGGTGTTTGAGAGAACATGTGATGATGTAGTTTGTGCACACTGACCCGACATGTAGAATAAGTAGAGATAAGAATTTGTTGAAAGGCTTCAAATCTGAGTCAGTAATGCCGACGTTTGAGATGAGACTCCATGTTCTTTTGCTACCAGGGTTGCGGTGGAATGATCAATTAGGTCCTATTTCCTAACCACTATATCCTAACCACTATATCCTAACAACTATATCATAACCACTATATCCTAACCACTATAACCACTATATCCTAACCACTATATCATAACCACTATATCCTAACCACTATAACCACTATATCCTAACCACTATAACCACTATATCCTAACCACTATATCATAACCACTATATCCTAACCACTATAACCACTATATCCTAACCACTATAACCACTATATCATAACCACTATATCATAACCACTATATCCTAACCACTATAACCACTATATCATAACCACTATATCCTAACCACTATATCCTAACCACTATAACCACTATATCCTAACCACTATAACCACTATATCATAACCACTATATCCTAACCACTATAACCACTATATCATAACCACTATATCCTAACCACTATATCCTAACCACTATATCATAACCACTATATCCTAACCACTATAACCACTATATCCTAACCACTATAACCACTATATCCTAACCACTATAACCACTATATCCTAACCACTATATCATAACCACTATATCCTAACCACTATATCCTAACCACTATATCCTAACAACTATATCATAACCACTATATCCTAACCACTATAACCACTATATCATAACCACTATATCCTAACCACTATAACCACTATATCATAACCACTATACCCTAACCACTATAACCACTATATCCTAACCACTATAACCACTATATCCTAACCACTATATCATAACCACTATATCCTAACCACTATAACCACTATATCCTAACCACTATAACCACTATATCCTAACCACTATATCATAACCACTATATCCTAACCACTATATCCTAACCACTATAACCACTATATCCTAACCACTATATCATAACCACTATATCCTAACCACTATAACCACTATATCCTAACCACTATAACCACTATATCCTAACCACTATTTCCTATCCACTATATCCTAACCACTATATCCTAAACACTATATCCTAACCACTATATCCTAACCACTATATCCTAACCACTATAACCACTATATCCTAACCACTATTTCCTAACCACTATATCCTAACCACTATATCCTAACCATTATATCCTAACCACTATTTCCTAACCACTATATCCTAACCACTATATCCTAACCGCTATAACCACTATATCCTAACCACTATACCCTAACCACTATAACCACTATATCCTAACCACTATAACCACTATATCCTAACCACTATAACCACTATATCCTAACCACTATAACCACTATATCCTAACCACTATTTCCTATCCACTATATCCTAAACACTATATCCTAACCACTATATCCTAACCACTATATCCTAACCACTATAACCACTATATCCTAACCACTATTTCCTAACCACTATATCCTAACCACTATATCCTAGCCACTATATCCTAACTACTATATCCTAGCCACTATATCCTAACAACTATATCCTAACCATTATATCTTAACTACTATATCCTAACCACTATGTTTCCTAGCCACTATTAAGCTAAAATGACAGTTCATCCACAGCCCTGGTTGCTGTTTGCGGACATGTTGTCTCTCCCTTCCCTCCATCTCTCACACCTCGACTCCCTAACAAACCTCCACAGCGGTCGAAAATCGCCGTCTACGAGAAGATGTGGGGCTACATGAAGTCTGCCGAGCCCACCGTGTTCACGAAGACGACCGGAGAGGGAGTGGTTCGCGTCCGAAAGTCTAAAGGGAAATACGCCTTTCTGCTGGAGTCCACGATGAACGAGTACACGGAGCAAAGGAAGCCCTGCGACACGATGAAAGTGGGAGGAAACCTCGACTCCAAAGGATACGGAGTAGCCACGCCGAAGGGTTCACAGTTAAGGTGGGTGGAATAGTGTAACAATATGTGCTACGTGTTGTTATGGTATTCCACCTTCCCTGGTGTGCCGCCTTTATCTTAATCTTAATCTTTGCTTTGGTGTGGGGAGGGGTACTCTGGGTTCACTTTGTGAAAGCTACACAGGAAACACACCAGGGAGAAAAACACTGTTCAATGAACGCTGTATTTCCACACAGCTCTGAAACATCACAAATATCAGCTGTTTCTGATCCATTGCAAAACGCATGCTTAAAGGTCCCCTATTATACTGTTATATTACAGGTCTCAGATATATACAGAGCCTGTCTCTGATTGGCTGAAACACCAAACAGATCATTGCAGCATTACCCATAATCCCCTCTGTTTCCGCCCTGTTTCCAAAGTGCTGATTCTATGTCTGTTACTTTAGATGAAAATAAGGAGCCCCTCCCCACGCCCCTCTGAGAGACATTTGGTTACAAAGAACTCAATGGAGCTCTAGAGGAGATTCAGGTGATAAGGGGGGGGGGGGGGGTTACCTTGGTTGCTGATTGGCTAATGGTTACACAAGACAAAACATCGTTATGACATCATAAAGTGGCCAAAATCTGATCAGCTCATTTTCAGACAGGTTTTTATAGAAATGGATCAAAAAGAGAGAGAATCTTTGTTCCTGAAACTTTCAGAGTCTCTTTCCACAGAGGGGACACATGTTGATGTAGAAGAGACATGGAGAAGAGGGGACACATGTTGATGTAGAAGAGACATGGAGAAGAGGGGACACATGTTGATGTAGAAGAAACATGAAGAAGAGGGGACACATGTTGATGTAGAAGAGACATGAAGAAGAGGGGACACATGTTGATGTAGAAGAGACATGGAGAAGAGGGGACACATGTTGATGTAGAAGAGACATGAAGAAGAGGGGACACATGTTGATGGTAGAAGAAACATGAAGAAGAGGGGACACATGTTGATGTAGAAGAGACATGAAGAAGAGGGGACACATGTTGATGTAGAAGAGACATGAAGAAGAGGGGACACATGTTGATGTAGAAGAGACATGGAGAAGAGGGGACACATGTTGATGTAGAAGAGACATGAAGAAGAGGGGACACATGTTGATGGTAGAAGAAACATGAAGAAGAGGGGACACATGTTGATGTAGAAGAGACATGAAGAAGAGGGGACACATGTTGATGTAGAAGAGACATGGAGAAGAGGGGACACATGTTGATGTAGAAGAGACATGAAGAAGAGGGGACACATGTTGATGGTAGAAGAAACATGAAGAAGAGGGGACACATGTTGATGTAGAAGAGACATGAAGAAGAGGGGACACATGTTGATGTAGAAGAGACATGAAGAAGAGGGGACACATGTTGATGTAGAAGAGACATGAAGAAGAGGGGACACATGTTGATGTAGAAGAGACATGAAGAAGAGGGGACACATGTTGATGTAGAAGAGACATGAAGAAGAGGGGACACATGTTGATGGAGAAGAGGGGACACATGTTGATGTAGAAGAGACATGAAGAAGAGGGGACACATGTTGATTTAGAAGAGACATGAAGAAGAGGGGACACATGGTGATGTAGAAGAGACATGAAGAAGAGGGGACACATGTTGATGTAGAAGAGACATGAAGAAGAGGGGACACATGTTGATGTAGAAGAGACATGGAGAAGAGGGGACACATGTTGATGTAGAAGAGACATGAAGAAGAGGGGACACATGTTGATGTAGAAGAGACATGAAGAAGAGGGGACACATGTTGATGTAGAAGAGACATGGAGAAGAGGGGACACATGTTGATGTAGAAGAGACATGAAGAAGAGGGGACACATGTTGATGTAGAAGAGACATGAAGAAGAGGGGACACATGGTGATGTAGAAGAGACATGAAGAAGAGGGGACACATGTTGATGTAGAAGAGACATGAAGAAGAGGGGACACATGTTGATGTAGAAGAGACATGGAGAAGAGGGGACACATGTTGATGTAGAAGAGACATGAAGAAGAGGGGACACATGTTGATGTAGAAGAGACATGAAGAAGAGGGGACACATGTTGATGTAGAAGAGACATGAAGAAGAGTATTCTTTATAATAGGAGACCTTTAAAAGAACATAAACATAATTCCCAGCACAGCTCAGTGAAACTCAAAAACACACACGCTACATATTCAATAGCTTTTCATGGACGTGTTATGCGAGTCAATCAGTCCACATTATTCCACCTTCCCTGGTGTGCCACCTTCTCTTAATCTTAATCTTTGCCTTGGTGTGGGGGGGTTACTTTGGGGGGTTTCTGTGTTCATTTTTTTAGGGCAGAAATTGTTGCTTTTTGTCATCCGTGTTAGTTGCATGCTCGTGATCGTGATCATGCAGGGGTGGTTACTTCATTTCTCTTTTTCCACAGCTCTCCACAGCAGGTAAATGTGTGTGTGCTCGTGCTCGCTTTGTTTGTGCAGAGATGTTGGAATGGCATGCTCGAGGCTGCTGCAAAAATTCTGGAAATGTATTATTTAGAAAAATTGAATTTGTAGACAACATGCATTTTGTATAGATGTAATTATCAGAGATGTGTTACACTAATGCTACTTCAGCTTCCCTTCATGCTCCACTGCAGCAGTGTTTTGGAGCCGTTTGAATGCTCAGCCCTGGGAAACTGTGCCGACTGTAACTCTGCCTCCTGCACACGGAGGGATTTACAGACCTGCCACAGAAACACTGTTCTCACTGTGGGGAGTAGCTCTCTCAATCCACAGCCTCATCAATCAAAAAGCCCCGTGGCGAGGTCTCACTGAAGGGAGGGGATACATGTAGGAAATGCAAAAACTTCACAAGTGTGTAAACCAGCTCCATGATGGCTTCAAAGCATTCAAAGATTTAATGTCGTATGCACATTAGAGCGGTGCAGTGATGATGTATTTTTGCAGTTAGCATTGCCCAGGTTCCCTCAACAGAAAGCCAATTGGATTTTGGATTATTGCAGAAAATATTATCTTTGGAAAACAGACGTTTAGGATAATCTCCACATATTAACTCCACTTTAGGATTTCTGAAGTAAAAAGCTAACGTTAGGCTATAAAGGAACTACAGCACGGTCACATGACTTCACGTCACCACCACTAAGCTAAAGGAGGCTAATGTTAGGCTATAAAGGAACTACAGCACGGTCACATGACTTCACGTCACCACCGCTAAGCTAAAGGAGGCTAATGTTAGGCTATAAAGGAACTACAGCACGGTCACATGACTTCACGTCACCACCGCTAAGCTAAAGGTGGCTAATGTTGGGCTATAAAGGAACTACAGCACGGTCACATGACTTCCCGTCACCACCGCTAAGCTAAAGGTGGCTAATGTTGGGCTATAAAGGAACTACAGCACGGTCACATGACTTCCCGTCACCACCACTAAGCTAAAGGAGGCTATTGTTGGGCTATAAAGGAACGACAGCACGGTCACATGACTTCACGTCACCACCGCTAAGCTAAAGGAGGCCGTGATGGCGTTTAGTCGTCTCATTTAGACACTTGTTAGCATCCGCTGTTTTAAATTCACCAGTGGGGTATTTACTGACGTATTTTATGTCGTAGAAAAACACATAAAAATCTCGTTAGCTTGTGTTAACCACTGACCTTATTACCTGGTCGTTTTTCTGTGAATTCCTCTGCACGTGAATCCTGAAAAAGATCAGAGCAGCTACTGGTTTGCTTTGAGCAGGAAGAGTCCCTGACAGTAGTCACCCTTTCCTCCCGCTTTACGGGGACTCCATCTTGTTTGTTTTAGTGGCATTACGATCCTCTGTCAGTCACTTTTCCGAAAAAAAAAGGGACAGGAAACACAACAAGGAGCAACACAGTTGATCAAGGCTGACATTTCACACGGCTCTGCAAACAAACATAAAACATATCAGCTGTTTCTGATCCATTGCTGACTGTTTTTATTTTCATAACGAGTCTAATAACTTTTAAAAGGAGCAAAACGCAAGCTTAACAAAATCTCTCTCCACAGCACGGTGAAACACACACACACACAGACACACACACACACACACACACACACACACACACACACACACACACACACACACACACACACACACACACACACACACAGGGGGGAGTCAATCATGTTTTTTCCAGAGCAGCTTATTGCTCAGAAATCCTGTGAGCTTTGAATTGGCCGACGTTTAAACACAAGTGTAAAACCGGTCCAAATGATTTGGCTGTTCTCAAAACGCTGGCTGGTGCAGATATTTTGAGGATGTTAATTAATGCCAACGTTCAGTGCCAGTAATTATTGTTGAAGACGTATCACATGGCAAAGGAAAATAAACTATCAATTACTCAATTAGCTTTCCCTATGTGTCTTTGCTAGGGTAGAAATAACAACATGTTTCATTTACATATATATACTTACAATCTAATTTGTGTAATTGTTTCCTGCAATTCCCAATCTGTAGATCATTTAAAGCAAACCCATTTCTATTAGTGAACCATAGTTTTCAATTGAAGGCTTTATTGTCATGTGCACAGTAGCTACAGTTTAGATATGCCTCCTCCAACAATGCAACATGAATATATATAGGTCATAAAACAAATAAAACCAATACAAATAGTGAAAGAAATAACAGAAAATAAATAAAATAGTGCAAGAGATTATCGAAACGGATAATCCAGATTTTTTTTAATTTCACTTTCACGTTTTTCAAGTGTTAAATTTAACAAACGTTGGTGTTTAATTAAACAGACAATGGCATTTAAGTAAAAGGAAACTGGATGCCTGCTCTACATTTTTAGCCTAATCTATGATAGAAGTTAGTGAATGGATCATCCTCTGGGGACCATGCACGTCCATTTCATACTTGTTGAGATAATGGAGGATATATATATTTTGTCAAGGGTCCATATTAGAGAATAACCTGGAAAAAAAGATTGTAATGTCATCGTGAAGTTATTTGTGAAGCAAAAACATATTACAAATAGTTTGTATTTCCGAATCTTCTGTATGATTTAATCAGATATAGCCTATAGCATAAGCTAATGCTAACATTACAACTCTGAGTTGAATGGAAAACTATCTTTTAGACATTTTAAGCTGATTGGTTTGAACAAAAATAACCAAGTTAAGGGTTTTAAAATGTGTGTTTGAAGGATTGTTTGCATATTACATGCACACAAACGTAATTCTTACCATTTTAGATGTGAACTATATCAACTAACATCTGACATTTATTTAAAAAACAGGAAGTATTGACCCTTTATATCAGGTTAAGCTAATCAATCTTTCAGAGAGATCGAAAAACCGTTTCCCACAATCCCAAATACAAAAACATATATATCTAAAAATGTGTATGCAAATATCTATATATCAAAAGACACATTTATACATATGCACACATTAAGACCTAAATAAAAGCACAACAATCAATATATACAAAATAACAGTGCAGACGGCACGTCAGAGGAGAGAGATGTGTGTTGAGTGTGTGTTCTGTTCTTGGGATGTATTCATTTAAAGCATTTCTGCATTGTCCACCCTTGTCCCTCTCCTACTGCTACTCCTCCCTTTTAACCCCCCCCCTTACCCCTTCTCCCCCCTTTCCCTCCCTAAAATTGGACGGCATACTCACCCCCTCTCACCAAATATGTTTTATCGTTTTCAAGAAGCGCAGTTAACCTGGCAGTGTTAAAACTCAATGAGCAAGGCCTGTTGGACAAATTGAAAAACAAGTGGTGGTACGACAAAGGAGAGTGTGGCAGCGGAGGCGGTGGAGAGAAGGTTAGCTTTGGTTAGCTACGTAGCTTTGCCCATATGTCCTGATGTGGGGAAAAGAGAAATGTGTTTTTGCTGCTAACAGGAGCATCTGCCGGGACGACCCCCCCCCCCCCCCCTCAGTTATTTATTAAAGGCTAGAAAAGTTTTTAAAATGAGAGGAGAGCGAGTACTGTCGAAGCAAAAATGTTTGCGATATGTTACAATATGATACGATACGGTATAAAACTATATGATACAATACAATATGTTCCGATACGATTCAATAGGATACGCTAAAATATGATACGATACAATACGATACAATACGTTACAATGAGATACACTACGATACAATACGATACAATACGTTACAATACGTTACAATACGTTACACTACGATACACTACGATACAATACGATACAATACGTTACAATACGATACACTACGATACAATACTTTACAATACGATACAATACGTTACAATACGTTACAATACGATACAATACGATACACTACGATACAATACGTTACAATACGATACAATACGTTACAATGAGATACACTACGATACAATACGATACAATACGTTACAATACGTTACAATACGTTACAATACGATACACTACGATACAATACGATACAATACGTTACAATACGATACACTACGATATAATACTTTACAATACGATACAATACGTTACAATACGTTACAATACGATACAATACGATACACTACGTTACAATACGTTACAATACGTTACAATACGATACAATACGATACACTACGATACACTACGTTACAATACGTTACAATACGATACAATACAATACAATACGATACAACACGATTCAATACGATACAATACGATACAATACGTTACAATACGATACAATACGTTACAACACGATTCAATACGATACGATACAATACGATACACTACGATACCATACGATACAACACGATTCAATACGATACAATACGATACACTACGATACAATACGATACAACACGATTCAATACGATACAACACGTTACAATACGTTACAATACGATACAATACGTTACAATACGATACAATACGTTACAACACGATTCAATACGATACGATACAATACGATACACTACGATACCATACGATACAACACGATTCAATACGATACAATACGATACACTACGATACAATACGATACAACACGATTCAATACGATACAATACGATACAATACGATACAATACGATACAACACGATTCAATACGATACACTACGATACCATACGATACAACACGATTCAATACGATACAATACGATACACTACGATACAATACGATACAACACGATTCAATACGATACAATACGATACAATACGATACAACACGATTCAATACGATACAATACGTTACAACACGATTCAATACGATACGATACAATACGATACACTACGATTCAATACGATACAACACGATTCAATACGATACAATACGATACAACACGATTCAATACGATACAATACGATAATACTTAATTGTTGGATCAAGTCTGAAATTCCTCTTGCGTCACAGCAGCTCTATTTGCAACATTGAAAACGACAAATATTAAGACAACAAATAAGGAAACAGACATTAAAGATAAGATTACAATCGCTGAAGACGATATGTTCAATATTGTTTACTGTATGACATTTGATCTGGCATTCAACTCAGTATTTAGCTTTAGGATTGACTTCAGTCTAACTCAAATTGTGGGACCCTGTATCTCAGATGAACTCTTAGAGGTTCTGAACAATCTTTGAGCCGATGTCGAGGTGGAGCAGCTCTCACTTTAGAGCAGGGGTGTCAAACTCAATTTCAACTCGGGCCGCATCAGCATCATGGTTGCACTCAAAGGGCCAGTTTTATATATATAAGAATAAATATATAAATATTTAATATATATCAAACTAATTAACTACGTCTGAAAGCAGAAGTCGAGGGCAAACAATTGCAAGTCTCTTCAGTGACACAAAATGATTTAAAAAGAAAAGCCAAATTCTGGAAAAACTAAAAAAAATAAATGACACTTTGAAAAAAAAAGTCTAATTCCGAGAAAAAAGTCTAATTTGAGATGCATTGTGGGACATGTAGTTTATGGGCAATGTGCCTCTGTAAAGCGGCATGTAACCGTATAATAAAGATATTATATTCTTTGCAAGCTCTTGTGGGGCCACATGACATGAAGTCACGGGCCTTGAGTTTGACACCCCTTCTTTAGAGCGATGGACAAACACTCGTACTGCAATACTCTAAACCTCTCAAAATCACACATGTAAAACAAAAATGAATTGATATGTTTCCCCAAAACACTTAAGGCCGGTCCTTTTGTTCTTTCCATTATTAGCATGCATAAAATAGACATGTCATAAGT
This sequence comes from Notothenia rossii, assembly GCF_949606895.1. Taxonomy (NCBI): domain Eukaryota; kingdom Metazoa; phylum Chordata; class Actinopteri; order Perciformes; family Nototheniidae; genus Notothenia; species Notothenia rossii. Next base: position 2,730,905 of record NC_136907.1, read on the forward strand.
AAGTAAAATAAGTAAATGTATGTATGTAGCTTTTTACCCAGACAGTCACAAAGTGCTTGACAAAGCATCCACACAAATCATAAAAGATGAAATGACCTCACGAGCCACGTGTTAAGAAGTGCTAAAAACACAATAAAAACATAGAATAAAAGAACACAAGTTACCCGAACAGGAATGTCTTTAGATGACATTTAAAAGAGGATCAGGGGATGATATGAAGGAAGCCTCATCTTTGGGGTTCAGACGTACTTCTAAGCGTAAAGTACATTTCCCACGCTAATAGTTTTGTGTTGACAGTACTAGCCTCTGTTTTTGTAAGTAAAAGGTCCCGGCAGTATGTGCCCGTTACAGAAAAGCGATGCAGCCGGGGGCCCCATGTTTATATGTCTGTTAGCTCCGCCCCCTTTAAAATCTCCCAATGAAACCCCCAATGAAAGAGCAAAGAGACATGTATCGTGAGTGGGGCCCCTCCCGGCTTCGTCACTTTTTAAAGAGTACTGAGCTGCTCTCTGTTGGGCTTCTTCTGATTGAATAACATAAAATAACATGTCCTATGATGTTATTTATGTTATTTTCCCCACCCTACCCCCCACCCCCGTGATTTGAAGAACGCCTGTAAACCTTGCCGTATTGAAACTGAGCGAAGCAGGAGTCTTAGACAAACTGAAAAACAAATGGTGGTACGATAAAGGGGAGTGTGGACCCAAGGACTCGGGAAGTAAGGTCAGCCTCCCCTCCTCACTCCACGCACACGCTCTGTAACGCTGCTCTGTTATTACAGCACAAACAGACACGGCATGTACTGAACATCACAGTGAATATATCAACACGAATTTACTCAAGTGTTGTACTTAAATACAAGTTTAAAGCAAAGTATTTCCACTTAATGGTACTTCATACTTCTACTCCACTACATTTAAAAGGGGAATAATGTATATTTTAGGCCACTACGTTTATTTTAAAGCTGTTTAAATGCATTTAAACGTGATCATTTATATCAAGAGGTATTCAGGGTACAAAAAAAAGACAACGGAGACATCAAAAACATGTGATTACGAGATTACTAGGAGGATTAAAATGTTACATTTTAAAATAGAGATGAATTATATTTCGATGAACTGCCTACTATTTATTTTCTGCTTTCATTTAGGCTACTTGCATTTGATATTAAGGTACTCCAAAATGGTACTTTCTACTTCTACTCCACTACATTTAAAAGGGAAATAATGTATATTTTACACCACTACGTTTATTTTAAAGCTGCTCTGATGCATTTAAAACGTGATATTTAGGATATACGAAAAAAGACATCAGTATTCCCCAACAGTGACGTGAACCAATCAGATGTTCTGCTTTCATTTAGGCTACTTGTATTTCATATTGAGAGACTCCCAAAGTAACAGAAAGTAATCAAACATTACTTTTATATTGTAGTACTTAGATTAGCTTACTGTGTACATTTAGTTACAGGTATCTACGGTGTCCCATCGGTCACAAACATGTCCATGAGAAGAAATGCGCTGCAGATTAAAAAACAATAAATAAACCGTTGCAGCTGTCGGCCACCGTAGGTCACTGGAGTTGTAACAGATTACATTTGAGAAGTAACGCTCCCAACCTCGTTGATTAGCATAATGCATCTCTAAAGATCAAACCAGTGGAATAACTGTTGGAGGTACAAAGAGGTCAAATTACCCAAAAAGTCAAAAAAGAGAGTCAATACTTGTCAATAAAATACATCACATAAGGAGACCAATATTCCTTCAGATTGAATACTTTTGATCCTTGTAGTATATGTGTAGGACAATGTAGGACTTGTACTTGTAGTGGAGTATTTGGACATGAATGTATTTGTACTTTAACTTCAGTGAGGTCTTTCACCTCTGAGTAGCACGAACACAAGACGTCGACGCACTGGAGCACGGAGATTTTAAAAAAAGCTGCATGTCCTCTTTTCAGTGTAGGACACACACACACACACACACACACACACACACACACACACACACACGGCATGACAGGCAGTTTGTGTGGGAGGAGATAAGGAGTGAGAGATGCATACATTTGAATAAAAAGGGTGAGGAGGTGAGAGTGAAAGCTGCAGACAAATTAAAGAACGAGATCAGACTCACCTCAAGTATTGTCAGCCATGCAGGACATTTTAAATGCTTTTTTAAAAACACCTTTCCTGTTGCTTTAGATTATACACAGGGCACGCTGTCAGCAGTTTTTTTTAGATAGATGAGATGTAGTTGGTATTAAACAAAGATAAACATATATTAAAATAGAATAGAATATAAATAAACATTAAATAGATAGCATATCAACAGTAGAAAATACATATATCAATATACACAATATCACACACATACTGAATAAGTAGACAAATCTACTACAAGAACAGACAATATAGAAATATGATAGTATATCAATATATCAATATCTAATATATATTTAGTGAGTATCTCTACAGAAAGAAAAGTGCTTTAAGACCCTTTACAGCTAAGATTGTGCGAAAAACATGAAGAAAGATTTGGTCAACAATATATTATTTGGGGGAGAATTTGTTGTTTTTGAACCTGTCTTTAAGTACATTCCAAATTAAAATAAATACACGTTTTTGAAATGAATAAATGAATATGTTTTTTGCTCAAAAATGCATAACTTGAGTTAGCAGGAGATCATGTTTGTTAGCTGAGGGTAGAGGGTGTGTGTGTGTGTGTGTGTGTGTGTGTGTGTGTGTGTGTGTGTGTGTGTGTGTGTGTGTGTGTGTGTGTGTGTGTGTGTGTGTGTGTGTGTGTGTGTGTGTGTGTGTGTGTGTGTGTGTGTGTGTGTGTGTGTGTGTGTGTGTGTGTGTGTGTGTGTGTGTGTGTGTGTGTGTGTGTGTGTGATGCTACAGTGAAATTAATTGCTGCTTATCGTAACAACAGATAAACGTGTGTGTGCATGATGAGTTATTTTCCACACACTCCTGTACACATGTGAAGTATCGATGCTAATGCTACCGCTAACGTCCCTCTCTCTTCATCCAGGACAAGTCGTCCCAGGCTCTCAGTCTGAGCAACGTGGCGGGGGTCTTCTACATCCTGGTGGGGGGTCTGGGCCTCGCCATGCTGGTGGCGCTCATTGAGTTCTGCTACAAGTCCCGCAACGAGGCCAAGAGAATGAAGGTGGAGACCCAAACCCCCCTTTTTAACCCCCCAGAGTACCAAGAGTCCCAATCCCAGCCCCAAAACCCCTATTTTAACCCCTCCGAGTCCCCAGAGTCCAAGAACCAGCCCCAAAACCCCCTTTTTAACCCCCCAGAGTACCAATCCCAGCCCCAAAATCCCCTTTTTAACCTCCAAATGTCCCCGGAGTCCCAGAACCAGCCCCAAAACCCCCTTTATAACCCCCCAGAGTACCAAGAGTCCCAATCCCAGCCCCAAAACCCCCATTTGAACCCCCCTGAGCCCCAAAACCCCCTTATTAACCCACCCTGAGCCACCAGAGTCCAAATCTCAGCTCCAGACCCCCCTTTTTAACCCCCTTAAGTCCCCAGAGTCCATATTCCAGCCCCAAAGCCCCCTTTTTAACCCCCAAAAGTCCAAAGAGTTCCAATCCCAGCCCCAAAACCCCCTTTTTAACCCCCTTAAAGTCCCCAGAGTCCATATTCCAGACCCAAGACCCCCTTTTTAACCCCCAAAAGTCCAAAGAGTCCCAAAACCAGCCCCAAAATCCACATTATAACCCCCTAAAGCCCCCAGAGTCCCAATCCCAGACCCAAGACCCCCTTTTTAATCCCCTAAAGCCCCAAGAGTCCCAATCCCAGCCCCAAAACCCCCTTCTAGAGTCCCAGAACCAGCATCCAGGACGTAGCCCAGTTTAGCGATGGTTTTAACGACGGGGAAGCTGATTAAATGTAGACGGTTGAACGTAAAGTCTGCCTATAAGCCCCTCCCTCTTATCTGTAAGTGAAACCTCTCCTTCCTTTGCTCAGTGACTGTGGTGAAAACGTGGCTCAAAATGGCTTCCCACCTCCTTGTCTGATCTGCTCTTGTGGTCATGTGACGTCCTGGTCCTCCCAATGTGACAGGAAGCGCTGAGTCATCCTCAGACATGACGCTGGTTCTCATTTATCAAGCTAGCGTCACACATCTCCGGGCAAAAAACAAAAGTATCCTGACCTCGGAGCGGAGATAATTATCATTTCAGTCACTGAAAGTAGTCAAATGCAATATTTGAGCATCAAAATCTGCTATTCATGAGTTAATGAGGTCAACATGGGAGTTTTTAGCGTACATTTCTTACTGTGTTACAGGTTTTACTGCACCTATAGTGTACATATAGGCATGTTAAATGAGGACCAATGTCTTACTTGTTCACACGTCTACACCTTTCATCCACTTGCAGCTCATCCGTCCCTGTCTGTACTTTGTTTTTCACATAGAAAACTAGCAGTGGAGTATTTTTAAATGTTAAAAATAACAGAAATGATGATCAGAGCTTCATTCAATAACAGCTAACATCATAAGAACAACTCTTACGTTTGCTTATGTGCGGCTGTTGGAGAGTGAGGGTCCCGAAAACTCTTAGTTATGTTGGGATGTTTTTAACGGACGATTAAGTCTTGATTTTAATCCAAACATTTTTGGAACAAATTATTATTATTACTATCTATCTATTCCAATAATCCAAAGAACAATCGTGTTTACCCATAATGCCCTGCTGCCTTTCTTCTGGTTTTCCCTTTTAAAAAAACATGTTGCGTCAATCCCAACTCCAATGACTTTAAAATAAAGAGAGGAATCCCTGGAGCTCGGCTATCGATGCGGAGCTTCTGCTTTTTGTCTCCGGATATATTTCCCCCGGGTCTTCGTCCATCAGACTCTTTTTATCGATGTGTTTCTTTCCCCCATCAGCTTTTCAAACCCTTCATGTTGCTGAGTCGGCTTCCCTGCTATCACTATCACTGTGTAATGAGGGCTGGCTTCATTCTGTCCTGAATGGCTCTGAAACGTCTGTCCTGCTAAACTTCTGTCTTTATATTCAAGTGTTGGTTTGAACAGATAATGCTGAAGCAGACTGGAGTTCGAGTTCTTGCGTTTCTTGGAGACAGAAGTCGTTAAAGGGGTTGAAACGGGCTAAATCTCATAATTAAAACGCAAGCAGATAAACGATCAGAGAAGTAAACAAGCAAGTAGTTTATACATTTCTGCCATTATCTAAAGCAGGGGTGTCCAAACTATCATTCTAAAAGTATAACGGAAGATGGCCCACACCTGAAACATGTGCTTGTTTTATATTTTACTTCCTAAATATAGATGTAAACAGATAATACACAGTATTATTCATGTGTTAATAAGAACAACTTTCAAATAAATTCAAGTTTAAAACATTTTCTAACAAATCTAAGTTGATAAAAAAAAAAGCCCATTTACTTATTTTCATAACAAACGTGAAATACACCCTTCAGATTCCCCCTTCACGCTTTATGAAGGATATTCAAATAATCCAACAATACAAATATCAAGTGTTTACCCACAATGCCCATCATGCCGCCTCCCATGCGTCAATCCCACCTCCACCTGTCTCCAATAAATAGCGAACCAACCATTGCCCAACACTTCCTTCAAAACAAGGTTCATAAACGTACAAAATGACACTAAATAAAGAAACTATTAAACAATTAAAATCAATAAATAGCGCCAGTAAAGCTTCATAAGAACTCTTGATCTCGAACCCGTCCTACGACTCCAATCTGCTTCGTATCAAACGTGTGTTTTTTCCTCGTCTCTGTCCACAAACACGTCTCTGTATGTGCGAATGGTCCAATGTCCAGGGAAGAAGAAAGATGCTATTACATCATTTAAATTAATAAATATCCCCAGCAAAGCTTTATAAGAACTCTTAATCGCGAGAACTACATTTGACTCGAACCCGTCCGAGAACTCCAATCTGCTTCGTATCAAACGTGTGTTTTTTCCTCTGTTCACAAACACCTCTCTTTCTGTCTCTCTTCCTCAGCTGACCTTCACAGAGGCCATGAGGAATAAAGCGCGTCTGTCCATCACAGGAAGCGTCGGGGAGAACGGACGGGTTTTAACGCCCGACTGTCCGAAAGCGGTCCACGCGGGACCTCCGATCCGCCAGAGCTCCGGCCTCGCCCTCGTCTCCTCAGAACTCCCGTGAAAACCAAAAACCTCTCAAGTGCCTTAAATCCTGAAACCAGAAAAAAAAAAAAAAAAAAACAATAATCACACCGCCAACGAAAACTACCAGAAACTTCTTCGCCACCAAGAGAACCGGAAACGAGGGCGAGACGGATCCGGGAAGTCAGAGGAAAAACGAACAATGATTTTTTTTTCGGAAATCTACGGAAACCAGAAAAAACAATCTAGATTTTCTTTTCTTTCTCGTGGATGTTTGAATGAAAAGGGGATCCAGTGGAGCCATCCCCTGGTGAGGAGTCGCAGACAAGGAGGAATAATATCATGAAACATGATAAAGACCAGAAAACTGTAAACTTGAAACGTCTTTTTTTGGGATTGCTGTGAATCGGGAATATAAAAAAATAAAAACTGAACTTACAATCAAGATTGTTTTCAAAACTGAAATTGCTCCACGGACTCGAGCAGAACTAGATATCAACACCGGGAGGACGGTAGCCCCGGTGACGAGAAGAAGAAACACATTTGTACTCATAACACAAATCGAATGAAATTGAATTTATGAGCAAACATAGGAGAAACTGTGAAGATAAGTAAATATGTATATTCAATGGAAAAAATACTTTAGCTGTACATAGAGACGACTGTGTAACATGCTTGCTTTTTAAACACATGTACATAGCAGTAGTGGACAGACGGACAGTTGTTTTTTTGTAAAATCATCTTTAAATAAGATTTTATTCATCGCAATAATGAAAAACATGACGGAGGAGTTAAAGTGTTATGTGTTATCGTATTCTCTAAATGTGAACAGGGGGTATCGACTGCCCAGATACTCTGATACCCAGATTCATTAATATATTCAACGATGAATGTTAAAGTAGCTCCACCCCCAACCCTTAAAAACAGAACACCCCCTCACTGTGTAGACCCAGAGAGACGCTTATTATTATTATGAGTATTTATAAACTTTCTGCCGTCAGAATATAACTATTTTTCTCATTCTTTGATCTATTTTTTGTACCGAGGAACTAAACTGTCTGTCTCCTGGTTTGAAATGTCCAATATGGGTGTATATCTTCATAGATGTGTGAACCATGAAGGGAAGATGATCAAAAAAAGGCCCATTCGTTTCTCATTGTTATTTCAAGTGACACTGTGGATTTTGGGAAGCTGGACACCCCGTAGCAGACAGTCTTCCCACTGAAGTGTCCTCATCTCTTTTTATTTTTGGGACAACCTGCAATAGGATACAAGAAGCCACATCAGCAGCAGCCGGCGACGAACACGGCGTCGTTTCTAAATGTTTTCCGTTTGAATCCCAAAAGGCAGGAGGAAACTGTTGGAGATATTTCAGGTCATGCCTTTGTTTGTCCTGCCATCCGTCTGTTTAGAGCTGAAGAGTAATATGGCGTCTTCTTTTTGGGTTTTAATTGTACATCTTTATTTTGATCTTTTTTAAGTAAAAAAAACAAATTTCAAACTGCGTGTTAGTGTCGTCATTTAATGGAAGTTAAGAGGCTGATTGATATGAAACTTTGCATTATGCTGTTTCTTCTCTAAATGTTTTCAGCACACGATACAATATACTACGTTTTCTGACATATTGTCACGTGACTTTTTACTTTACTATGACTTGTTTCAGCATGCTATACTAGGAGGCCATACTACAGATTTACTTAAAAGTTTTGGACAAACATTTTTTGAAGTATTATTTATTTTTCTACATAACATACCCTGACTTTTTTTAGATAGTAGTATGTCTAAAGAAATTACAAAAAGTCACAGTATAAAACCACTGTAGGAATCTTTCAGCTGCTGCTAGCAAACACTGCCATCTAGTGGATTAAAAACCAAACAAGAGAAGATCTCACTCAAATAACATTTTAATAAACTAAGTTTTTTTTACTTCCTATACTACGATTTTACACTTTTTTTTACATAGTATAGTACTTTTACATGTTTTACTTACTATGACTTTTAAACTTTTTAATTTACTATAATTGAACTGTTGCACTTTTTGACTTGCTATACCGTGACTTTTACACGTGTGACTCACTATAAATTTGACTTTTTATTTTTAAAAAAATTCTAAATCCTTTACCGTGACTTTCTTCTTATTTGAGTACGGTACAAAACCACTGCATTACATCTCGACCTCAAGCATCAATGCTTCTGCTGCTGCTAGCAAACACTGCCACCTAGTGGATGAAAACCAAACCACACACAGAAGAGAAAACCTCACAACCCGGTAACACTTCTACAAGTTTCGACCAACTATACAGTAGCCTCATCCCAATACCCCTCCTCGACTCCTCCTTTCCCTCACTCGTGTCCCTTCCTTGCATCTTAGCTCCACCTCCGTAAGATGCGAGCGAGAGACACGAGGAGGTGACGCGAGGACAGAGGAGTCCTCAGGTATTAATTGGGATTTCCTCGTTCACTCAAACGTCACTCTTAAACGACGTCTGTTAATGATGACATGTAACTGAATAACCCCTTAGAACCGGCCCATTTGTTGTTAAATATTTATTTAAATGAATGAATCTTTCTCTTGTTAGTCAAGGAATTCAATGTATGATGGTTGGTCCTGCTTTTGTGTTCCGTTTTGGTGTAAAATGTGGCCTACATTTAAATACAAATATAATTATAATGTGAAAGCCGTTTAGAAATGAATTGCACATAATTGCAACGGAGCTGTGAGCACTTATACATTTATGTGACGCTTTTCCACTCATCTTATAGTTGTCAGTTTTCCTCTGTTGAAATGGACCAGCTGTGAAGGTGGGGGCGGGGCTTTTATACGCGAGTAGTGAAAACACTTCCGCGTAGTCCGCTCGCGTGTATCCTCCCCTTCGTCTCCTCCCGCACCCCTCCTCGACTCCTCCGTGTGCATTTCAGCTATTGGGACGTCCTTCAAAATGGCGTGTCTTGATCGATTTCCGGGTCAAGTCCCGGAGGAGGGGAAGAGAGGAGTCGAGGAGGGGTATTGGGATGAGGCTTATGACTTTTTGACTTAATAAACTAAGACTTTTACACGTACTATACTAACTTACTATATTACGACTTTCACACTTTTGGACATACTATAATGGCATACATTTTTTCGACACCATTACTTTTATCAAAACACTATACCAAGGTAGAAAGCCACTGCATTACATCTCGACCAGAAGCAGTACTCCTTCAAACACTGCCATCTAGTGGATGAAAACCAAACCACACAAAGAAGAGAAAACCTCAGGAACATTTTACATTTTGAAGTTTAATGTTATTTCCATGCTGTGTTTCAGTAAGAATACAGATGGTACTTGTGGCTCCGGTGAGAATATCCAGTAGTACAAATCAGATTCACGTTACACATACCGAACAGAGGGAAGAGATGAGGAGGAGGAAGAGGAGGGACGAAGAGTCGGGGGGGAAGTACAGCAGGCCTCTTATTTCCCAAACTTATTTTTTGTTTTAAAACAATAGGGTGCCAATGCAAAACTGCATTTACATTACAATCAAGAGTGTTGAGCATTCCCCTCCCCCACACACACACACACACACACGTTCCTGCTAATAAGCCATTACCTAACTATCTGATATTAGCAAAAGCCTCGCAGCAGAACACTTGGACGAGAACAGAGGTCAGACGATGTTGTTTAACCGGAAAAAGGGGGACATTATGTTGTTTGTTATTAAAAAAATAAGAAGTATTGATGTGTTGAAGGAGCAGGTACGTAAAGAGGGCACTTAGTTCTCCCTCAAAGCTTTAACACATCCCTTTAAATGTTTTCCCACCACCGACACTTTATTTCCAAACCGAAATTGGACAGTATATTGTTCATAAACACACACACAAAAAAACAAAACAAGCTTAACCGCAAAGTCTTTAAATAACTCTCGTGTGTTACGGATACAGGCGAGCGTACTTGGCAACAGATGATAACGGCAAAGAAAAAAATAAAAACAGTAAAAGAGGACTTAAAGGGTACAGGCTTGCAAATATGAGTCGTTGAAAACAAGGTAAAACTCCCGGGGTGAAGTGGAAATAAAGGGGGGGGGGGGGGGGGTTCAGACATGACATGCATATGGGGAGAAAGGGTGAGAGAGATGGAGGGAGAGGAGGAGGCTTGTTTCTTGTTGTCCCGTCTCACTGAGTCTCTTCCTCGGGGTTTTGCGTTGCTTCTGTGCTCGCTTCTTCACCTGAGAGACGACAGAAACAAACAATGTGTTATTGATGTTTAGATTTAATCCGAGGAGGAAGAAGAACACGGACTACTGAGCGAGTAAAAGTAGCAATACGTTAAGGTGAAAATACTGCGTTGAACGTAAGAAACCTACATTTAAAAGCGTGAGTAAAAGTACCGAATATACATTTCAATCAGTCATTCTGCAGTAACGTGTGTTCCATCAGTGATCTGTTTGGATGTTTGCATTTTGTTCCTGGTGGATAAACATAAACTTAATGATAAACTTATCATTTGTTGGAGAATTCTACTTTTTTTGTACCTTAAACATTTTAACCACTAGTTTATTTTTCTGGTTAGAAGTGATGAAGATGTTTAAAAAATGCTAACGGGGTTTTTTCAAACATTAACAAGATAATATTCATGAGTCATTCAGCTCATTTCTTTAAAACTAAATATATACGACAGTTTGTAGTTAATCGCTCTAAAGTGATCCTGAAGCAGACATCCCAGAGTGAACATGCAGTTAGCGGTTAGCTTCGAGGCTCGGCTGTGTTTCGGGGGGTAAAAAGTGAACCTGTAGTTTCTAATAAAGGTTTCCATAGAGACGGCACAGCCATCCGTGTGATTAGAGTGACGAGGCACGAAGAACAAAAAGCCCCGAGAACCCGTTGTGATTAAAATAGAAAAGAGCGACTCGTTAGCGCCGCGGCTAACAGAGACGTGAGAAACATGCTGTTGCTGCACTTCAGCCGTTATATCACACACACACACACACACACACACACACACACACACACACACACACACACACACACACACACACACACACACACACACACACACACACACACACACACACACACACACACACACACACACACACACACACACACACACACACACACACACACACACACACACACACACACACACACACACACACACACACACACACAGTGAGTGTGGTGGAAGGTGTCCTACTTGCGATGTTTAAATATAATGATTGGATTCACTATTTTTTATAAAAAGAAGACATTATGCTGATGTTCAGGTGTATATCAGTATGTAGTGTCTCTACTTTAAAGAGTCCTCTCCTGCTGATGTTCAGGTGTATATCAGTATGTAGTGTCTCTACTTTAAAGAGTCCTCTCCTGCTGATGTTCAGGTGTATATCAGTAAGTAGTGTCTCTACTTTAAAGAGTCCTCTCCTGCTGATGTTCAGGTGTATATCAGTATGTAGTGTCTCTACTTTAAAGAGTCCTCTCCTGCTGATGTTCAGGTGTATATCAGTATGTAGTGTCTCTACTTTAAAGAGTCCTCTCCTGCTGATGTTCAGGTGTATATCAGGATGTAGTGTCTCTACTTTAAAGAGTCCTCTCCTGCTGATGTTCAGGTGTATATCAGGATGTAGTGTCTCTACTTTAAAGAGTCCTCTCCTGCTGATGTTCAGGTGTATATCAGTATGTAGTGTCTCTACTTTAAAGAGTCCTCTCCTGCTGATGTTCAGGTGTATATCAGTATGTAGTGTCTCGACTTTAAAGAGTCCTCTCCTGCTGATGTTCAGGTGTATATCAGTAAGTAGTGTCTCTACTTTAAAGAGTCCTCTCCTGCTGATGTTCAGGTGTATATCAGGATGTAGTGTCTCTACTTTAAAGAGTCCTCTCCTGCTGATGTTCAGGTGTATATCAGTATGTAGTGTCTCTACTTTAAAGAGTCCTCTCCTGCTGATGTTCAGGTGTATATCAGTATGTAGTGTCTCTACTTTAAAGAGTCCTCTCCTGCTGATGTTCAGGTGTATATCAGTATGTAGTGCCTTTACTTTAAAGAGTCCTCTCCTGCTGATGTTCAGGTGTATATCAGAATGTAGTGTCTCTACTTTAAAGAGTCCTCTCCTGCTGATGTTCAGGTGTATATCAGTATGTAGTGTCTCTACTTTAAAGAGTCTTCTCCTGCTGATGTTCAGGTGTATATCAGTAAGTAGTGTCTCTACTTTAAAGAGTCCTCTCCTGCTGATGTTCAGGTGTATATCAGTATGTAGTGTCTCTACTTAAAGAGTCCTCTCCTGCTGATGTTCAGGTGTATATCAGTATGTAGTGCCTTTACTTTAAAGAGTCCTGAAAGAGACCGTTTCTGACACTTAAGTTTCATTCATGCACAAAAAGGTGAAAATATAACACTTTTTCCATTTGATCTGTGGGTAAACCTAAAGAAAAAGGCAGCAGTGTATGAGGGGAGTGAAGGGTGAGACTGGACAGAGAGGTGAGACGGGACAGAGAGGTGAGACGGGACAGAGAGGTGAGACGGGACAGAGAGGTGAGACGGGACAGAGAGGTGAGACGGGACAGAAAGAATGACTTACAAAATGCACTTCTATAATGAAGTGGAAGGAGAGAGCAGTCCTTAAGAATCTACAGGCCAGAGAGAGAAGTTGGAGAAAGACACGATGAGGGGAAAAGTTAGGCCGTCTTTGAGTCTTGAGGTTGTGTTGGGATTTAAAGATGTAAAAGACATCCAGAGGCCGACTCTAGGAAACATATGAGCTCTAGAAAAGCCCCAATATCTGACAAAAACCAAGAAACTTTTGGGATTTTGACAAAAGAAAATGTATGTTTTTTTCAAACTGGTAAGTGATTGAAAGAGCTGTACGAACATGTTTAGGTTCAAGAAAAGGTTTTTAAATAAGAATGATTGGTAATTAACATGTCTGGTAATCTGTTTGGTTGATGGTAGATGTTTGACTTGTGATATTGTTTGTTAGAGAAGTAGAGATTTAAAAAAAAAAAAAAAAAATTGTATTCAACTGTTACAAAACAAAAAATGACCATGTTCAAGTCTTAAAGTCATCCTGAGGCCTTAGTTTTGGTTTCAAATGACAGAACATCATGTATGTGTTGCTTCTTTGGGGCTTGTTTTCAGAGACCTGCTTATTTCTCTCAAATCTGGCAACAGAGTGGGCGCAGTGTCTAATTGTAGCAGTAAGCTAACGAGTACTGATAAGCTTTATTTTGTTTTGATCCAATGCTGCACAACTGAACTGATCCAATGCTGCTGTGAAAGAAAGAAGCTATATCCATGTAGGATAGAATATCCAATTTAAATAAAAAAAATAACCTTAGGGACAACTTGAATGCTTTTTTTCTCTTAATGCATTGCATAGAGATCGGATCGGGAAAGATCGGTATCGCAAATTGTCAAAAATCAAATGATCAGAAGCAAAAAAAGGTGATCGGGACATCCCTACTGTTTGATATAACTGCAAGATTGGTTAGTAAGCAGTGATTGAGAGACCACTATTTTCTAGTTTGGGGTCGAATAGGCCTTTCTTCTCCCTGCTCTTTTGCATCAAGCAGCTTAAAGTGTTCATGTTTTATAATAAATTAGCTGTGAGTGGAAGAAATATTAATAAAAAATGATATAGATTTGATATCAATATTGTGAAATGAGACGTCATCATTTTGAATATCTTAATAAGTGCCTTCTCCTGATTTAAAGAAGGCCGCGTTACAGTCACATACCACACTAGCTGTTAGCTGGCAGTAATTGTTTAAGTATTCTGTCCTACAAATCCTACAATGTCATCACTTAGAGACATTTTACTTCGGTAGGATTATAATGGTTTGATTATTTGTTAAAAGCCTTTGATTAAATCTACATATGTTGCTTATTACATTAGGATTACATATATATTCTTTCTGTTAGCATTTGAATATGCGCTGTTGCTTTAATGAGACAGGAAATGACATGTACGCCCATATATGGTCGTGACAAACAGGAGCAGTAAAGTTGTTATTGTTTATCTTTTTTAAAAGCAGCCTGACTGGCTTGCAAAATAAATATAAATAACAAATAAGTGATGCAATGTAACCGCAATCTACGGATTTGTTAGTAAACTAATTTAGGCGAGTCTGAACCCACAA
>NC_136907.1:2745348-2907867 GCF_949606895.1 Notothenia rossii
GCACGTTTGGTTTTTGTTCAAAAATTGCATCTTTGTAGGTGGCGCTAGTGAGCACATTAAATGAAATATGACCCATTCACTGCACACACACGAAAGGACCGCCAGTCCTGACGTCCGTGCTAAATGTTTAAGTCTATATAAAACCATATATATATATATATATATATGTGCAACAAATTGGGTGCGTTGCATCCGTGAACCTACTGATAACCATAAAGGTACTTCTACTTTTACTCAAGTAATAGATCTGAGTACTTCTACATTTACTCAAGTAATAGATCCGAGTACTTCTACTTTTACTCAAGTAATAGGTCTGAGTACTTCTACATTTACTCAAGTAATAGATCCGAGTACTTCTACTTTTACTCAAGTAATAGATCCGAGTACTTCTACTTTTACTCAAGCAATAGATCCGAGTACTTCTTCCACTTCTGTCTATTTAATATTTGACTTTCTTAGGATTCATCCATGGTTAGTTTTGTGTCGCTGTATTGCCTTAAACTCTAAGATAAAAGGTGTTTCTTTCAAATACTTATTAGTATCTATTAATAGCTGTTATTTATTTTAATGTTTTCTGTCAGAGCTGAACGGACGCCCTCCTCCCTTGTTATTAAGGACACTTTGTGAGGAACAGGTACATTGTCCTCAAAAACAGCACTTCCTGCTTCTGTTCATGAAGGGTTTAAAGCTGAGAGGTTTCTGTCATCAGTGTTTTATTAATGCAGAGCCCAAGTTGTAACTCTTTTAATGCACACATGAATCACCTGTGGACACTTATTATGGGACACAGGGAGCCGGGCCAGGACCATGTGATGCGTCCGCTGCTTAGACATCTCAAGGTGATCGGTACGACGGTGAGTGCATGAGCAAAATTAAGATAGAAAACGGCAATTATGCCCTGAAGGAGCTGCTAATTACACAACGACCCGTTTCCCTGGGGATGAACAGAAAACAGAAACACCAGGGGGGATATTTAACCAAATGACAAGGAGCAGTTTGAGGAGCTGTAGAAGGAGAATTAACATTAGTGTGCAGACACAGAAATAAAAGATATTAAAGATAGCTATTGGTTCATGTTCTGTGTATTAGGGCTGCACGATTTGGGGAAATAATCTAATTGCGATTTTTCTGACAGATATTGCGATTTGTTTTTAAGCGGAAGTTTATTGTAAAATGCGGCCATATCTCCGGCTAGGAAGGTCGTATCAACGTGCTCCTGTCTCTAGCACGCCCGCAGCCCGAGCTACGAGTCAAAGAACTAAACTTACATGAAACTTGCTTTAAAGTCAAGCTTCAGTTTCACCTTGTAATAGAAACATGTGATGGAGCATTACTAACCTGACTCAGATGCTTTGTTTCACCAAACCATCTAAAGCTCCATTGGAAGCCATTTGGAAAGGGCAGGCACTTTCAAAAACACTTGGCAGGTGATTGGATCAATCTGTCTATCACCTTCTATCATGGGCCACTTCTGATTGGTTAACAATGGCTGGTACATGTGGAGCACAGCACTTCTGATTGGTGCGGATGACTGACACACAAGAAGGACAAAACTACTGTGTATGACAATATGTATTCCTTCCTCCATAAAAATGCAATCACACACCCGAATGGATCTTTCCATTTATATTAAATAAACAGTATTATGCGTGGTAAGCTAAAGACATGCAATAATGATTTTTAAATAAACCAATCTCTCAGTTTCATGCTGCATGGAGTCTCTCCTGCTGCTCATGAATCTGAGAGCAGTTCAGCTTCCAGACGGGGAGTCATCTGTTGAAGCCAATAGCAGCGCAGAGAAACCTGATGCTTCAGCTTTAGAGCCAGGAGGAGCTCTGCTTTGATCACTTTACCCTCCACAGCCTGCACTCAAACACACTCTCTGACCTCCATGCCTTTTAAAAAATCACTTCTCAGCATTGCATCTCCACCGATCTATCGCACAAATCACTCGAGCACTTCCTGAAACACGCCGCGCTTCAATATCTTATTTTTGGGGTGAAAAAAATATTGATCTGTTATTGGACATCTCACTCCTAGCCTCTTATGTTTATATCAATATCTAAAATTGTACCATTTGATCTGATGTTAACGTTTATTCATATTCTCTTTTTTAAATTCATCTTTTATTTTTAACTTCTTATGTTTGTACAAATCTTTAGATGTTATCGTAGCATTTTTATATGTATTTTTGTGATATTAAAATGGAGCACACGACCCATTTTGTCTTCGAAATAAAGTATTCTAATTATTATAAAGCAATTAAACTAATGACGCCACTGCTTTAGTGATTACAATTACCTTTTTAATATTGTATTTATTACATTCTCAAACGATCCCCGGGTTGAATTAACTATCCTGCTTCTCACACATATTTTTAATTAAAGCCAAAAGCTATGATTATTAATCAAGTTATTTTAATTCTGACTGGTCCTCATTGAAGACGTGGAAGCTGCACAGTCATTGCTGATTGAACACTATTTATTAGCCGTTTTCATTTTCTCTTTATCAGACCGACTGTCACAAGTCAAGCTCGGCTGAGATTAGACATTTTTGCTAAACTTGCATTAAGGTTTTTTGGTGCAAATGGAAAATATACATGCCTACAGATAATTTAGTTATTTTCCCAGCTATTTTAGTGGTTCAAATGTGGACTGGAAGCATTAAAAGATCAATAAATGCTGCTAAAATAAACTAGTGAGTGTGTATAATGTATTTTTAGATATCTGCTGGGTGTGCCTGCTACTGATCAGCATCTCTCTTCACTTCAGATGAGGCGACTCCTATAAAAAAACCTCAGACAGCCGATGGTTTCTTACCATCATAACAAGTGCAGTATGTTTTCAAGATGAAAGATATGATAGGCTAGGTGTGCACTTTGATGTGGCTCAAACTGATGCAACACAATGTGTGGTGGGGGTCATGTTAGTCCATAAAGGATGTGCTGCAGTGCATTCACGCCCTAAAAACGCAACTTAGCTATTCTGAAAAAGATCCTACAGCATGCATACATTCATCACATCAGCTTATAGCAACAAACCCCAGCAGCTATTACCCTGCATACAAAGTCTATCTGTTGCTATTACATATTGATTCTTTAAATGGTGCAGGCTCTATATGAGAAGGGTACATATCTGGACCTTTCAGGGAGCTACAGACAATGAGAGTGCAAGACATTGGTTGAAGGGAAACCTGCGTGTGCACTTTGCTGCATTTGCATTTACAGTCACCGCCGTTAGTTTAGCGGTGGTGACGTGAAGTCATGTGACCGTGCTGTAGTTCCTTTATAGCCTAACGTTAGCTTTTTACTTCATATCAATCATGAAGTGGTGTTAACATGTGGAGATTATCCTGCTGAACAAAACTTGTAGGTATCATAAATGTTAGTTTGCCACAGAGATT
The DNA here is from genome assembly GCF_949606895.1 of Notothenia rossii. Lineage (NCBI taxonomy): Eukaryota > Metazoa > Chordata > Actinopteri > Perciformes > Nototheniidae > Notothenia > Notothenia rossii. The sequence continues at coordinate 2,748,751 of NC_136907.1, forward strand.
ATTTTCTGCAATAATCCAAAATCCATTGAAAAGGTCCTATTGCTTTTTGCTAACTTCGTGGTCGGCCTACAAAAATACGCCATCACTGCACCACATATCCCGGGAACAAAGACAAACTAGACGATAACATATCAAAATGTTATAGTTGCTGGCTTTGTGGAATGGACAAAGATGTAAACCCTCTGGTGTGAACTTTAATCACTCAATATGTTTTTCCATGTTCCTTTTTTTTTGTCCATTTCTATACTTTACAGGGTTTTTCTAGAAAAATATAGTAAGAGGGCGCCAACATCAAAATGACAGCCCCGCCCACTTTCCAGCAAAAATAATGCATCAGAGGAAGCAGAAGATAATAGTGTCTTCATGTCTTGAAGCTGCGGAGTCATATATTGGGTTACCTCAAACAACAAATAAATCTACCGTTACCGTTTCTTTACTTCCTCTCCAGCAAAAAGGAGAGTAAAAGAAACTCAGAAATCTCAGTGTCAGCCTGCTGCCTCCATCCATCCCATATTTATTCTACGTAAAAACCAAGCTGTCTCTGCCGTCCATCTGACACAGTAATTATACTGTTTTTGGCCCAACAGAAATATTGTTTTCTGGCATCACTTTGACATTTAACAGAGAAAATCTGCATCTTTGGACAAAACCCTGCTTTATCTGTAACAACGTAAATTCTCCCACTGTTGGACGATTACATGAATTCTGCTACAACACAGAATCAAACCTTAAAACAAGATGTTGAAGAGGAATGTCACTAATTGGGAATGCACCAAAAACCAGATGGAGATCTCTCTCAAACTAGAGTCTCTATTACTTGTTGGTCAGGTTAATTGAATACAAAAGTGCTTGGTGGGGCGGCTGGCTAGCATTAGCTCGATTTGAGAATTCATTTTTCGAACTCTGTTGCACGTTGCACAAAATATCAGAGGTGGAAGAAGTACTCATATACTGTAACTTAAGTAAAAGTAAAGTACTAATGACAAAAAAATACTACAAGTAACACTCATGCATTCAAAATCATACTCAATCAGAAAAAAAAGGAATATTGGCATCAAAATATACTTGTAGTACCAAAAGTAGACATTATGCAGAATAGTTTAACCTATAATAGTATAAATTAATTTATTAGTTCATTTAAATTGTGTATTTATAATTTAAATGGGCAAAGTAGCTAGTGATTACACCTGTAAAATTAATGCAGTAGAGTAAGGTATAAAGAAGGATACCTTTATTCTACTTAATCTACATGTATATAGATTTCTGCATGTATATAATGTTTGATGTACAAAAATACAAACAAATAATGAAAAAACAAAGAAGCATTGAAAAAAAGACATGAAAGAAAAACCACTATAAACACTTGTATTTTTTATAATAATAATAATTAAAAAATGAAATGAAATAAAGAAACACTTGAACAAATAATTACATTTATTAATGCAGTTGAATGGTGTGACGCGTGTCGGTAAAGAAAGGCTCGCTAGCCAGTTAGCACCTGAGCTAGTTAGCAATCGAGCTAACATTAGCCAACTGTCTCTAGAAATGAACGACTGGCTTTAGCTCACCAGCTACCACCAGCTAACCCCGGGCCATGCGACAAAAGCAAGCCAAGCAAAACGGCACTTCCCTTTGTGAGACGACACCAATCAATTATAACATTTTTATGATTCATTCTGCTAAAGAAACCTCCGCCATTTTGTGCCTGTGAAGTGTTTTAGCTTCGTCTCCAACTGATTATTCTTTATTATTCTCGGACTCACCGTCATATCTCTCCGCTTGCTCAGCCAGTTTCGCCTGGTACACATGGTTCTCTCTGTCCGCCATGGTGGTGCTGGGGGACGGGGGGAAGTCCTGCAGGAAAGGGTTATTCTGGGCAGAAAGAGAGACACTGGAGGCGGTTCAGCAGCTCCTGAACTGAAGACCCACCGGTGGATCTGCCGTAAAGATGGCGACGCTCCTTCATCCGGGTACCCACGCACCGGTAGTTTTTTCTTTCTTTTTTTGATCTGTTTATCATATTAATAATGTATGTATCATGTGTTGAACAAAAACGTCAACATTAGGGGTGGATATATAAAGTAATACAAAAGAACATACAATAAATACATGCAAATACAGTTAATATTTCATATTTTCACGCAACTGTCTTTTTTTTAAATATTTTATTCGAGAACATTTTATGAACACCATATTGTTTGCAGTGATGTAAATTATGATTATGATTATGATAACTATTTATTTTTATTCTTGCAGCGGTGTAACTAAATCGATTGTTAACGGAGATTTCCGGTTGGGCGTCTTGCCTTCAAAATAAAAGCACGATCAAAAATCACACCCAAACAAGTACGACTCACTTGTGCTGTAAAGTAAAGTACATTTACTCAAGTACTGTACTTCAGTTCAATGTTGAGTTACTTGTACTTTACTTGAGTATTTCAATTCAGAAGTTTACTGTAAGCAACCCTGTAGCAACCCGGAAATGCCCCGGCCATTGAAGCAGATTTTTATGAATGTCCTTAGTGGCCAAACGGTGGTACTACAACTCCCGTGACGTAATTTTGGCCCAAAAAGACGTTTTCCCGTTGACTTTCATTGGGGAAAGAGACGTCTGTAAATCAGTGGATAGTTGGTTTTGGGATTAATAAACTACCCAGCACGAACACATTAATAGCCCTTGTTTAAATATTTAGGGTGTAATAGGTGTAAAATGCACTAAAAGCTGAATCCAGAGGTATTTTCTCTCTCCATTCATCTGACTGACAGAGAGCGGGAGATTGGAAGCGGGGCTTAAGGGAAAACTGTACTGCGCATGCTCTGTGGGCCCACATACGGGTACGTTCTGAATCTACAGTAGTTTCATTTTGTGCTTCATGCGCCACTGAGAAGCTCTCATAGGGATGGACGGAGCTGTTCTCTTTTAACATTCATAATACACACCTTCCTGCCAAGTCCAGAAATAAACCTCTCTCCAGTTTCCCCCCATTTTAGAAAGGGACACAGCAACAATGCCTTATTAGATGCCCAAATTGTACAGACAATCCCATAAATTGCAGTGTACTAGTGCGGATAATGGCAAATGTCTATGTACCTTTAAATACAAATGCATTTAATAGAGACATCTTGCCTCAAGACGTGAAATTAAGCCATCATTTACACCGTTATGATTTCAAACTGAGGAAGTAATTTAATCACATTTAATACAGGAGTACTTTCAAAATAAAGTGATTTTAAGGGTTTCTTATTTCAAATGGCTTGAAAGATATTGCATATGATATATAGTTACAGTAAATGAGAAAAATGTACTTTACATGATATTAAATGTACAGAATACACATGTTGCATTCAATAATTTAACACACCAGTGATGAAAAGCCCACAATGACAATTTGGTATATTTTTATTGACTAGGTATATTTACACATTACATGCTACAGAAAATAAAAAAGGTACATTTTAACTTCAAACAATATATTTTCATAACACTTTTGACACATTGTACAATCTCTCTTATTTTGAAAATCCTATTCTGCTTGTTCCGGTCCTCTTCAAAGTGAGGGTGACATGGCACAAAAATATATATTCAATGCAAAAACAAAAACATTATTTGGCTTGACGAGACTCTTGAGCTGTAGAGGGGATAAGGTGCACATCGAAGGATCATCAGTGGTATTTAAAAATACAATTAAAGTATTCATTGGTCTTTAATTAACCGCAGCGGTGCAGCCAAGTTACAATAATGCCATGACTCTAAAAGGAGAATATTTTATCAAAAAAGGCAACGATTACTGATGCAATACCAGATGAACACTTTGCATAAAGGCATTATAAGAAATACATAAAAACAGAAAGAAAAGTTGTTTTAATTTCCAAATGACGCTGACACTTTTACATAGCAGTTTCATTTATTTCCTTAAACACTTGCAATACAAGAGGAGAGGAGTGGGGGGAGAGGAGTTGGTGGAGGGGAGAGGAGTGAGAGGAGAGGAGTGGGGGGAGAGGAGAGGAATGGGGAGAGTTTGTGGGAAAAACCACAAGTGAAATATATATCACTCCATTTCCATTTGATGTAAATTATGCAGAAAATGTACAGTTTTTGTTTGATTTCTGGATGCTTAAACGATTCTAAACATAACGTCATGTTTTGGGACACCAGATTTCTTCCATTTCATCCTAAATCTGCAGCAGCACACTTCATAATTATTAGACTGTGGTCATGTAGTGTCAACTGGTCACCTTTAAACCATAATGCATTCACACATATCAGACTTTTATCGGCACATTAACAGCTGAAAACCCATGATTTCATTATGTTGTACTGCCTTAGCAAATAAACATGGAATATTGGGAATTAGAAACGATTGCATGTGTTTATTAATACACACAGGGCTGTAAATAACCCACAGATGAGACCCCAAATACTTAATTAACATAACAACACAGTAATAAAAATATGGCATTAATGAAGCGTACAAAAAATAATTTCCTTAAATTTGGAGGGAAACTTTCACAATTTATAAACACACTGTAAACATATTAGATTTCATTATATCCGAGGTCAGATTGCAGACATTTCGTTATGTGTGTTATTCAGATTTCATCACAATTCTGTTTTCTATGGAATTAAAAATAACAGCAAAATTGAACTAAAACATATCAGTTGTATATAAAAAAAAAAAATACAGCTGGGGCAATTTACAGGGGACATGAAGCACACCAGAGGAATTCAAATGAATAAATGTGCCGTTGATTGCATGATGCATAGATAATATATACTGTCATATACAGTCATTCACACTGGCTCAAATGGGCTTTTAACCCAAAATGGAGCTTGGCAGGGTGTCACAAAAACATTTGATGATGTAAACTACTTTACATATGAGTGGATGTTATGCATAAGCATTGTTTACACGTCTGACCCCCAGGACTTTGTGAACGGTTGATTTAGAAACGAGGATAAAAGGGATTTCATTTTGTTAATTTAAACGGAAACAATACTGACATATCCAAAGGACAGGGAATTCTACAGAAGAGGATAAGGAACACATGAGGAAGACATTTTGATATCGGACCAGCAATTGTAATTATTTTTAAAAAGTCGTAATTCTGAGAAAAAAAGTCGTAATTCTACGAAAAAAAGTTGGATTCTACGAAGAAAGTCGAGATTCTGGGTAAAAAGTTAGAATTCTACGAAGAAAGTCGAGATTCTGGGTAAAAAGTTGACGTTCTACAAAGAAAGTCGGGATTCTGGGTAAAAAGTTAGAATTCTACGAAGAAAGTCGAGATTCTGGGTAAAAAGTTGACGTTCTACAAAGAAAGTCGGAATTCTAAGAATAAAGTCGGAATTATGAAGAAAAAAAAAAGTCGGAATTCTAAGAAAAAAAAGTCGGAATTCTAAGAAGAAAGTCGGAATCAAGAGAAGAAGAAAAAGCCGGAATTATGCGCAAAAGTCAGGGTTCTAAGAAAGAAGTCGGAATTCTGAGCAAAAAAAACGTAATTCGGAGGAAAAAAAGTCGGAACTCTAAAAAAAAAAAGAAAAACTGAATTATCAGCAAAAAAGTTTTCGGAATTCTGAGAAAAATCTGAGCAACAGTCGGAATTTTCTGTATATCTCAGAACTCTGACTTGTTTCTCAGATCAGATTTTTTGTGGCGCTCGTCCTCTTCTGTAAAATCCCTGCTCAAATCTCATCTTTTTCAACACGAGTCATGAGGTCGAGAGGATGTGACTCTGAAGATCCTCCCAAAAAAACGTATGTTCTGCTGAAGTTACTCACTCATTACGTTCCTACTGTAGTTTATTGCACCGTAGGAAACGTGATACACACGAAACCACCGGATGATCCTCTTTCTTACTAAACCGTTGCTGTCATTGTGTTTTTCCAGCCGCATAATGACACCAGATACATTGAAATAAAACACACTTCAATAAAAAGTAGTGATTATTAATGTCTTAATGTGTGGCAATTAGAGGAAATACCTCCTTATTGGGACATAAAAACATGGAGAAGCAGGTCAACATTAACAAGAGGAAGGCGAAGAGTTGGTATTCGCTCATTTTGCATTAAACAAACATGACATTAAGGAGAACCACATTCCTACAGTTATAGACCATTTCAAAAGTATGTTATCGTGGATTAAGATGATCACGGCACAAGAAGTGACATAAAGTGGCCGTTTCACCAGGAATACAAAAAGAAATGCAGAAGCGTTTAGCGTTTTCAAAGTGGAGTGACAATGTCATAAAAAACCCCGCTGGAAGACAAAAATAAAATCCCTCGACCTTCCTCCTCCTCCTCCTCCTCGTCTAAAAACAGCCTCAAAGCGTATTCTTGTTCGTTTAAAGTCGTCCACGTTGGCGCTGAATAGTGTTTCACAAGAATATAATAACAGGTGAACAGTCTCTGGTAACAAAATCAAATATAAAGGAAAAGGGAAAGTACAGTATTTAGCATGTAAGGTGTGTGTGTATATATATATATAGTCAATTCTATCGTAATATTTTCCACTTTTAGTACAAAAAAAGAGGACTTCGTTCGTAGTGTGGGATGTAAATGAGTCGGTGGAGTTTCCATCGGGAAAAGTCTTTCACTCCGAGGTTTCACAGGAACTTGAGTCATGATTCTGTGAGGAGATTTGTCTCTTGATGGTTTCCCTTCTGTGTGAATCAGTGGGTGGAGATACAGGAAAACACAGGAAGGGAAGAAGAAGTGTGTGTTCAATACTTGGCTGGAGGGTGTGGAAACTATACGGTTCGACTGATATCGGTGACTGACGCTAAATACTGCACATTTTGTTTTAACTATTTTCCATGCTTATATTCACTCTTATATCCTTTTATTCCAATCATAACAGTTGTTTCACCGTTAGCAGCTTCTGTTAGCATCTTACCTCCTGTTCACACAACTTTAAAGGGTGGTGTTGGGATGTCGTATTTTTGTAGCCGACCCTGAAGGCAGCATCTCCCTGGTTCCCTTTAGGAATAATCAATGGGATTTCTCCATGTGATTTTGGATTATTGCAGAAATAATCTATTTTTTGGCATTTATTCTCTGTATGGAGCTTCAATACAGGGTTGGTCGTATAAAGCCGTTTTGAAATAATATTATATTAAAAAAAATATTTTAACGTACTGGCCGATCTGGATTTAGAAAGGAAACATTGTTAATACAAATATATTTAATTATGAGTGTTTTAAATCGAGACTGGACCTTGTCTCATATAAATGATGTCCAATGGGTAGATTAAAAATAGGCATCTTGTGCGGTAAAATTGCTGCGTTTAATTCCCGTTTTAATGTTTAATTGGAAGTAGTTTTATTTTTCTCTCGACTTAGAAGCTAACTGCTAACATTAAGCTAAGCTAGGCTAATTTCGCAACTGACAATAACCGTGTTTTTCTTTCAAAAATTCAACATTAGAAATAAATACTAAACCAATAAATGCTTCATTAAATGTATTTGATGTCATATTTCGTAGGAAGTATTCAAGTAGGCAGAGGGCAGTGTGCAATGCTAAGCTAACATATGCTAACCGATATCAGTCTCACCTTAGTGTAAACTCTTCAAAACGACACGTCACGTCGTGTGTTAGATGTTTCCCGAGCGTGACATAAGAATGGTGTGTGTGTGTGTGTGTGTGTTAATGTGTGTGTGTGTGTGTTTCTCAGCTCTCGTCCTCGGGGTTGTTTAGTTCCAGCAGTCGGACGTGTGTGAAAGGGAAATGGCCTCGCTTGCCTTTACACTCTCCCTCCCACTGACCGTTCACGTTGATCTTGGTCACTTTCACCATGTCTCCCACCTGTGGGACAAAATAAAAGAGATAAGTCCACGGGTACGATGAGGGTTGTACAATAATCCCAAGATTCAAATGTCTTATCATATGCACAGAAGCTACAGTGTTGAAATGGCAATGAAATTCTTCTGACCTGAGCTCCTCCAACAATGCAACATATATAATAAAATAAAAAGTAGTGCAAGAAGTCTCGATACATGTAAATAGAATATGTACAAGACCAGAATATGAAATGCTTTTTATGTGATTCTTCCTCTCAGTTCATGCGAGAGGAACCTATCGCCCACAGTAAGAACTATATTGACGTTAAATGGATTGACCCCACTGCCACTGCCACACACACACTTTTGATTGACAGGCAGGAACATTGTGGACTGGTTGATCGTGCAGTGTCAATGACAGAAAGGTCATCAGACATCATGCAGCTGATGATCACACAGATCAAAAGGATCTATACCACACAGATATTTGTTGATAAGTCTGTAGAATACTATTTGTAGAGCCGGATATCTCTGCAGCTCAACAATAGATTATTCAAAATAATATTAACACATATTTTGGATTACATTTAGTTAATTGTGCATCCATACATGCTGTGACTACCTAAATTAGGATGACAGCTAACAAGAAACTGCATCAAGTGTTCCATCTTTACCGGCAGCAGTAATAAATGTAGTTTTTGAGTTGTGTGTTTTTGGCACGTTAAGCCCATAACCCACCATATAGTTGACTTTGTTCAATGAGTGTGTGTGATGTGGACACACTGTCTTTATATCACCGTTAGACCAACAACATTAACCACCACTATTGTTGGAGTTTACCGACTAAATAAACAAACACTGTTTATGTTTCTGTTCCATGAGAAAGCGTTGGACTTGGCGCTCCACTGCTAATGAATGTACAATGATACACTTACATATATCCACTGGGCCGTAAACAGAGTGCGTTCATAGAGAGGATCTCTATAGTGCCATCTCCACAGAGTGTGTTCATGTGTACAGCTTTCTAAAGACACTGTGTGTGTGTGTGTGTGTGTGTGTGTGTGTGTGTGTGTGTGTGTGTGTGTGTGTGTGTGTGTGTGTGTGTGTGTGTGTGTGTGTGTGTGTGTGTGTGTGTGTGTGTGTGTGTGTGTGTGTGTGTGTGTGTGTGTGTGTGTGTGTGTGTGTGTTCACATGCATGAGTAAGCCATTAACAACCGGGACAATCTACACTGAGAACCACAAACAAAAAACAGAGGATAGAATGGTGCAGGGAAGCTATATTTTAGCATCTTCATGGTTCCCACCACCAACAGCCAATGGGATTTCACCACCGCTAAGCTAAAGGCGTCTAATGTTGGGCTATAAAGGAACTACAGCACGGTCACATGACTTCACGTCACCACCGCTAAGCTAAAGGGGGCTAATGTTGGTCTATAAAGGAACTACAGCACGGTCACATGACTTCACGTCACCACCGCTAAGCTAAAGGGGGCTAATGTTGGGCTATAAAGGAACTACAGCACGGTGACATGACTTCACGTCACCACCGCTAAGCTAAAGGGGGCTAATGTTGGGCTATAAAGGAACTACAGCACGGTCACATGACTTCACGTCCCCACCGCTAAGCTAAAGGGGGCTAATGTTGGTCTATAAAGGAACTACAGCACGGTCACATGACTTCACGTCACCACCGCTAAGCTAAAGGTGGCTAATGTTGGGCTATAAAGGAACTACAGCACGGTCACATGACTTCACGTCACCACCTCTAAGCTAAAGGGGGCTAATGTTGGGCTATAAAGGAACTACAGCACGGTCACATGACTTCACGTCACCACCGCTAAGCTAAAGGAGGCTAATGTTCGACGTGATGACGTTTAGTCGTCTCATTTAGACACTTGTTAGCAACCGTCGATGCCGACTCATTACGGAGTTTAGGACTCATTCCTGCACTACACTATACAGTACCTACTAAATATGTCATCCAAGCTGGGCAGTAAGACAGACATAAACAGAAACACGTAAAAAAAAAGTGTCTATGAGACACTAAAAAATATAACATTAAAAAAGAAAAAAAGACTACCTCCAAAGAGAGCGCCGTCTTGTCGTAGGCGTTGGGAACTCTCTTCTGGATCGCTCTGGCGAAAACGGGTCCGTTCTGTAGATTGGGCAGCTGAGCGTTCACCACGGGCTGAGCGTATGGCCCCGGTTCCCCCACAGGGTTTCCTGAAGGGGCCCCCGATGGATCTGTGGGGCCTGAAACCCCTCCAGCAGCACCAGTAACTGGACTGGAACCAGTAGGTGAGGCGGGTCGGTACTTTTCAACGTACGGGACTGGAATCATCCCGGCACGACCTTCCTACGAATCAATACGATAAGAAGCACTTTATTGATCCCAATTTGGGAAATGTTTGTGTTGCAGCAGCATAAAAAGACGTGGCATTGTACAATAAAAATTAAAAGAAATAAACAAGAAAGTAGAAAATATACAAAATGGAGAGGATAGCATCATCCGTCACAAACTGGAACTATTGGATGGGGAAAGTGGACGGATGTCGTAAAACCTCATAGGACAGATTTTATTTTTACAAACGTATGTCCTGATTGCTTTTTGTACTGTTTTTAAGGCATTTCGGACAGACAAACTTAAGATGTACAATCGCTGTGTCTTGAAAAAACACTGTAATTGTTTGTTGCCAAATGTCAATAAAAAATATATAGATTTTTTTTTTAATAATAATAGATTACATTTGTATAGCGCCTTTCAAGGGACCCAAGGCCGCTTTACATGGTGAACAAACAAACAAATAAACAAACAAACAAACAAACAAACAAACGGGGCAAATAATAAAGTAAAGGGAAAGTAGAAAATATACAAAGTACGGACCACGGACCATTTTGAATCGGCATTCAGCTAATCAAAAGAGTATAATGAAATATGGCCCCCAAATGAAAGTTGTGCTCGTCTTAAAATGTAGTTCTTAAATATAAATGTAAGAATACATCACACGGTAGTATTCATGTGTTAATGAGACCACTTTTCAAATAAATTCAGTCAATTAAAGTTGGAAACATTCTCTAACAAATCTTAGTTGATAAGCAAAAAGCCCAATAACTTATTTCCTTAACAAGCTTTAAATAAACCTTTCCTATTTCTCCTTATTATAATCACTCTGAGGCGTGTTTTTAGGGATGAGCTGCCAACACTCACAAGCATCATGTAGCTGCATTTGATTGATTTTGCTAACTTAGAACTGAACTGATGAGGCGATATACCTCGAGTGAGCGGCCCAGCCCTCGCATATTTTTCTGTATGTGGCCCTCTGTGAAAAACGTTTGGACCCCCCTGATGTAGAGAAAGTAGAAAATATACCTGGTTCGCTGCGTTCCACCATTGCTCTTCAGGTTTTTCCAGAACTCTCAAGATGTCGCCTTTTTTGAAAGGAAGATCCTCGTCATCGTTTCCGGGGAAATCGAAAAGCGCCCGGACGAACTCGGCCTCGTCGGACTGAACGGGAGGGCCGGCCGACGCGCTGACGAACCCCGTGTGTTTGGATTTGTTTATGGGCTCTATGAGCGTGGTGGTGTCCAGATAGTGGATTTTGTAAAACTCCAGCAGGGCGGGAAGAGCCTCGAACTCCTGGTCGCCGATCCGAAACCGAGGAGGAGCCAAGCCTGGTGGAAGAGAGGGGGATTAGTTTTAAGTTTAAAAGGCTTTATTGTCATTTGCTCAGCAGCTCCAGTGTAGATATGACATATTCGACCTCATGGCAAACAAGCAGCTAGAGTGTAAATATTTAAAAGTCTTGTTAGATTCAAGGCTTTATTGTCATTTGCACATTAGCTAATGTTTTGAGATGTGCAGTTGAGATTGTTGTAGCATTCAATCAGGAGGTAGTGCAGATGGGTAAACCGAAGTCCACCTTAAAAAAAAAATCACATTTCCTGTTTTTTCTTTTCACATAATCTGAAGAAATCAGAATCAGAATCTCTTTATTAATCCGAGGGAATTTAGAATTTGGTAAAATGCTAACTCATACATGGGTTTAGGACTTAATCCTGCACCTAGTTATAACAGTAAATACTAAATAATGCTGGACAGTAGGGCTGTCCCGAATACCATTTTTCGGGCTCCGGATATTCGGTAGTAATCAGCAGCGAATATTCGACCCGCGGGGGGGGTAATAGCAGTAATCAGCAGCGAACCGCTTCAACACATGTATTTCAGTTTTATTCACGGCATTCATTTTTGTTATTCTACAGTATTGTTGTTTTATAGTTATTTGTATAATGTAACCCAATTTGTGTTCTTTGAAATTGAAAAGGATATCGCATTGTGTGTTTGTTTCTTTCGTTGCAGTTGTATATGTCTTAAGTGTAATTTGGCTTGGCTTCCTATTTTGTATGGACATGCTTTTATTTTGAAGGAGAGTTAGGACTGTTGACAGGAAGTTGTTGTTGCTATGGAAACAACGTGACAGAGATTAACGGAGAAAAGTAATATCTACATATAAAGACGGAGAAAGTAAACGACAACATTCAGTGTTAGCACCCCCCGAAGAGGCACAAGCTCTTACGTTGATATTGGAGATTTCAATAAAGTCAAGTTTTTTTTTAAACGAAAAAACAAACAAAACGAATACCCGAATAACGAAATTGAAACCCGAATAGTACTCGAACGAATATTCGGGTACCACCCTACTGGACAGTAAGAAGGACACAACAAAAAAGGTGACTTGTAGACAAGGGAACCAGCAGGGCTAAAATGCTGACTCATTCCCAGGTTTAGAACTCATTCTTGCACTACGGCGCTATAACATTAAATGCTAGAAATGGCTTCCCAGAAGGACATTAAGAAAGGCAAAAACATGTTGAAAAAAAACTAAGGAACCGGCAGTGTCTTTCCTCTTGAAATACTCAGGATAATAAAAGCCTAACTTAGTAGAAAGGCTAGTGAACTTGCCAAAGACCACATAACAAAGTCTCTACAGGATGACAGAAATAGATATACCACAGGATTACCCAATCCAATCAATAATAACAATCAATAGAGTGACATGAGGCCACAGCATTTTCAAGCGAATTTCAAACACTAGATAGTTTTAGCCAACATGTTCAAGCAGGAAATTTGCATTTGATTCGAGTGCCGGTTAGTTTGTCTGTTTGTTTTTCAGCAGGATTACAGAAAAAACACTGGCCATGATTTCCTTGTTGGAAGGGTGTTTCGATTAAGAAACCATTACATGTTCTATCAGACGAGTGGAAACACAGCATTGGTGGAGGTTTGTACTCCCTTCTAGTTTCACATGTTGGAACTATATCCTCTTCTAGTTTAAACAACAGCTAACACAACTGGGTAATGCTCCTCCCTGTCATGGCTCACAATGGATGATTTACTCATAAAAAAGGTAAACATGACCCATACGAGTTTGAGCCCCAGAGGTAAAAGCAGCAGACCTCGGGATCAAAAACATTCCTGAAACACCAATCTTCTCAATCACCTTCCAGTTGTGACAGCTCAGCCTGCCCAGTCCCATTCAATCCCTAAAGCATGTACCTTCCTACTTATTTGTATTCACTATGTTATCTGTTTAATTGTGTTGCATTGTTGGAGGAGCCTGTGACCTCACATTTTTATTGACATATCTACACTGTAGCTATGTACACATGACAATAAAATCCTTGAATCTACTGCTTGCATGAGGACAAGACACCGCCTCAAAACTACATCAGGAGAAGGTATAGTTCATAAAGTGGAATTTGAATTGTTTCTTGATAGTTAGCAAGTTAATTAGAAAACATACCTTTAAATGTGTTCTACACCTGGGGGATAAATGTATTTGACAGGCTGTGTCCATGTGTAAAATGTGTGTTTTAATGGTCTAATAACAGTGTAGCATGGGTATAATAAGGATATAACAATGGAGTAATATGGCTGTGATAACTGTTACAGTGGTGTAATATGGGTGTTGTGTAAAAAAATAGCAATTCATTAATGTAAATCAATGTGACGTCACAGACTGACACGGAAGTTGTAGTACCGCAGTTTGGCCACTATACTACAATTTACATCAACGTCCGGCGCACTCCCATGGAAAAACTACACCAGACTCCATTTAAAAAGTAACCCATGTAACTTAACGGCACTATAACAGAAAAGTTACCATACATATTTAGTTCATAGTGGTACTCGTGGCTTCCTCTTAAACGGTTACTTTAATCGGCTTCATAAAAATACCAACATTTAGTTTCAGTAAAGAGTAATAGCACTATATACTCTCCTTTTCTAACAGTAGCTTGCCAGTTACCGGTCAGAAAACACCACGGTGGGCGGGAACAACCACATGTTAAAGTTGTCATGTTTGGCCAAAATAGTGAGTATTATTACATGATATATAAGCCGATGTTGAGAATATATTCCTACAACATACAGATTTAAAAATAAATCGGAAAAAGACTCCGATTTATTTCAGATTTCCCAAAAACACGTTAAATCAGGTCATTCATAAAGGGGGGTTGGCGGTTGGAAGATAACGCAGCTAAATCAAAGCTGTTCAAAATGGAAAAACACTATTAGGAGTCTTTACTGAAATAGTTTGCTTTATAATTACAACCCGATGTTAAGAATACAATCCAAAAACACATATATATCTTAATTCCCCCTTAAAAAGAGTACGATTGTCTTCAGATTTCCTAAGAACACGTTAAATTAGGCATTTCATAAAGGCAGTTTGGCGGTTGGAAGATCAATCAAAGCATTCCACTGTTAAAAACGGAAATCAGGTGTGTTTTAGTGAAATCCCTTGCTATAAATAAACTGAACAGTTACCTGATCCAGACTGCCGGTTGTTGCTGATGCTGTTGATGATATAATGGGACACTTTTGAGTTTTCAGACACGGACAGGACGTAATCCCCCGGACTGGTGATGGATTCCCGGACTAAAAACACGCCATGCCGGCCTCCCTGGAGCAGAGAAACGGCTTCCTGCCTGCTCAATCTGCCCCAAAACCAGCTCCCACGGTCCTCAGCGTCAAAGTTACCCGCCATGACTGTGAAAATCCCCACCGAGGCTTTTAAGGCCTTTTATTCCTTATTCCTTCTTTTTGCAACCAGTGCTTTTTATTCACAGAATGGATGACATGCAGTAAAATTCGTCCGCGAGCAGGATTCGAACCCGGGTCCTGCTCAGCCTATAAATCCGAAACTCATGCAAAAACTTTCGTGGATTAACCAGCTTCCTCCTGGAAAAACAAGAATATACACAACACCAAAACTTCCAGGAGTAATGTATGATGTCGCTGTTAGTTGGTGGGACTTCTGCTGTATCCACAAACACGTTAAAAAGAGTCAGAAATGAAGTCAAAACTAAAGTGCAACTACAAACTCCGGGACTGAAATGGCGGATCTGGGGAAAAGTTGACCTCATCTACCGGAAGGGATGCATGGTCAATGGGAAGCGGTGCGTTCAAGCTCCCTAAAAAAACTCCGTAAATACGACTTAACGATTCTTCCACTACTTTTACATTACAACCCCTTTACAGTGCCGAGTGCTGACACTCATTATTTATTCAGTATGCCTTTCAACACGTATTCGTACTACTTACAACATAAACACATTAAATAAAATCATAAGGAATGACTCAAGCAGTGCGCTATTTCAAAATTACAACTTTAATTTGCTTCGGGTTAATATTAAACTTTGAAGCTGTGAATGCATATTGGAAAACTCCGTAGATACGAATGAACGAATCGGACATTCCTAAACAAATTAAGCATTTTTTTTACTTAGAGTTACAACAATATTGCACCACTATTAAAAATAAGAGGGTAACTAAAACCAAATGTCAATTTGATAAATATTCTACTACTTTATTTAAAAAATAAATCAATTTAAATCTACAGTTTTTTTTGTTTTTCCTTTTCTTTCAAATACCACATTGTTTTGAGTCATTCCTTAGGATTTAATGTTATTAGCAGGACAAATATGGCGTGAAAATCCTACTAAATAAACAATAACTGTAAGGACTGTTCAATACTCTAAACCAGCGGTTCCCAACCTCTAGGCCGCGGCCCACTAGTGATCCGCGAAGGCATTGCAAGTGGCCCGCCACTTTTTTTTTTGTTACAGGCTAAAGACACAAACATGGACATAACAAAAACATATGGGAGATAACATTCCCATCTCAGACAACAACAAAACTAAATCAGGAGAAATAAAGATACAGTCAGGAGGATCACTTCAACATTTCACAAACAAAAATAGGTTGACAACCAAAAACCACCAAAAACACAACATGGCATATGTATTGCTCCTTTAATCCCACTCTTCGTTAGAGTCATTATTTCCCATTTCATGGTGTGATGAGCCTCAGAATTTTTGTGGCAATAATTTTTTCCAAAATAAATTGTATTTTGAATCTACTCTTCAAACACCTTCAATTAAGATTACTCCTTGATTGAGTTTAAAAATATATATTTTAGCCAGAAGAAGAGTTGTATTTATTAACTGTGTGCGGTCTTCTATAAACCCAAATAAAATATTAAAGGGTGTAAATGTAAATTCAATATTTGCCGCCAAATAATTTGCAAAACATTATGATTTGTGTGGAAACTTTTTCATTATTAAGATTTGTTTCCCTCCGTATTGTTTATGGTTGAATGTGGGCCGCAGACATTTTTTGTGGGCCCTGAGTTGAAAAAGGTTAGGAACCGCTGCTCTAAGCCGTTTATGTCATGCTTATAACATTTAAATCCTAAGGAATGACTCAAAACAATGTGGTATTTTTTAAGTTACCACTTTAATTTACCACCTGGTTAATAATATTCTCTTAAGCCTAAACATTCACAGACATTGCATTTTGTGAGTACAAGCTAAATTATTGTCTTAACCTGTTAAGCCCCAAGGTTCCCGGTTTTTTTTTCTGTGTCTCAGGGGATCTTAATATTTAAGAACCTATTAATGTGTTATACCAGATTAACGGAAATAATCTCAGCTAACTGACGATATAAACAATTTTTACCAAAACAAAACACAAGTCTCATAAGAAGCATCTAAATGACCCCTTAGCGAAAAATGCTAACAGACATTGGCACAGAACTCAAGATAAAAGTATCCTTATTACTTATCGTAGCTGCACATACAATATATCCTATTAAAACTGAGGTTCCACAGATTATTTAGGTATATAGTATCATCACTGAGTGATCCGAAATTGCTACAGGGGAAGCAAACACAGACATCACAACATGTACCTTTACGGAGCTTCGAGGGAGATCGTCTCACCGTAGCTGTCAATCTGATCAATGGCATTAAAACGAGAAAAAACGCGGCTGAATCGGTTAATCCATAGGTTGATAACGTTTCTGGGCAATAATTTTAATTATTTATAATCCATAATTCCATTTTTATGTAAAAATCGGAGTGCAAAAGTTAGCTGCTAATGGTAGCTGCTTCCGGTCTAGGCTATGCGGCAGTCTAACACACACACATGTCCAAATAAGGACTTTGTGGGAGGTCCCCTCGATTCCATTGGCTCTGACGGATAGAAAGAGATGTCACCCCCTGTCGACAGGGGGGACGGGGGGTGCTAGTGAATTAATTTCAGTTTTCCGCACTCGCCTCGTTGCGGGGAAATTATACAAATGACTAGTCCGCCCCTGAACATTTCTATTCAAACGTTATTATTAATAATAATTTAAAGAAAAAAATTATTTAAAAAAATAATCAATTTTTTTTAATACATTTTTTATTTTTGTATTTTCCATTTTTATTTTATAATCATCTCGTGACCCCCACTCGGGGTCTCACGACGACCCCCACTTTGGGAACCCCTGTACTAACCCATCATCCAAGTTTAGTTTTCACTATAAGTACAAAATAAAAAATTTGGGACGGACACTAGTTTTTTACCATTACTTTGAGAAAAAAGATTATTAATTTAATCCTTTTAGAAGGGAAGATATGGTCATTTGTTCTGGGAATGTCATTTTCGAGCCTGAAACCTGAAAAACAGGCTCGTAAAATAAAAATGGCATCATCAAACACAGATCCCAAAAATGCGAAAAAAATGTAATCTTAAAAATGACTTGTAAGGAAGGTTAAAACATTAGCGCACATGGCAGGATAGAGGTAACACATTTGTTAAAGAGGCCATACTCTGCATTTTGGGTTTTGCTTTTCCTCTAGCGTGTTATATAGGTTTTAGTGCATGTAAATGGTCTGCAAAGGCTCAAATCCCTCCAGAGAGAGTTTCTCTTAACATTAAAGCCTGTATACATGTCAGAGTAACGGCACAACATACAAATATGACCTGAACATGAGCAGCTATTGGCCCATTACATGTGTTCAGCCACTAGATGGCAACAAACAGTCTAATATAAACTATTATTTATTTAACAAATCTTTCTCTGACACAGTTCAAACATTCAACTTTCAAAAGGTTTTATTTGCCAACACGACCACAATGCTATGTACAAAATCCATCAAGATTTGTATTAATGGTTTTCCAACAGCCCTGCATACTTATAATGAAAAAGCAGCACCAACGTCTTTTTCTTGATATTTAAAAGCAGATCGTCAGAATCACATTATTGCATAAACACATCAACGTTTCCCAGCATTACTCACATATACCACAATACACAACACCTGCCAATTCTGTTTCTGTTATTCCTCACTATCGTCTCTCGCTTCTGTCATTTACAGACGTACACTTACCATATGTCTTTTTGACATTTTAAAGTACATTAAAAAATAAAGATACCTTTAACCTCTGGGTGTCATGTCATACACTTACACCTTAGTATCCCTAAGTCTTTTCTTAACACTGATTGATCAACATACAGCAGTTTTTTAATCTTACCTTTCTTTGGTTATAGCATTTGAGAACTACAAAAGAATACAGCAATATTAGCGTCACAATACACGTGATAAGAAACTGAATCAGTGTAAATACTAAAGGAAAAACTGCTTTCTCAAACACTAAATTCTCATGTGGTTCAAACAGCAGTGGTTTCATGTTGAGCTTATTCAAAGTGTTCATGACACACGGTGGTTATTAAAGGTCCCCTATCATACTGTTTTTCATCAATATATCACAGGTCTCAGATATATACAGAACATGTCTCTGATTGGCTGAAACACCAAAAAGATCGTTGCAGCATTACCCATAATCCCCTCTGTTTCAGCCCTGTTTCCAAAGTGCTGATTCTCTGTCTGTTACTTTAGATGAAAATAAGGAGCCCCTCCCCACGCCCCTCTGA
Source organism: Notothenia rossii (assembly GCF_949606895.1). Classification (NCBI taxonomy): domain Eukaryota; kingdom Metazoa; phylum Chordata; class Actinopteri; order Perciformes; family Nototheniidae; genus Notothenia; species Notothenia rossii. The sequence goes on from NC_136907.1 coordinate 2,767,785, forward strand.
GAGACATTTGGTTACAAAGAACTCAATGGTGCTCTAGGAGGAGATTCAGGTGATAAGGTGGGGGGGGGGGGGGGGGGGGGGGGTTACCTTGGGGTACATGTTGATGTAGAAGAGACATGGAAAAAGTGGATTCTGCATAATAGGTGACCTTTAATGTATAATCTCCTCTGATACAGAGTTACTCGAACGTCTTCAGGTGGTTGTACAGAGACTGGACGTAGGTGAACACACACATCGCGTCCGGCCTGTCGCCCATCACCAGCATGTCGTCGACCTCGATCAGACGCAGACAGTCCGCCTGCTTCCTGAAACGCACAATAAATAAAGTGTAAATACTCTAAAGGTTTCACCGGTTCCTGCAGAAAGACAACAGAATTGCTCACATTAAGTTACAATTGATATGTAAATATGTAACCTAAAATATGAGTTAGTGATGTGTGATGATTGTCTATCTATTCAAGTTACCTATATGTTAAATAAAAAAATCTTAATCTTTAAATGTTCTGTTCATTTCCTAAAATATCTACACATTTTAAGGAAACAATTATTTCAAAGATACCTTAGATTTCGAAAAAAAGTTCCCTATTTTTTGTTAGATAAATAAATTACTTATTTTTAAAAACGATGTAATTGAAAAGAAATCGACTAATATTTAATTGAAAATAACGGACATTATTTATGATTCATATTTTGAAAAGATAACCCATATTAAAAAGAAAAAGTATTATTTGTATTGCTTTTTATATATCGTCTGTACATATATACTGTCGACCTTGAAATAAAGCAAATACATTTTAGCCTTGCGTTACTTTTTAACACCTTTCTGATTTGAATATCAAAAATACTCGCTCAGAAGAAACCAAACATTGGTTCCTTTAAAAGAAGAATTGTACTACCTTTACCATGAACTACTAATACTTATACTCATAGAACAGATACTCCAGAGTACTCACTCTGCGGTGGTGAAGGCCTGCTGCAGGTTCTGTTTGCGGTTCTTTGGTTCCAGCGTGTTGTAGTCAAAGTCCAGCGGGAAGAAGGAGTGAACGAGAGCGCAGAACGCCATCCCATCGCTCCAGCTGGACGAGAAGTTCTGTATATCGATGTTCTGAGAGAAAAAACAACATAAAAACAGCATCATATTTAATCTGATATATGGTTTATTCAGTTTCCTTTATAGACAGTTGAATACACAATTCTGATTGGTCTATTCTGACATTCCAGAGGTCTGCAATTTTCGCAAGCAGACCGTTGCTACGGGGAGCAGACTGTTGCTAAGGAGAGCAGGCCGTTGCTATAGAGAGCAGAGCGTTTCTAAAGAGAGCAGACCGTTGCTAAGGGGAACAGACCGTTGCTAAGGAGGATTAAGGGAATATGTCTGAACTAGGCTCAACCGTCCCCAGTAAAGAAAAAAGTGAATAAGAGAAGGAAAGAGGTTAAAAAACAGAGAGCTGGATGTCAGAGTAATTAGCAGAAGAAGACAGACAGGAAGTAAACACTAAAGGGAACAGCAGAAGAAGACAGACAGGAAGTAAACACTAAAAGGAACAGCAGAAAAGAGACAGGAAGTAAACACTAAAGGGAACAGCGGAAGAAGACATATAGGAAGTAAACACTAAAGGGAACAGCAGAAGAAGACAGACAGGAAGTAAACACTAAAGGGAACAGCAGAAGAAGACAGACAGGAAGTAAATACTAAAAGGAACAGCGGAAGACAGACAGGAAATAAACACTAAAGGGAACAGCAGAAGAAGACAGACAGGAAGTGAATACTAAAGGGAACAGCAGAAGACAGACAGGAAGTAAACACTAAAGGGAACAGCAGAAGAAGACAGACAGGAAGTAGACACTAAAGGGAACAGCAGAAGAAGACAGACAGGAAGTAAATACTAAAGGGAACAGCGGAAGACAGACAGGAAGTAAACACTAAAGGGAACAGCAGAAGAAGAGAGACAGGAAGTAAACACTAAAGGGAACAGCAGAAGAAGACAGACAGGAAGTAAACACTAAAGGGAACAGCAGAAGAAGACAGACAGGAAGTAAACACTAAAGGGAACAGCAGAAGAAGAAAGACAGGAAGTAAACACTAAAGGGAACAGCAGAAGAAGAAAGACAGGAAGTAAACACTAAAGGGAACAGCAGAAGAAGAAAGACAGGAAGTAAACACAAAAGGGAACAGCAGAAGAAAAAAGACAGGAAGTAAACACAAAAGGGAACAGCAGAAGAAGAAAGACAGGAAGTAAACACTAAAGGGAACAGCAGAAGAAGAAAGACAGGAAGTAAACACTAAAGGGAACAGCAGAAGAAGAAAGACAGGAAGTAAACACAAAAGGGAACAGCAGAAGAAAAACGGTAGTACGCAGTGGAACAGACCATTTTTTCTTAAGGAAGGCAACTCGACCATTTTTAAATCAATAATTTGAGTCAAGACTTTGGTTTATTTAGTACGAAGCTGTTATCGAGAAAATACTATTTGAATATGTGGAGTTTTACCTGATATCCGATGGTTTTGGAGCGGCACCACTCCAGCAGCATCTGTTTTATCCCGCTGGCGCTCGAAGGTCCGAAACTCTGAGAGCGCTTCAGCTTTGGTTTCGAATCCTTCGGTCTGTTCAACAGAAAGGAAAAATCAATGAAGGAAAACATGTCAGTGATATTGGATAAAATGGAAATCATTTTTTAAAGGTCCCCTATCATACTGTTTTTCATCAATATATCACAGGTCTCAGATATATCCACAGCCTGTCTCTGATTGGCTGAAACACCAAACAGATCATTGCAGCATTACCCATAATCCTCTCTGTTTCAGCCCTGTTTCCAAAGTGCTGATTCTCTGTCTGTTACTTTAGATGAAAATAAGGAGCCCCTCCCCACGCCCCTCTGAGAGACATTTGGTTACAAAGAACTCAATGGAGCTCTAGGAGGAGATTCAGGTGATAAGGGGGGGGCGGGGGGGGGGGGGGGGGGGGTTACCTTGGTTGCTAATTGGCTAATGGTTACACAAGCCAACACATCGTTATGACATCATAAAGTGGCCAACATCTGATCAGCTCATTTTCAGACAGGTTTTTATAGAAATGGATCAAAAAGAGAGAGAATCTTTGTTCCTGAAACTTTCAGAGTCTCTTTCCACAGAGGGGACACATGTTGATGTAGAAGAGACATCAAGAAGAGGGGACACATGTTGATGTAGAAGAGACATGAAGAAGAGGGGACACATGTTGATGTAGAAGAGACATGAAGAAGAGGGGACACATGTTGATGTAGAAGAGACATGAAGAAGAGGGGACACATGTTGATATAGAGGAGAAATGGAGAAGAGGGGACACATGTTGATGTAGAAGAGACATGAAGAAGAGGGGACACATGTTGATGTAGAGGAGACATGAAGAAGAGGGGACACATGTTGATGTAGAAGAGACATGGAGAAGAGGGGACACATGTTGATATAGAAGAGACATGAAGAAGAGGGGACACATGTTGATATAGAGGAGACATGGAGAAGAGGGGACACATGTTGATGTAGAAGAGACATGAAGAAGAGGGGACAAATGTTGATGTAGAAGAGACATGAAGAAGAGGGGACACATGTTGATGTAGAAGAGACATGAAGAAGAGGGGACACATGTTGATGTAGAAGAGACATGGAGAAGAGGGGACACATGTTGATGTAGAGGAGACATGGAGAAGAGGGGACACATGTTGATGTAGAAGAGACATGGAGAAGAGGGGACACATGTTGATATAGAGGAGACATGGAGAAGAGGGGACACATGTTGATGTAGAAGAGACATGAAGAAGAGGGGACACATGTTGATGTAGAAGAGACATGAAGAAGAGGGGACACATGTTGATGTAGAAGAGACATGGAGAAGAGGGGACACATGTTGATGTAGAGGAGACATGAAGAAAAGGGGACACATGTTGATGTAGAGGAGACATGGAGAAGAGGGGACACATGTTGATGTAGAAGAGACATGAAGAAGAGGGGACACATGTTGATGTAGAAGAGACATGAAGAAGAGGGGACACATGTTGATGTAGAAGAGACATGAAGAAAAGGGGACACATGTTGATATAGAGGAGACATGGAGAAGAGGGGACACATGTTGATGTAGAAGAGACATGAAGAAGAGGGGACACATGTTGATGTAGAGGAGACATGAAGAAGAGGGGACACATGTTGATTTAGAAGAGACATGGAGAAGAGGGGACACATGTTGATGTAGAAGAGACATGAAGAAGAGGGGACACATGTTGATGTAGAAGAGACATGGACAAGAGGATTTTGCACAATAGGTGACCGTTAAATGCTGAACTCACTTAATGGGCTCGGAGTTCATTCTCTCAAAAAGCGCCCGCTTGGCCTGAGCGCTGTTAGAGCGAGGCAGCGTTTGAGATTTCATTAAATCCTGTTTAAACTCAACGCCTGGCGCCTTATTCACCTTCCTGAGGACAAACAGAGGACAACATAAACAATGACATGTGAACTGAGGCTGCAGGCAGGCTTTAAAGAGGCCCTATAGTTCTGCTAGTATTAATCTAACATTAGTCATGACTACGTGTTTATCGGCACAACTCACTTGTCCAAACTCGGTGAGAAACCAGGTTTGATGATTGATTTGGAGGGAAGTAATTTTTCTACAGAAACAGAAAACAATCAAAGTGAATAGAGAGATTATTATTATTATTATTATATGTATTATTATATATCTTTTCGGAACAGGGACCATGCATACAAATACATTAATGTCCCAAAAACAGAAGAGATGCCAGATTATAGCAAAAAAGCTCATTTCCATTTGATGGCAGAAGATAAATTCAAAGAGTAAAAATAACCCAAATAATGTAAAATATCCTGCATTCAAAGCTACAACAACAACAACAACAACAACAACAACAACAAAAGGACATACTTTTAAACGCTGTTGTTGCTTTAATAAATGTAAAGTGTATCTTTACGGTGCGTCCACACAGCAGCGTGCATTGAAGCTTGCCGGTGAGCGTGTCTGGCGTGCGACCAACAACCAATCACATGAATCTCCCGCCCCAGACACACAAGCACGCGGTTTGATTGGCTAGAGCTTGGACTGGCATATGATTCGATTGGCTGACGCCTCCGTCGAGGCGGCAAAAGTGGAACGGAGCCTACACACGGAGGCGTGCGTTGCCGCTTCAACGCTCCTGCCCATTCACTTTGAATGGGGTGACATCACGATTCGCCGAACTGCATTGTGGGAGCAAAGTGTAGTTTCTCTCGCGGTGCTCGCTGCAAAAGTAAAGCAATGTTCTACTTTATAGTCCAAGCTCTAGCCAATCAAACCGCGTGCTTGTGTGTCTGGGGCGGGAGATTCATGTGATTGGTTGTTGGTCGAGTTTCAGCCCCCCCCGCCGGCAAGCGACAACGCACGCCGCCGTGTGTAGGAGCCGGAACATTGCTCTACTTTTGCAGCGAGCACCGCGAGAAGCTACGCTTTGCTCCTACAATGCAGTTCGGCGAATCGTGACGTCACCCCATTCAAAGTGAATGGCCAGAAGCGTTGAAGCGGCAACGCACGCCGCCGTGTGTAGGGGCCGTCAGTGTGTTTTACCTGCAGGCTGAGGGAAGCTCACACTCCTCTTCAGACTGGGACTGGGGGTCTTGAGAACTGGTACTAAATGAATGAGAAGAAAATGATTTATTATTAATTAGAAAGACACAAAAAAAAGTAACAAATGTAAAAGTGGCAAATGTTGGAAAACAGATAATTAAAAATATAGATAATTTTAAACCCTTTTAAAAAATATTATTGACTTAGTTTATCAAAACATGTATAAATAAAACAAGAAAAAGAAACAAGCTTAACTTTTAAAACCTTAAATGAAAAGCAGTTATTTTACCTGAAAAAAATAATAAGAATAATATATGTCAAAAATTGTAATAAGTATTATCAAATAATCATTGAAATACAATTCGAATTAGCCTTAAATCAAAATGTATTTTTAAATACAAATATATTTGTATTTGTACTTCGAGCGATAGAATTACTAACAAAGCACTTATATACTAATAAAGGGCTGGCTTATCTAAAGCCAGTTGAGCAGCACTTGAAATGTTTGGCTCTAAACCTGATGTACTTATATGATTCTGCTTTCTTCAAGGTTGTATCTTCCTGGACAAATGTATTTATTGTAAGTTGCTTTGGAAAGCGTCAGCTAAATGTAATGTATTAAAAATGAAAACAATTATTTTTCATTATTTAATTTTAAAGGCTCAAACATCTTTTTTTTAATAATACGTGAGCCTCAAACATAGACCGGGACCTTTTTTCCAGAGACAGATCCCCAGTTGAACTCACATCTCTTAAAGGGATATTCCCCCGGCTTTACGCTAGACTCCTTAGAAGCTGGGAGACTTGAAGAAGATACAGCAGGTGATGAAGATGATACAGCAGGTGATGAAGATGATACAGCAGGTGATGAAGATGATACAGCAGGTGAAGAGGATACAGCAGGTGAAGAGGATACAGCAGGTGATGAAGAAGCAGGTGATGAAGATGTTTCAACAGGTAAGGAAGATGATACAGCAGGTGAAGACTCTGTGTTGGGTTTGCTCATGGCCGAAAGAGGAAGTTGTGTTTTGGGTTCCACGACGTCTGAAGAGATAAAACACAAAAACTAAATTTCCCATGTTTTGATGCATCTTTCGGAAGATATATGTGCAGCAGAGATAAGTACACACATCCTTTACTCAAGTAGAAGTACAGATACTGGTGTTTAAAAATACTCTGGTAGAAGTAGAAGTACTGACTAAACTTCTTTACTCAAGTCAAAGTAAAGAGGCTTTGAAATGTACTTCAGTAAAAAGTACCCATAACTAGCAGCTGTTTTAAAGAGTACCTGACCTCCCTTTATATTAATAGAACAATAATGTCATTGTTAGCTAATGAATGTTTCCATGGTGACCAACGGCAACATGACAACGTTTTCATTGGTCCCTCTTCTTTAGAGAAGACCAGGAAATGATGGATACACGGATCGTGTTCAAATCAATAGGCACGCAATGACTCTAAATAATAATGATCACGCCACCAAACACACATTCAGACTAAAGGAACCAGCCTGTTTGGAAAATGTGAGAAGTAGAAAGTAAAGGTATTTGTGTTCAACATGTAAGAAGTAGAAAGTACAGGTATTAGTGTTCAACATGTAAGAAGTAGAAAGTACAGGTATTAGTGTTCAACATGTAAGAAGTAGAAAGTACAGGTATTTGAGTTCAACATGTGAGAAGTAGAAAGTACAGGTATTTGTGTTCAACATGTAAGAAGTAGAAAGTACAGGTATTTGTTTTCAACATGTAAGAAGTAGAAAGTACAGGTATTTGTTTTCAACATGTAAGAAGTAGAAAGTACAGGTATTTGAGTTCAACATGTGAGAAGTAGAAAGTACAGGTATTTGTGTTCAACATGTAAGAAGTAGAAAGTACAGGTATTTGTTTTCAACATGTAAGAAGTAGAAAGTACAGGTATTTGTTTTCAACATGTAAGAAGTAGAAAGTACAGGTATTTGAGTTCAACATGTGAGAAGTAGAAAGTACAGGTATTTGAGTTCAACATGTGAGAAGTAGAAAGTACAGGTATTTGAGTTCAACATGTAAGAAGTAGAAAGTACAGGTATTTGTGTTCAACATGTAAGAAGTAGAAAGTACAGGTATTTGTGTTCAAAGTGTAAGAAGTAGAAAGTACAGGTATTTGTGTTCAACATGTAAAAATTCAAAGTAAAAAGTCGTCAGAAAATTAAGTACTTTCTGATAATATAAAAATGTACTTAAGTACAGTAACAAAGTATTTGTACACCACTACTTCCAACCTCTGATGCGCAGTATGATATATTAAAGCATTGGCCTCACCTCGGTTGTATGGATATCCGCCTCTGTTCATGTTGGGGGATTCTGGGATTGCAGCAGGACTCAGATCAGATTTGAGTGAAGTCTCAGAGGTGACTCTGGTCGAGGCGGTGACAGCATGATGTACCAAACCCTGGGAAACTGATCCAGACTGATCCTGAGACATCGCAGACCTCAGCTCCTTCGCTACAGACGCAGCTGAAAAAAAGAGGATGATACAGAAGAAATACTGGGTAAGATAAGGAAGAAATTAACACAAAAAGACAAACAGAAAATGACAACGTTTCTCAAGAAAGTCGGTTTGTTTTGGACTCCTTTGTTTACTTCCGGATCATGGTGACATCAGTATATAACACTTGTGCTTCTATTGGTTAGTGCTCCAACACATTGTACGTAATAGGCTAAGGGGCAGGACATCTCTAAGCGGTTGACCAATCACTACAGGGCCGGCCAGCGAACCAATCAGAGCAGACTGGGCTCTGGTTTCAGACAGAGGGTGAAAAGAGGTGCTGCGGCACAGACAGTATGAGACAAATAAAGAGCTTTTTGAACATTAAAGCATGGAGACATGTAGAGACACTACATACTGATATACACCTGAACATCAGCAGGAGAGGACTCTTTAAAGTAGAGACACTACATACTGATATACACCTGAACATCAGCAGGAGAGGACTCTTTAAAGTAGAGACACTACATACTGATATACACCTGAACATCAGCAGGAGAGGACTCTTTAAAGTAGAGACACTACATACTGATATACACCTGAACATCAGCAGGAGAGGACTCTTTAAAGTAGAGACACTACATACTGATATACACCTGAACATCAGCAGGAGAGGACTCTTTAAAGTAGAGACACTACATACTGATATACACCTGAACATCAGCAGGAGAGGACTCTTTAAAGTAGAGACACTACATACTGATATACACCTGAACATCAGCAGGAGAGGACTCTTTAAAGTAGAGAAACTACAAACTGATATACACCTGAACATCAGCAGGAGAGGACTCTTTAAAGTAGACACACTACATACTGATATACACCTGAACATCAGCAGGAGAGGACTTTTTAAAGTAGAGACACTACATACTGATATACACCTGAACATCAGCAGGAGAGGACTCTTTAAAGTAGAGACACTACATACTGATATACACCTGAACATCAGGAGGAGAGGACTCTTTAAAGTAGAGACACTACATACTGATATACACCTGAACATCAGCAGGAGAGGACTCTTTAAAGTAGAGACACTACATACTGATATACACCTGAACATCAGCAGGAGAGGACTCTTTAAAGTAGAGACACTACATACTGATATACACCTGAACATCAGCAGGAGAGGACTCTTTAAAGTAGAGACACTACATACTGATATACACCTGAACATCAGCAGGAGAGGACTCTTTAAAGTAGAGACACTACATACTGATATACACCTGAACATCAGCAGGAGAGGACTCTTTAAAGTAGATACACTACATACTGATATACACCTGAACATCAGCAGGAGAGGACTCTTTAAAGGAGAGACACTACATACTGATATACACCTGAACATCAGCAGGAGAGGACTCTTTAAAGTAGAGACACTACATACTGATATACACCTGAACATCAGCAGGAGAGGACTCTTTAAAGTAGAGACACTATATACTGATATACACCTGAACATCAGCAGGAGAGGACTCTTTAAAGTAGAGACACTACATACTGATATACACCTGAACATCAGCAGGAGAGGACTCTTTAAAGTAGAGACACTACATACTGATATACAGCTGAACATCAGCAGGAGAGGACTCTTTAAAGTAGAGACACTACATACTGATATACACCTGCACATCAGCAGGAGAGGACTCTTTAAAGTAGAAACACTACATACTGATATACACCTGCACATCAGCAGGAGAGGACTCTTTAAAGTAGAGACACTAAATACTGATATACACCTGAACATCAGGAGGAAAGGACTCTTTAAAGTAGAGACACTACATACTGATATACACCTGAACATCAGCAGGAGAGGACTCTTTAAAGTAGAGACACTACATACTGATATACACCTGAACATCAGCAGGAGAGGACTCTTTAAAGTAGAGACGCTACATACTGATATACACCTGAACATCAGCAGGAGAGGACTCTTTAAAGTAGAGACACTACATACTGATATACACCTGAACATCAGCAGGAGAGGACTCTTTAAAGTAGAGACACTACCTACTGATATACACCTGAACATCAGCAGGAGAGGACTCTTTAAAGTAGAGACACTACATGCTGATATACACCTGAACATCAGCAGGAGAGGACTCTTTAAAGTAGAGACACTACATACTGATATACACCTGAACATCAGCAGGAGAGGACTCTTTAAAGTAGAGACACTACATACTGATATACACCTGAACATCAGCAGGAGAGGACTCTTTAAAGTAGAGACACTACATGCTGATATACACCTGAACATCAGCAGGAGAGGACTCTTTAAAGTAGAGACACTACATACTGATATACACCTGAACATCAGCAGGAGAGGACTCTTTAAAGTAGAAACACTACATACTGATATACACCTGAACATCAGCAGGAGAGGACTCTTTAAAGTAGAGACACTACATACTGATATACACCTGAACATCAGCAGGAGAGGACTCTTTAAAGTAGAAACACTACATACTGATATACACCTGAACATCAGCAGGAGAGGACTCTTTAAAGTAGAGACACTACATACTGATATACACCTGAACATCAGCAGGAGAGGACTATTTAAAGTAGAGACACTACATACTGATATACACCTGAACATCAGCAGGAGAGGACTCTTTAAAGTAGAGACACTACATACTGATATACACCTGAACATCAGCAGGAGAGGACTCTTTAAAGTAGAGACACTACATGCTGATATACACCTGAACATCAGCAGGAGAGGACTCTTTAAAGTAGAGACACTACCTACTGATATACACCTGAACATCAGCAGGAGAGGACTCTTTAAAGTAGAGACACTACATGCTGATATACACCTGAACATCAGCAGGAGAGGACTCTTTAAAGTAGAGACACTACATACTGATATACACCTGAACATCAGCAGGAGAGGACTCTTTAAAGTAGAAACACTACATACTGATATACACCTGAACATCAGCAGGAGAGGACTCTTTAAAGTAGAGACACTACATACTGATATACACCTGAACATCAGCAGGAGAGGACTATTTAAAGTAGAGACACTACATACTGATATACAGCTGAACATCAGCAGGAGAGGACTCTTTAAAGTAGAAACACTACATACTGATATACACCTGAACATCATCAGGAGAGGACTCTTTAAAGTAGAGACACTACATACTGATATACCCCTGAACATCAGCAGGAGAGGACTCTTTAAAGTAGAGACACTACATACTGATATACACCTGAACATCAGCAGGAGAGGACTCTTTAAAGTAGAGACACTACATACTGATATACACCTGAACATCAGCAGGAGAGGACTCTTTAAAGTAGAGACACTACATACTGATATACACCTGAACATCAGCAGGAGAGGACTCTTTAAAGTAGATACACTACATACTGATATACACCTGAACATCAGCAGGAGAGGACTCTTTAAAGGAGAGACACTACATACTGATATACACCTGAACATCAGCAGGAGAGGACTCTTTAAAGTAGAGACACTACATACTGATATACACCTGAACATCAGCAGGAGAGGACTCTTTAAAGTAGAGACACTACATACTGATATACACCTGAACATCAGCAGGAGAGGACTCTTTAAAGTAGAGAGCCTACATACTGATATACACCTGAACATCAGCAGGAGAGGACTCTTTAAAGTAGATACACTACAGACTGATATACACCTGAACATCAGCAGGAGAGGACTCTTTAAAGTGGAGACACTAACTTCTAGAGACACTCACCTGATGGAGCTTCTGCAATATGGGACTGGGCGGCTTTCAGACCCTCTTTGATCAACATGGCGGTGACTTGAAGATGGGGCAGGGGTTCATCAACAACTGAAGTTTCTTTTGGTTCTTTGGGGGAAGAAAATAAAATCGTTTATTAAAGTAAATTCAACAGCTTACAGAAGGCTCCCAGTGTCAGAATAATTTAAAGAAAGAGTTTCCTGATCCTTCACGTGAACTCTGAAACAGCTATAAATGCCTCAAGCATTAATACACAACATGTTAACGACTTCAAATCTGACAAACACACCGAACACGTTGGTAAAACAATGATTTCTAAACGCAAATGCACTCATGGCTTCAGAAGGTTTTAGTATATGAATGTCCATCAATAGACTGTATGTAAAAATATATCTTAGATTGAGTTATATAGAGTACACATACATATCTCTGTCCATATGAAGTAACCACTCTGAGAACCTCACTTTCTTTTTGGAACAATTGGAATTATTGCTTGATTGCTAGGAAGTTTGAGAACGTTTTAAAATACCAGCCGACCTTTTCTGAGAATTAGGGATCAAGGAACACGTTGTTAAAAAAATGATTTATAAACGCAAATGCCCTCTTACTGTAGTCTCAGAAGGATATAGTATATGAATGTACATGAATAGACTGTTTATACAAATATAGGAGTCAAGTACAGGAAATGATGTACGTTATCTAAGATCTGTGAATTTATAATTAGTTTTAGTTTATTTATTTATAGTGTCGTGGACAGTCCCCATCAATGAAATGTCACAAAAACAGTAAATGCTCATTTCCAGCTGTTGTCCCCGGCCAGATGGTAATAGACACCCTTCAAATTACAATATATCCACAACATTCGTTATAAGAAAATATATAAAATAAAATCAAGAATAAGAGGGGATAAAAGAGAATAATAAACAACACACGTTACTACAGACAGAACATGTCATAAGGGTTTGGAAAATCTCTTTTGTTGGTTTTCTTGCAATTAAAACACGTAGATCTTAGAAGCTCTTGTCTCCGGTCTCTTTCTTGAGTTATCCAGAATATATCCAGTCGAGTTACACATTTAGTCGGCCTCAGAAGACACAACCATTTCTGCCATGTGGAGATTCAAACTCAAGCTCTTGATCCAATATAGGCACCAAAACCAAAGGATAAACTGAATGGACTGACCAGGCATGTTGAGGGTTTCCACGTTGGACTGCAGAGAGTTGTTTATTCCAGAAGACTCTGTGGTGTGTTTAGTGAGAGACCGGTGGGACTGGGAAACAACTTCAACGACCTCTGACTCCACTGATGAGCTCTCTGAGAACCAAACAGAATCAAAAGTGAGGTCAACTCGTCAGATTACTCATGAGAAATGTAAAATGTTCCACCTACCTGCGTTCCCATTTTCCTGGAAAGCAACATGTCTTTCTCCCTTTGATTCAGTGCCCTGTTCAAAACAAAATGTATTATTAATCTTTCCAGGAATCAAACCAGGACATCCACACACTGGTAGGTGTAAGGGAAACTTCTGCAGCGATGGAGAGTCAGGACTCAGAGAGACACGAGGAGAGTTGGAGCTTTGATGTCAAACACTGATGTTTATTACAAGTATCGGCCGAAGAATTTCACATCACAAGTCACACAGCCAGAGGTTCTGACTGCACGGGTGGGTTGCCACGTCAAATCTGACCAGCCTCTCTCTCAATAGACCTGTTAACTAGTTTACAGAGAGTTAATCAACAGCTGGGAACACTGGAGACATCCCCAACATCTGGACATACTGAATCACTTGCCTGACTCTTAGGCTCTGTGACCGAGAGTTGACCGGTCATACAACGGAGAATGAGTGCAGCAGCACATTCTTTAAAGGAGATAACGAGTTAAATATCTTAGGAGTAAGACAGAATTATTCCCTCACAGTAGGGTTAGTCAAAGCCTCAAAGGAACTCGGAGTTAACGGAGGAACGATGTGAAACCACCATCCATCACCTATGAAGAAGTAGATCCATAATTAACTTGCCTGCTTTTTGTCGGCAGGATTTCCAACAAAACCACTGGCGCAATTTTCATAACATTTGGTGGAGGGGTGTAGCGAGGGTAGAGGCAGAACGCATTCAATTTTGGGGAATTCTGACGGAACTTATTTGAGGGAATTCTGCCTTTTGGGGGAAAATCTGACTTTTTCCGAATTCTGACTTTTTTTTCTAATTCTTTTTTCCTAGAACTCAAAAATAATAAACCCTTTTGGTCCGATGTCAATTCAAATTGTGGCCCTAAGGGAAGTGGAAGTTATAAAATGCTGTTAACGGAAGAACGATGTGATAAGCTAACATCATCCACCTGTGAAGCAAAAGATCCCTAATTAGAGAACTCGTCTGTCAGATTGATTTCAGACGAAACCACCGGCCCAATCTTCACACAATTTGGTGGAAGGATGTAGCGAGAGTAAAGGCAGAACATATTACATTTTGGGCTTGATCATCTTGGTCAATCATTAGATATTTCATTTTTTCCCTTTTTGTTAATTTCTCAATATAATTCATTCGCGGAGTTCTGCGTCCTCAAAGCTCGACTTGTAGTGTTGTGAAAGTCTTCCTGGCTCGGGAACACCGTAGTAATTTGAATTATAGTCAATAAGAGCGACTTCCCAATCATCCATGGGAAGCTGCTTCCTTGGTAATTGGTAATAGTTAAAGGTTTTATGTAATTTTAGGGTCCCAATGAGGTTCTGACTGATAACTAATTCAACTTCAATCGCCTCTGCTAGATTTGTGGACATTTGCCTGACGGTAAATGTAAATAGCTTAATGTAAAAGTGTGAGGGGGCTGTCGGCTAGTTTAACAAAAACATGTTTTGTATGATTTAAAACCCAGTGTAGAATCACAACAAACATGGAGAAAGACTGTGTTAGGAATTGTTTGCTTTTCCAGCCATTAGCCAGGGAGTTAAATTAGTTAGTCTGTTTGAGTCTATTTCTACATCTGTCTTAGCAACATCACTCATCGAATGGCTCACAACAAACAAAGATGCTTTCTTTTGTCTGTCAGGCTGCTGTGGAGCTAAAATGTATTTCAGGCCTCTATCCTCTGTGTGTGTGTGTGTGTGTGTGTGTGTGTGTGTGTGTGTGTGTGTGTGTGTGTGTGTGTGTGTGTGTGTGTGTGTGTGTGTGTGTGTGTGTGCGTGTGTGTGTGTGTGTGTGTGTGTGTGTGTGTGTGTGTGTGTGTGTGTGTGTGTGTGTGTGTGTGTGTGTGTGTCTAAATGTGTGATGTTCAGCTGTTAACGGCTGAAAGCTGCTCCTTTAATGACAGCTGTGGCCGACAAACCCGTGTTCTCACTGAGCAGCTATTTTAAATTCTGCAATCAGTCCCTTTGCAGGAGTTCCGCTCCGCTCTCCTTACCTCCCAATATAGACCCAAATGGATGCTTTGGAAATCTGGGAGTTAGCCTTTTCAAACAGCACCTCGATATATCTTGGCCTGTATTTGCCCCTTAAACACCCCCCCCCCATGCCTTCTGCTCTGATTTGATTAGAAATCCAGACTTTTTTGGGGGAATTCTAACTTTTTTTCTTCGAATCCTAACTATTTATTTGGTATTGTGACTTTTTCCGAGTCGGACTTGTTGGAATTCTACAAGAAATTCGGTTTTATAACTTTTTGTTTCGAATAATGACTTTTTGGGGTGAATTCTGGATGTTCCCCGAATTCTGACTTTTTCGTTTTTTTTTTTACTTTATTCGGAAGTCTGACTTTTTTTTGGGAATTCTGACTTTTTCCAAAATTCCTATTTTTGGAATTCTGAGAGCTTTTCGGTATTCTGACTTTATTCTTAGAACTCAAAAAGGATGATCACTTTGGCAGTTCTCGATTCAAGGAAGTGGAAGTTATGAAATGCTTCTCAGAGTCATTTAGGGGTTTTAGCTGCACCACCACAAGGCAACGAGCATCAGTGGTACTACGTCACATCTGAGGGCACTTTGCATTTGTGTTTGCTTCGTGGTAACACAGGACAACACCAGATGGGGTTAACGTTGACAAGTTTGAGGACAGCCTGTGATAAAAGGCTTTGGCACTAAGAATAACAAAAGAACATTCTGCTTTCCAGAGACACGCAGTGGTCTGGCAGCAAAGCAATAAAGACATTTCAGCCGGCCGTCAACTGGTCGTCAGGCGGGGATTATCACCGCGTTGATCTCTGGGCTCCATTATAGCCCCTGTAGGATCTCACAGTCTCACTCTCTCTGACCCGGTGATCCTCTCAACCCTGCCTGGGTTTACCTACACCTTATTTAGGCTCTTTCTTAGAAACATGCAAAGGGTTGGATACTGACAACAACGCTTTGTCTTTACCACTATGGACCAATGAACTGTTAAAGACACAGTTAAGGAATACCTCTTCCACCGTTACACTTGCAAATGTTCGATTTTTGCAATGTGAAATTCCCATTGAATTAATGTATTTGGCCTTCAAGTCCAAGTACACACTGCAAACAGCCCAATCACAATTTAAAGACTGAATATTGAAACACCCAAAACTGAATTTCAAACTAGAACCTCTAATAAAAACAGAAGCGAAAAGTGAAAAAAACATATTTTTCGTTCTGAAATAAAAGTCAGAATTTTGATTTTGAGACAGTCTGAGGGAAATAAAATCGGAATTTATTTTTTATTCTGACTTTTTTTCATGGATTTTGGATTTTTTAAATACCGAATATTGACTTTTTTTTCTCAGAACTCAGAAAAAAACATCTCTTTTGGTCAGATCTAAATGCAATTTTTGCAGGATTCATTCCTACACCCCTCTACGGCAGCAAGCATCTTGTGGTTATTTATTTTGCATTGATTTCTGATTAGTGGCAACAAATTGGGATGACAGTGCCAAAGTCTTCAGACAGTCTGTGATCGAATCATGATGTTGCAGTGAGTAGTTTAAGAATAACAGAAGATAGGACAGAAAAGTAAGTAATGCAAAGTACTTTTTGATGTGCTCCAAAGGTCAAGGTTCAAATGACAGCGTCTGACCACCCTTATTAACACTTGGACCCCCCAAAGAGTTCAAACCAACATGTCAGTGGGGTTGAACCTTTCATTATTAAAGTTTAATACATCCTTATTACCTGCAATAGTCTGGAAGACTCTTTCTCTTTCGAGTTTGGACACCCCTAAAGTGGACCATACCATCTCAAAACCAATGGAGACGCTGTAGGTTAAGTAGCTCGTTATCTAGATAGATTAATACTCCTTATATTCTTACGTTCAGAGTGTTCTGAATCGGATTGGATGTCTGCAGACATTACGTTGAAGAAGCTAATAAATGTAAGATTGTAAGACGTTATTAATTTCGGAGAAAACAGCTGGAGCGCGCTAGAATTTGGAAAAACACAGCCGGAAAAAATCTGCCACTTCCTTCCAGAGCCCCTCCTCCAACACACACGAACGAGCACATGACCAATGAGGGCACGAGATCAGTTTGTGCACAGATGGAAGGCTGACAGGCAGGTAGGCCATCCAGTTACTTTAGCCGGCTCAGATGATTGGTCGTGCTTGTTACAGCGCTACGGCTTCAACAGATGATATTTATTATGGATTTTTTGTCAAAGCACTTCAGATATTCATTGCTATCCGGATGTTAAGAGCATTCCATGGAATATAACAACAAGTGTATCTCGAGCCGGTTTCTCAAACTTACCTACCCCACCTTTAACTGAAGCAAGCATCTTTCCTGTACTGGGCGAAGAAGTGGACCCCTCTGATTGTCATTGTAGGATTCAGACTCTTTGACAAAGTTACTCAAATTGATTGGGAAACCTCCCCCTACCAACCAATGGACCTCAATAAAGGTTAACCATTACTCACTGCACTTCAGACCCCAACCCTAACTGATCTAATATATCATATCATTCCATTGACTTGACTATTCTTGCACTATTTCTATTTTATTTGTATTTACTTGCACACCTCAAAACATTGTACTGCACTTTTGTATCTGTTCTGTCCGCTCTATGTCCTATAGGTTGCTCTGTTGGAGGAGCCTGAGACTTCAGTCGTTCATTAACATATCTACACTGTAACAAATGTGCAAATGACAATAAAGCCTTGAATCTTGAAACCCTAACACACCAGCCTTTTTTCATAAAACTGACCTAAAATGAACCCAAAGTATTAGATGATGGATCAGAGGTTTATCTCGGTGTTAAATCGTGGTACGTCAGAGTGTGTGTGTGGGGGGGGGGGGGGGGAGTACTTTAGGTGATTTAAGCGCAGAGGAATTTTGGCAGGGTTTGTATTTCATCGGGACAGCTGGCTGTCACTCTTAGGGGTGTGTGTTGGGGTATTATTGACCGGGACGTTGACGTATTTCAACTTTCCATCAGGAGATTTGAGACTCCGATTGGCTGGGAGGCAAGATTCCTGAAAGATTAGAGGATGGGGATTTAGTTTATACCTGTGTTCAGAGAGCAGGGTGGGAGGGTTACTTTAAAAATGTAATCTGTTGCAACTGACCTCGTCACTCATAAAACTGTCAACATGTTCTTTACCGTACTCATAATCATTCATAATATCAATAACGCTCTATAGTATAATCATATTGATTCTGTGGATAGTGTCTATTTCATTGTATATCTGTATCCATGGTGTATTCCATTTCTACACTGCTGTTCATAATGTGTATACCTCCTTATAGTGTTCATAGTGTAAATACTTCCCTTTGTTTATATCCGTCACGTGTGTCTATATATATATATATATATATATATATATATATATATATATACATATATATATATATATATATATATACTTTATATTGTAGTTAAAAAACTCTGCACTTTCTGCTTGTTTGCATTCCTGTCAGAGAGTCATAGACGTGTCATAAATAAACAATACGTGGACTGTGAAGCATGACGTGTGGTTTACTGTTCCTCTGTGTCAGGTGGTGACCATGCACTTCCAGAAATGCTTCTTCATCGTGTCATCCTCACCCGGAGCAAAGGGTAGCTTGTGAGGGACTGAATGCAGTGATAGTGGAGATCTGGATTTGTACTTGTGATCATTTGAAGCAAAGCGTTGCATCAAGTTGTTGGTACTTTGCATCGCTGCAGGATTACCCTCCAAATATTATTAGTATATCTGGAGAGCTTGCTTTAGACGGTTTGTTTTTCAGCAGTTACTGCAAAACTGCTGCCTGGATTTCAGCGGTGGGAAGTAACAAGTACATTTACTCAAGTATTGTACTGTCGTAAGTACAATTTTGAGATACTTGTACTTTACTTGAGTATTTATTTCATGCCACTGTGTACTCCTCTAAATCAGACTTTAGTTTCACCTGGAGTAAATCCACCAGCTACCCTGCAGTATACAAAGTCATTCAAACTAGCTGCACCTTTACCAGCTTTGAGAACACTTTCATGATCAATCATTATAAAACATATCATATCTATTATTCTGAAATGGACCAATCTGCACAACGACTACTTTTACTGTCGCTACTTTCACTATATTTTGATGATAATACTTTTCTACTTTTACTTGAGGAACATTTTGAACGCAGGACTTTAACTGTGACAGAGTATTCCTACACTCTGGGACTATTACTTTTACTCAACTACAAGATCTAAGTACTTCTATTTTTACTCAAGTACATGATCTGAGTACTTCTACTTTTACTCAAGTACAAGATCTGAGTACTTCTACTTTTACTCAATTACAAGATCTGAGTACTTCTACTTTTACTCAAGTACAAGATCTGAGTACTCCTACCACCTCTGCTGGATTTCAATGAAACTTGTCACGTGTCTCTTTCCAGATATGTTCAGGACGTTATGAAGTGTGCCGTTATTGGCTCCAAAGAGCTGCAGCCAGTCCCAAATCACAAACCCCAAAATACATGTGCCCTTTGGAGGACCTGCGGTCATAAAAGCTGTCTGAGCGCTGAGTGGGTGGTGGGGGGGGGGGGGGGGAATGCATGTGTGTGTGTGCGTGTGTGTGTGCGTGTGTGTGTGTGTGCGTGCGTGCGTGCGTGTGTGTGTGTGTGTGTGTGTGTGTGTGTGTGTGTGTGTGTGTGTGTGTGTGTGTGTGTGTGTGTGTGTGTGTGTGTGTGTGTGGTTTTTACCTTCAGTTTTGGTCAAATATAAGGATATACCTCCCGCAACGCTCTATATCCAAGATTCAAGATTCTAGATATTGTGATAGTTGGTCTGCATCGGACTTAATGATATGATACATGTCTATAATTCAGCAGGTGATGAAGAGGCGTTGGAGAAAACCACTGGAGTCAGAGGTTAGACGTATATCACAGTTTAATCCTGACTCCTCACATGGAGCTATTTGAGGAGCAGTTCCTGAGCACGGCTGATCTTCTGATGGTTTATTTGTGCCCCACATGAATTTGTTGTTTTACTGGTGGATACAACATGTGTTTATTTATGTTTGGGGTGAACACAGTGTACCGTGGTTTGGTGTTGGCTGAAGACAGAGTTTGGCTGAACTTAGTTAACCTCGGGAAAGGTGTTTGGAAAGACTGAGCTGCAAAGATTCAGATAAAAAAGATACAGCAACACGAGTGGCTGATTAAAATGTTGACATACTTGTCAACCCTCCCGATTTTCGTGGGAGACTCCCGATTTCATTGCCCTCTCCCGGTTTCCTCCCGGGGTCATATTTCTCCCGCATTTCTCCCGATTTCTGACAAAATCAGATTTACACACCACTGTTTCCACTCGAACTTTAATGTAGCTACACCATTGTTTGGTTTCCATGGTAACACGTCTCTTTAGTAGCGCGCGCAACTCAAAGTCTGAGAGGGTGAGGCAGATATTCACAGACAACAGAACAAGAATCGACAACTACTCTACTCTCTGCTCACTCCTTTCCTGAAAAATACAGGTCCAGCCCACACACATGCTCCATCAAGGACGGTGCTACAGGCCGCAAGGCAGTGCACTTACAACTACAGTAAGCAGAAGAGTTAATGTTAATCTAACAGCTCCGGCGATCCACTAGCACACACCCCCCCCCATTTTGCATTTTGAAATGCTCCCGATTTCTGAGGTCTAAAGGTTGGCAAGTATGACATCTGGTAACTTATCTTTTTGTCAATATTGCACGAAATATGAAATGTTTGTAATCGTGAGAACTTTCGACGGTTGTAAAAAATCTGCTAAGTAGTTATTTTAACCCACTGCAGTGTTTTGCAACCGGAGAAGCCTTCAATCACACGGATCTATCAATCAGACCGTGGAGAGTTGAATGTCAGTGTCTCATCGTATCTGGAGCAAAGAGGAGATAGTGAATGTGCCTATTTTCAAAGCCATGTTGTCGTCTATTGATATCGGTGATTTAGATGCGACTATTTTGGAGCCTCCTGAAGGAAAGTGGTGCATCATTAGAATCCACTGCATGATTATGTTAGCACTTTTATTATTACTTCTTCAAGGAGCTGATGGTTCAGTTTCTTGGTTTAAGTTTCAGCAGAATGTGCAACCACTTCCCTAAAAGGAATAATAACAAACGCTTTTCTTGAAACTCAAAGACACAGAGTAAACATTCAGAAAAACAACACACTTAAAATATATATAAGGTTTAGGGTTAGCCTTACTCTAACCCTTAACAAGGCCCGGGACCCCCAATGACACTTTACCTCAGCCACATCATAGACTCTGAATTACATTAATGCACACAATGTAAACAATATCTTGTTCATCTTAAAGGTCCCCTATCATACTGTTTTTCATCAATATATCACAGGTCTCAGATATATACAGAGCATGTCTCTGATTGGCTGAAACACCAAACAGATCATTGCAGCATTACCCATAATCCCCTCTGTTTCATCCCTGTTTCCAAAGTGCTGATTCTCTGTCTGTTACTTTAGATGAAAATAAGGAGCCCCTCCCCACGCCCCTCTGAGAGAGATTTGGTTACAAAGAACTCAATGGTGCTCTAGGAGGAGATTCAGGTGATAAGGGGGGGGGGGGGGGGGGGTTACCTTGGTTGCTGATTGGCTAATGGTTACACAAGACAAAACATCGTTATGACATCATAAAGTGGCCAAAATCTGATCAGCTCATTTTCAGACAGGTTTTTATAGAAATGGATCAAAAAGAGAGAGAATCTTTGTTCCTGAAACTTTCAGAGTCTCTTTCCACAGAGGGGACACATGTTGATGTAGAAGAGACATGAAGAAGAGGGGACACATGTTGATGTAGAAGAGACATGAAGAAGAGGGGACACATGTTGATGTAGAGGAGACATGGAGAAGAGGGGACACATGTTGATGTAGAAGAGACATGAAGAAGAGGGGACACATGTTGATGTAGAAGAGACATGAAGAAGAGGGGACACATGTTGATGCAGAAGAGACATGGAGAAGAGGGGACACATGTTGATGTAGAAGAGACATGAAGAAGAGGGGACACATGTTGATGCAGAAGAGACATGGAGAAGAGGGGACACATGTTGATGTAGAAGAGACATGAAGAAGAGGGGACACATGTTGATGCAGAACAGACAGGAAGAAGAGGGGACACATGTTGATGCAGAAGAGACATGGAGAAGAGGGGACACATGTTGATGTTGAAGAGACATGAAGAAGAGGGGACACATGTTGATGTAGAAGAGACATGAAGAAGAGGGGACACATGTTGATGTAGAAGAGACATGGAGAAGTGGATCTTGCATAATAGGAGACCTAGAAAGTGAGGACCGAAGCAGTACTCACGTTAGTATCAGCGTGTCTCTTTGCTCTCCATGGGGGCGGAGCTGGGTTGTTCGTTGAAGCAGAGTTCGAGCCTCCGCTGGACCCCCAAACCTCCGAACACATCGACTGGCTGCACTCGGATCTTCCCGCTCTTTCTTCTCTTTGTCCATTCTTTAAACTCTCCTCCTCGTTCTTCCTCTCCATCTGCATCCCGGCGATGCTCTCCACCAGCCGGCCGAGACCCTCCATCTTGGCTCTGAGCTGCTGGTTCTCTTCCTGAAGCCGGTTCACCGCCTCCACCAAAGGTCCGTTGGGAATAATCAGCTCTCCGATCCTCTTCTCGATGCGTTGCTTGAAGGCACTGACGTCAACGTGGACCTCTCTGATGGCGGCTTGTAACGTTGCTCTGAACTCAACTAGAGCCTCGCTTTCCATCACTTCCTGTCGACCTTCTGTGGGTTCATCCATGGCTTCAATGTTGTCGTTTGTTTCTAATCTGTGAAGCCCACTGAGACAAACGTGTTTTGTGATATTGGGCTCGATTTGATTCTTTAGAGACCCTCGCCAACCCCGAGATTCAAGTGGCCGAAATGGAGCTCGGAAACCAAAACCTTCTTTAGTTCCTTCTCTGTTCGACGCCCTTAAAAAGAGTTCTTGAGAACTTCCTCTAGTAGTTCCTTCCGTTAGATAAATCTGTGGTTTTCCATGCCAGTTTTCAGTAATTTTAAAGATGTAAACAGACTTTTAACGGACGTTTTGCAGCACGAAGATCCCTTGGCGGCAACTTTCCAATCTACCTCCATGGAGGACTTCTCCCAAAGTATGTATTCTCTCACGCCCTGCTCCCATCTGCTGGAAGTCAGAACAGGCGTTATTTATAAGCTGTGGAAAACTCATGCTGAGTGTCACTCGAAACAGATTACGTACTGCAGGGAAGGATCAGGTTCTCAGAGCAGGCGAGAGCTGATGGATGATCAAAGTAACCTTTCAGAGAGATCCAGTTTGAGTGGTGCATCTACTACTAGTGTGTGTGTGTGTGTGTGTGTGTGTGTGTGTGTGTGCGTGTGTGTGTGTGTGTGCGTGCGTGTGTGTGTGTGTGTGTGTGTGTGTGTGTGTGTGTGTGTGTGTGTGTGTGTGTGTGTATTTCCTGAATGCTTCCCCCGCTGAGTGTTTTTGTCTAAGGGCTATCTGTGTCTCCTGAGCTGAAGAGCAACAGGTTCGCTTCTGTATTTTGGGACAAAAAGGGGGTGGGGGAATATCAAAATGTAGAGGAGGGGGCCGTGTTATTGTCCTGTGTTTGTCTGGGTTACTGGAAGTCCATTCCAAAAGGTTTTATGGGTGTTTTTTATTATGAAACGGACACAATATAATATTTAATCTATTCTTAGACGTACTCCAGTCTTCAGAAATACATGTTATCTTAGTTTCAGGATCTTTCGAGCACCAAACACAACCAGAGTGTGGGGAAACTGAAATGATTGCCACCTTTAAATATAAAGACGTTTAGCTCTTGGAAGGTCTTTATAAAAGGTCTTCCATAACGCACATTCTTAAATTAAGAAAAATGTAAAAAGGATGTTGCCTTTTTACATTTGATTGATATTAAAGATGTTTTATTTGACTTGTATTTTTCATTCTATCATGAAATCTAATCATATTCTGGTATAATTAGTTTTTAAATTGTCATTCTGAGACAAATGTGTTGATTTAATGTAATTTCAAAAATGAAATCTATGGTATTCTTTTAAAGCCGGCTATTTAAATAGTACATTTAGACTTGTGCCAGTATACAGTATATTCTATCCACATATCAGTCCTGAGCCACAGCGCCTCCCAGTGGCCATGACTTCACATTACATCTTCAAAAACATCTAATGCACCATAACCAGACACTAAATAATACAAAAGAGGAAAAACAAAGTGAGAAGAAAATGTAGATATTCTTTATTTAAAGCAGACGGATGATGATCTCAGGCGGTTTCGTTAATAAAATTAAAACTCCTTCATGACAGCAATGTGGATTTCTTATCTCTACCTTCAGGTTATGACACTCACATATATTGTCTTACCAGTTAAACACTGAGCTGTAACTCCATCCAGAAAAAATTATTCTACATGGTGGTTTGATATAAAAATATTGATTAAAGATGCTTTAATGTAACTGTTCCCACTCATACTGCAGCTTCTCTGTCATTCTTCTGTTGTATTCAAAACAGAGCTGATGCTACTGATGGAGGAAATTATAACAAAATAACTCCCCAATTAAGTCCTGACCAAAAAAAATGGGTGAACGTGCAGAAATGGAAATGAAAAATGAATATTTAAAGAGGATATATACTATATATATATATCAGTATGTAGTGTATCTACTTTAAAGAGTCCTCTCCTGATGATGTTCAGGTGTTTATCAGTATGTAGTGTATCTACTTTAAAGAGTCCTCTCCTGATGATGTTCAGGTGTATATCAGTATGTAGTGTCTCTACTTTAAAGAGTCCTCTCCTGCTGATGTTCAGGTGTATATCAGTATGTAGTGTCTCTACTTTAAAGAGTCCTCTCCTGCTGATGTTCAGGTGTATATCAGTATGTAGTGTCTCTACTTTAAAGAGTCCTCTCCTGCTGATGTTCAGGTGAATATCAGTATGTAGTGTCTCTACTTTAAAGAGTCCTCTCCTGCTGATGTGCAGGTGTATATCAGTATGTAGTGTCTCTACTTTAAAGAGTCCTCTCCTGCTGATGTTCAGGTGTATATCAGTATGTAGTGTCTCTACTTTAAAGAGTCCTCTCCTGCTGATGTTCAGGTGTATATCAGTCTGTAGTGTCTCTAGTTTAAAGAGTCCTCTCCTGCTGATGTTCAGGTGTATATCAGTATGTAGTGTCTCTACTTTAAAGAGTCCTCTCCTGCTGATGTTCAGGTGTATATCAGTATGTAGTGTCTCTACTTTAAAGAGTCCTCTCCTGCTGATGTTCAGGTGTATATCAGTATGTAGTGTATCTACTTTAAAGAGTCCTCTCCTGCTGATGTTAATGATCAGTATGTAGTGTCTCTACTTTAAAGAGTCCTCTCCTGCTGATGTTAATGTGTATATCAGTATGTAGCGTCTCTACTTTAAAGAGTCCTCTCCTGCTGATGTTCAGGTGTATATCAGTATGTAGTGTCTCTACTTTAAAGAGTCCTCTCCTGCTGATGTTCAGGTGTAGATCAGTATGTAGTGTCTCTACTTTAAAGAGTCCTCTCCTGCTGATGTTCAGGTGTAGATCAGTAGATGTCCCGCCTCTTAGCACATACAATGTGTTGCAACGCTAGCCAATAGGAGTGTGAGTTTTACATAATGATGTGACTATGTATATGAACTTTAGGATTTTAGCTGTTGCAGACCATTTACATGCACAAAAACCTATAGAATACACTACAGGAAAGGGACCACCCCAAAAAGCAATACCGTAGTTTAATTGACTTTGAAATACATTGAAAGTAACGAGCAAGGATTTTTTTTAATGGATGTTAATGGTTTTTAAACACAGATGGCAAGACAAGGAAAACAAAACACAGAGTTGTTCAAATCAAAATTTATTTAATTTTTTTAAAGGGGTGCTCTGAATTCACAAGTTGCAGCTACAGTACATAACTCCTCTCACATCAATAGTTTTTTAAGCTATTTTCGTAAAACAGTCCCACTATCTCTTTTCAGATATTTCCTCAAAAAAAGTCCAAGCTAACAAAGAAAAAAAAAAAGACTGATGCATCAAATGTGATATATTTATATGAATGAAAAATCAGAACGCTATCAAAAATAACGCGGGGCAGGACGTGTTAGAGGTCGTGACGATGCTTGGAGCAAAAAGTGATATATGGTCAATCTCCAAAACGTCCACAAATTAAAAAGGTTTAGAAACAGAAACACGGCAAACAAAAATCACAAAACACTGGAGGAGTTTCAACCTCAAATGATGCATTAGAAAAACAAGCTGGATTTGAATGATGATTTGAAAATAAAGATTAAATGCTACAACATATGAACTGCTAAATAAATATCAACATGAAGGCCTTAATTCAAAATAAGAGGTCATCTTTTATTCTCGCAGTAAATGCATAGCAGTTTAAATAATAATCATCTTGAGGATTGCAGTGAACATGAAGGATATGATGATGATGATGATGATGATGATAATAAAAATACAACCTGTAAACACTGCCTGCTGACTTTTTCACACTTGTGGGTATCAGAAATAGATGTTTTTCACAAGGCACTGGAGACCAGATTTGGTTCACGGTCCACAGATCAAAATCAGTCCCAGCCACACACACACACACCTGTTGTTTTTGCAGCACTTCAAATGCAAGCTTTTGTCAGAAATATGAATAATAAAACGTCCTCAAAGCTGTTTAATTTCACTATAGCCTAATGCCGCATTCACATCATATCAGTATCAAACATAGACGTTATTTTCAGTGTATTTTTAAGTGTTATATTGGTTTTTTGCTAGCATGTACTTTTTTATTTTATTATGCTCAAAATGTTGTTAGCGAGATAGCTAAAGGTATCCCAAATGTTTAGCATCAACGCTAGTGTGAGATGACAAAAATCATTTTCTAACCAATTGGGTGGGGACCAACCCTCCAAACAATGACGTGTTTTCATTTGTAGTTACTAGCAATGCCAGGATCTAAATACACAATATTTAATCCACAATAAATAATGTTTGGATAAGTCGGTCAAATATTCATAGATGATGTCCAAGAAACATGGCGGCGCTTCGGTAATCGTAACAAAACGACATATTTCACATCAACTTAAGTCACATTTTGTCACCATCAAGGTGGTAGATGAAGCCAAACTAGGTGAGAAATGGTTAATATTAAGAATCAATTGGTAAAAAGACAAATGGGTTTGATATTGTGTAGTTTGATCGCAGTGTAAGACAATGTGAAAAGTCAGTCTCCATCCATTACTTTTCATTTAACATGACATGAACGGGACATTAGACGGCCATTTTTAAACCTGCGCTAGCTTCAAAACCTTTATTCCGCCTCATGCAAGTCAATGGGAATGCCTAAAAAAACCATAACACCCCCAGCCCCCAAAATCTGCACTGCCAACCCTGAATACATGTGTGAATACAAAGCAGCAAAATTATAAAGTGTCATGGTGGGGAGGGGGGGAGAGAGAGGGGACCCCACATGCAATTCATATTCTCATTCACATCTCCAGAATCCAGAGGAACTTGACACGGTTGAGCTTATCGTGTTTGTTATCGTTGTATTAGCTTGCATGTAGAAGGACTAACTTCAACAGGGGGAACATGGAATCCAAAAATGTGGCGCTAGCTAAATGCTAACCCTTGATTTGCGAAGATCTCACCCAATGTTAGGGCTAAAATTGTTAAAATTAGTCGAGTAGCATCTACTTCAGCAGTTTTTAAACAAGTATAGGCCCTATACAGATATTTACAGCACCTTTCAGATATATGTTGTTCACCCTCAGATGACAGGAAGCCCTCAAAGTTTAAGACTAAATAAACTACAAAATAAAACATCATGAAAGTAGTTTTATTTTTTTTGTATTGTTTGACTGAAGGTATATTCTCTCAGCCGCCCACTTAGTGTATTGTGCTATAGCAGAGTACTCAAAAATATTGTTAGCAAGATGGCTCAAGTTTTGCCAAATGTTTAGCATCAAGGCTAGTTTGAGATGACTCGACAAAAATCAAGAATTAGCTTGTAGTGCCTCAATAGTGTCTCAATAGTAGCGTTAACAGGGACTCCATATTGATGCTAAAGCGTTAGCAGGGTACTCATACTCAAGATAACGTTAGCAAAATGATATTTTTGCAATCTTTTTTAGCATCAAGGCTACTAATCGTGTGAGATGACTCGACAAAAATCAAGTGTTAGCATGGATTCTACAGCCTTGATGCTAACGTGTCCACATGGTAGTTAGCAAGAAGTTGGCTATTGCTCAGCTACCGTTTTATTCAACCATCACTCAAAATATTTTAGCTTGGAGCTTGATATGGCTCAACAATGTAAGATAAGGTATTAGCATTTCATCAGCAACCACTTAGCGTATTATGCTAAAGCGTTAGCAGAATACTCCTTCTCAAAATATTGCTGACAATTGTTTAGCATCGAGGCTAGTTTGAGATGACTCGACAAAAATCAAGTTTTAGCTTGTAGTGCTTCAATAGAGTAGCGTTAACAGGGACTCTATATTGATGCTAAAGCGTTAGCAGGGTACGCATACTCAAGATAACGTTAGCAAAATGATATTTTTGCAATCTTTTTTAGCATCAAGGCTAGTAATCGTGTGAGATGACTCGACAAAAATCAAGTGTTAGCTTAGTGTAAAATAAAGTGTTAGCATGGATTCTATAACCTTGATGCTAACGTGTCCACATGCTAGTTAGCAAGAAGTTGGCTATTGCTCAGCTATCATTTTATTCAACCAGAACTCGAGCAGAAGGAGCTAAATATGGCTCAACAATGTAAGATAAAGTGTTAGCATTTAAGCAGCAACCACTTAGCGTATTATGCTAAAGTGTTAGCAGAATACTCCTAATCAAAAATATTGCTAGCAAATGTTTAACATCAAGGCTAGTTTGAGATGACTCGACAAAAGTCAAGTGTTAGCTTAGTGTAAGATAAAGTCTTAGAGCTCAACAATTTACGTTTAAGTGATAATAACGTTATGATACAATTATGCTTTATTGTTAGCATGTAGCGAAGCTTCAACTTAAAGTAGTGTGAGCAAGAAGCTAAATAGCGCTACAGGCCTATGCTAAACATCGTTAGCATGGTGTAGCGAGGCTTTTGTAGTTATTTTGGTGTCCATGTTCCCATGCTGTCCTTACATACAAGGAATACAAATCACATCTTGTTTTTTTAGCTTACTGTGTGCTGCTAAAAGTAGTTTCACAGCCAGTGTTACAGAGTTAAACATCCATGTCTTAAATGTACTTGGTGCGTGTTAGCGGAGAATCAACTATAGCCTACATCCACCACGAAAGGAGATGTTTGTTAGCTTTAAAGACAAATCATCTACAGTCTAAATGAATCACAGAGGGAAGCAGGTGGTTTTCTCTTCATGTCACGACTGTGAGTATCTGACAGTCTTTGGTTTACCAACCCTAAGAGAAGCTTAAATACAAGAACAAATCTACTTGGTAAAAACAAAATGATTTCATTCAGAAAGGAAAACAGCAACCATTGTGGATGTGATCGTCATTAGAATCTCACAGTTTAATCATCTTCACAATAAACCTCTACACACACATATAACAGCTTTATCAAACTTCATTAAACCCTGAGCAAAGAGGATTAAGACTTTCGATAACAAGTGAGAAAACAATAAGATTTGTGTACTCTGCATGCCTTTCCTAAATCTTTATATATATATATTTATCAATGATCCAGACAGATAGAAATAATCTGGCTTTTATAGTCTTCAGGGATAATCAATGTAATCTTTAAGGTAATGCCGTCAGCTGATATGAGTGTTAGCTTGAAGAAAAAGGGAGCTTTAATGATCATATTAAGGAATGTTTCTTATATTTATTCCATCATTTCAAAAGATATGCCTGCTTTTAAACCTCACAATCATCTCCTACATTGGTTCAATTGAAGATAACCCAAACACCTCAGGGAAATTAGAGACTAATCCATATTTTTTTTAATCAAATGTAAAACTTTTCCTCTGTCAAATTGGGTGTTTCCTGCACGTCGCCTAGCTTCGTGTCATAGTGATATAAAACAATGGCTTTTTCTACCCGAGGTAAACGAGAACGTGTTTAAAACACATGTAATAAAAAGCATTAAAACAAACATGTCAAGAGGTTGAGGTCATGTGACTGAATGCAGCAGGAGGTTGAGGTCATGTGACTTAATGCAGCAAGAGGTTGAGGTCATGTGACTTAATGTAGCAGGAGGTTGAGGTCATGTGACTTAATACAGCAGGAGGTTGAGGTCATGTGACTTAATGTAGCAGGAGGTTGAGGTCATGTGACTTAATGTAGCAGGAGGTTGAGGTCATGTGACTTAATGTAGCAGGAGGTTGAGGTCATGTGACTTAATGTAGCAGGAGGTTGAGGTCATGTGACTTAATTTAGCAGGAGGTTGAGGTCATGTGACTTAATGTAGCAGGAGGTTGAGGTCATGTGACTTAATGTAGCAGGAGGTTGAGGTCATGTGACTTAATGTAGCAGGAGGTTGAGGTCATGTGACTTAATGTAGCAGGAGGTTGAGGTCATGTGACTTAATGTAGCAGGAGGTTGAGGTCATGTGACTTAATGTAGCAGGAGGTTGAGGTCATGTGACTTAATGTAGCAGGAGGTTGAGGTCATGTGACTTAATACAGCAGGAGGTTGAGGTCATGTGACTTAATGTAGCAGGAGGTTGAGATCATGTGACTTAATGTAGCAGGAGGTTGAGGTCATGTGACTTAATGTAGCAGGAGGTTGAGGTCATGTGACTTAATGTAGCAGGAGGTTGAGGTCATGTGGTGACTTAATGTAGCAGGAGGTTGAGGTCATGTGACTTAATGCAGAGCCTCACTAATCCCTGAATGATGGAGTGTAAACTGCTGAGGGGACAGAAAGGTTATCCTGACGACAGATGGCAGCAGAGAGGAAGAGGAGGAGGAGGAAGAGTAGGAGGACGAAGATGGAGGACGGAGGAGGAGGAAGATGGAGGAGGATGGAAGATGGCGGATGGAAGATGGAGGATGGAGGTTGGAAGATGGAGGTTCAAAGATGGAGGTTGGAAGATGGAGGATGGAAGATGGAGGTTCAAAGATGGAGGTTCAAAGATGGAGGATGGAGGTTCAAAGATGGAGGTTCAAAGATGGAGGTTCAAAGATGGAGGTTGGGACAGTTTTTAAGAAAAGAAAAAAGGAATGATCTGCGGTTTTGACATCTTGGTTGAATTGAGTGGGAAAGGAGATTTGTGACATGTTTACACTTTAAAAATTGAAACTATTGACTTCATGGAACGTAATGAAAGCTAACAGATGTAGCATCCATGCTAGAGGAGTGTCCTACTGTTGTGTGTGTGACGAGGCGTTAGCTTTGGGTCAATCCACTATATTAAGAGTTAGCTTTGTTCCTGCTAGCACTCGAAAGATAAAAGTGTCGGCATACCCAGCCACCGCTTAGATCATTACTCAAAATATTGTTAGCAAGATGGCTACAGTTTGGCCACATGTTTAGCATCAAGGCTAGCGTGAGATGACTCGACAAAAACCACGTGCATGCTTCACGGTTATTGACGAATTGTGAGAAAGCAGAGCTAGAATAGTGTGTTAAACTCCCCCATGTACTTTTGCAGCTTCAAAACCATGACATCACAATATTCAAAGTCTAAGAGGATATGTAGTCTGATGTTGAGATGTTTCCCCCGATCCTAGACAAGATATTGATGAATATAGCATTCTCAAAATGTAAATGAAATGTGTTTTTGGGTGCTGAAACATTCCTCACCCTCCTGCTGCTCGTCAGCCAACAGGAACACTCATCACTGCTTTCTAACAAATGAATCTGCAGCACTACAGTACCCATAATGCAACAGTGTTCAGATTTGATAAGCAGTGTTGAAATTTGGAAAATGTACACATATTTAACATATCCACAATTAACCTTATCTGTAACAACCCTTGGACATTTAGGAAACTAGATTTTTGAACAATTGTATATTCCAAAAGTTGTATTAATTTAGAAAGTAATCTTCAGGTAAGCCTTATTATAAAGACCACCCAACACGCCATGCTTTGTAAACCAACGGGGTGCATCTTTGTAATTAAAGCAAAACTGTGTCATTCATAGAAGCAGAAAACATTTGAAACGTAGAATTTGATTCAACACATTGACTGCATTTGCTCGTGTAGCTTCTGTTAGCTTATTTAAACACGTCGTCTTTAACGACAGGAAACCATGAGCAAAAGTCACATATTTTCGCTTTAATGCAAAGTGGGAACATCACGAGACAAAACTATCCGAGGAACATTTTGGATTTGAAACCAAACGATGAGGTGCAAGTTAGATCCGTTTGCTGCCTTTAAAGAAATGCATTTGTGTTTTTATATAACAACAAAACTTGTAGTAGTTATTATAAAAGTGATTTTCATATTAGTTGGAAAACGTCAACTGAGCTGTAAACTTGTCTTTGTGTATGCTACAACAATCCTTACTTAAATGATCCATATGCATTTCATCTTTCAGCAGTAAATTAATTTATGAGAACACAACTGAGGTACATGTTAAAAAAAGACAACGATATGTGGTGTGGAGAACGGAGGTGCTATGGTCCCCAAAGAGACAAGAACAAAGTGAGGCTGACGGTAGAGTCTGAACACATGCCTCTTCTTGCATAGATTGAATCTGCAGGACATCGAAAACAAAGACATGCCATAAATGTAAGGCTTTTGATAATGTGTGTGTGACTGAGCTCGATGCAGTCTTAGGAAATCGTTGATATGAGGAAATGATATTCTCAAGATCAGAAGAAGTAGATGATGAATGTCTTAATGCAACTCAAACTAAACTCCTCTCAGGGGAAGCCGCTATATGTTGAAATGTGTTTATGTGCAGAGCATGACGAGTGAGAGTTCAGCACAGAACCACATCCCATACTGACGCTACAGGAAGAATATCTCCTGATATCCTTCATTTTGTTTGTAGCCTAAGCTCACCTTATTGCTCTGACACCCGCCCTGAGTTCACCCCCCCCCCCCCTCCCTCCTCCCTCCTCCCTCTCCTGACAAACATTTGACCCCAAGTGACCCTTCAACACTGCGGCGTCTCGACTTCAACGTTCACTGCCAGCAATGCAGCTGCAGATTCTCCAGTGTCATCAAACAGAGATCCACGAGGCATCTCTCAGTAGCAAGACCTGCCCCTCTGCACCGAGGAGACGTGCAGGTGATAGATTTTAGTGTTCTCTCAGAGGTCTGTTTCTCGTGGTAAATATGTGAACTTAACAGAGCTGCTGTGATTTCAACAAATTGATAATTGTATCGTAGAAAAAAGACCGAGAAGAAATCCAAACGCTTGCATCCGAAAACATAACATTTTGCAGGTTTCAGTCGTTCTTAATCGACTGAGATGTCTTCCAGATATGACCATTACATCAATTCATCAATTAATAAAGTCAAATCCTTTGAGTTTTATCGATTAAGGGTTTCTTTAGTAGAGAACCTTAATGTTTCCTCGTACAGGGCTGTCCTTTTATGTCCCTATCATGGCTTCACGATATCTTTTAGACACTGTTAGACTCATACAGTACTTCATACATTTAGCAGAAACACAAAATGAAAAGCTAGCATGGACTTCCCAATAAAATAACAAATAAAGTTTGTAGTATTATCATATCATGTAAAGACCAAGAGGACATTTCAAAGCTTGTACTGGGGTTTCAGTTTGTCCAAAAACAGAACATTTCGTAGTGTTTCTTAAATCCACCAAGATGTCTCACAATGGGTTTATGTTTCCATACCGGGCTGCATCTCATCCCATCATGGCTTCACAACACTACTTAGACACTGAGTGTGTATTTCTTTTCTTTTTCAAGTGAATTTCAACAGCCATTCAAACTAAAAAGCTAGCATGGACTTTAGCTGCCATGCATACAAGTCAAAACACTGAAAATGAAGACGGTTTTTCTACAACTGAGGTAATCTCTTATCAATATCAGTGCCACAAACTCCCACTCCAACGTAGGAGTGTTCCCAAAAGCTTTTTAAAATTAAAGTATTCCCAATTACATGAGAGCAGTTTTTAAATAAGGGAGGGGGGGGGGGGGGTTCACCATGCATACGGAGCGAGAACTAATTAGCCGGGGTTGTACAAGTGTGGGATTGAAAATGGGATTTGCAGATTTACAAACGGATGGAGAACATGCGGGATGGGAAGCTACACACATGGTGAAGAGTCACATTAACAGGTTAACAAAGTGAAATGTATCTCTCACAATAACTCCAACCGCCCACCTTCGATTCCTAATCCTTCCTGGTGTGATTATTGAATATCGGATGGGGGGGGGAGAGGAAACAGAAATCTTTAAAATAAATACAACCTGTCTCTCACACTCTGTAACAGGCCGGTCAGAAGAGACACAGTAGCAGTGAGAGGTCAGGAAACGTCTCTCCAGTGGAAGCTCCTCCCACTTTTTTTTTTGACTCTCAGTGAAGCAGAACATGACCTCTCTCTAGTGTTGTAAAATGTAGACGGACGCAGTAAGATCCAAAGAAGAAAAATCATCAGTAGTAGAGCTGGATCGACGGCGAGAGAGAGAGATCCACTTCAGGCAGAAGATATTTTTGTTTTTTTGTTTTAAAGTGTGCGGAAAGATGCCCAGGAGTTGTGGGAGAAAGAGCAGGCAGTCCTGGTGTACTACAGTACGATGGTGGAGGGGAAATGTCGAAATGTGTTAAAGTCAAAACTAGTGCCTTTTTGCAGAAGTAGTCGAAGTAGCGTTAGTAGCTGAAGTGTGCGGCTTTGAGCGAGCAAAAATAATAATGGTGAAAACGGATATCAATCAGCCTTGGGATTGTCCGCGAGGGGTTGAACGTCCGGTTGAACTTCCGGCATGCGGCTGCGTCGATAAAGACGGAATCCTTTCCTGCATAGCAACACGAACCAGTAGACCTGCGGCGCCAGGATGCACGCGTTCCCCAGGTTGGTGAGCAGCGGCAGGTGGAAGGGGACGCTGTACAGAGGGAGGTCGTAGTGGCGCCCGTACACCCAGTACATGTAGGGGAAGAGGGCGATGCGGCACATGAAGAAGGTCAGGAGAACCATGCCGCCATTTGCCTTGTGCAGCCAGCAGTCCTGGAGGCCCAGCTGGAGGAGACGAGAGAGGAGGAGACAAGAGAGGAGGAGACAAGAGAGGAGGAGACAGAGAGAGAGGAGACGAGAGAGGAGGAGACAAGAGAGGAGGAGACGAGAGAGGAGGAGACGAGAGAGGAGGAGACAGAGAGAGGAGGAGACAAGAGAGGAGGAGACAGAGAGAGAGGAGGAGACAAGAGAGGAGGAGACGAGAGAGGAGGAGACGAGAGAGGAGGAGATGGAGAGAGAGGAGACGAGAGAGGAGGAGATGGAGAGGAGGAGACAGAGAGAGGGGAAACAAGAGAGGAGGAGATGGAGAGAGAGGAGACGAGAGAGGAGGAGACAAGAGAGGAGGAGACAAGAGAGAGGAGGAGACAGAGAGAGAGGAGACAAGAGAGAGAGGAGACAGAGAGAGAGGAGACGAGAGAGGAGGAGATGGAGAGAGAAGAGATAAGAGAGGAGGAGACAAGAGAGGAGACGAGAGAGGAGGAGATGGAGAGAGAGGAGACGAGAGAGGAGGAGATGGAGAGAGGAGGAGACGAGAGAGGAGACAAGAGAGGAGGAGACAAGAGAGGAGGAGATGGAGAGAGAGGAGGAGACAAGAGAGGAGGAGACAGAGAGAGAGGAGACGAGAGAGGAGGAGACAAGAGAGGAGGAGACGAGAGAGGAGGAGATGGAGAGAGAGGAGGAGGAGACAAGAGAGGAGGAGAAAAGAGAGGAGGAGATGGGGAGAGAGGAGGAGACAAGAGAGGAGACAAGAGAGAGAGGAGACAAGAGGAGGAGACAGAGGAGGAGACACAGGAGGAG
The DNA here is from genome assembly GCF_949606895.1 of Notothenia rossii. NCBI lineage: Eukaryota > Metazoa > Chordata > Actinopteri > Perciformes > Nototheniidae > Notothenia > Notothenia rossii. The sequence goes on from NC_136907.1 coordinate 2,803,953, forward strand.
ACACAGGAAGAGACAGAGGAGACAAGAGAGAGAGGAGATCCAGAGGAGGAGACGAGAGAGAGAGGAGACAAGAGGAGGAGACAGAGAGGAGGAGACAAGAGAGGAAGAGACACAGATGAGGAGACAAGAGAGGAAGAGACGAGAGAGGAGACGAGAGGAGGAAACAGAGAGGAGGAGACGAGAGAGGAGGAAACAGAGAGGAGGAAACAGAGAGGAGGAGACAGAGAGGAGGAGACAAGAGAGGAAGAGACACAGATGAGGAGACAAGAGAGGAAGAGACGAGAGAGGAGACGAGAGGAGGAAACAGAGAGGAGGAGACGAGAGAGGAGGAAACAGAGAGGAGGAAACAGAGAGGAGGAAACAGAGAGGAGGAGAGAGGGGAATTTAAAAATAAAGTTAGACGGGTCCTTCTTCTTCTACTGATCTAAAGCAGCTCAGAACAGAGATGATATATTCAATAGAGATAACTAGGTATATATTCTTTCACTGTTGATATGTACTTATTGTTCTGTTCTGTTTGTTTTTGTAACGTTTATACATAAATATTTGCTGTTTATGTCATTTTGTATTTGATTGCAATAGATGAGAACACCTGCCGGGCGAAAATGACGGCCCCGCCCACTTTTGGGGGAAAACAACGCTGTCATTTGAACAGCGGTCAATACACGTTCTGAAGTTTTTGTCAATCCGATCAGAAATGTAAGAAAACCGTGGATTGTCTGATCTTCAAAGAGCCCGGTTACGATGGCCAGACAGGCAAACAATTACATTACATCATGGTTACATTCAAATCAGTAGGCGAGGCCGTCATTTCGCCGGCTGTTACTCTCATGAGCGAGGCGGAAAATAATAGTTTCTATCATGCCAAAAGCTGCCGTGTTGTTTGTTGCACCTCAAACATTAAAACAAATCCAGAGTTATGTGCTTCTGTACTTCCTCTAAGAAGAAAGGATCTCTGTGGCTTCAGGCTTGATCGCCATTCAAATGACAGCGTTGGTTTCCCCCAAAAGTGGGCGGGGCCATAAAGTGACGTAGATGTTACTCTCATCTATGGACATCGATCGCCTACTGCTTTATTTAGCCATATATCGAGCTCGATCGTCGATTTCCAATTATTTAATGTAATGTTTGCCTGTCTGGCCATCGTGATCGGGTACTTCGAAGATCCTAAAATCCACGGTTTTCTTACATTTCTGATCGGATTGGCAAAAACTTCAGAATTGGAATTGTCCGCCATTCAAACGACAGCTTTGTTTTCCCCCAAAAGTGGGCGGAGCCGTCATTTTTGCCCAGAAGTGACGCATGTGTAACTCTCATCTATGCTTGTCTACGTGCTGCTGGGACAAAGGAATTCCCCAAACTGGGATGAATACACGAATATCTTATCTTGTGTATTTGTGTAGGCCACAAGTTAGCATGGCTAGTGTTCCCTTGAGAGGAGAGGGAGCAGGAAGTGGTCAAATGCTGACTCATTCCTGGGTTTTAGGACTTGTGTCTGCACCACTATATGATTTCTAGCATGCCATATTAGCATGCTCACCTTCATTAGCTAAAGCTGAGACAAAACACAGTCTCATGGTGTCGTAAAATCTGTTGGATTAGTTCATAAAACTCTCCTTTTTTAAAATAAAAACCTAAAAGATATTTGACCTCAGGGACTTAGTTATGAGATCTTAATGTCTGTGCCTTTTTGTAGCTTCTTCTTCTTTACTATTCTGTCATGCCAAACAGACCAAAACAAATGTGATGTTCTCCCGTTATATGATGCAGGAGCCACGGCTGCTCCACACTGAGATCGATAGGAATCAGCAGTAAAAGTGTCTGATGGTGCTGATGCAGGCCAAAGGAGGGAGACGAGCAGCGACAGCTCTTTCTCTCTGCCCAGCAGATGTCAGCAGAGACTTTGAAGCCATCGAGTCTATTCTTAGAGGAAGGCTTCACTGAAACACACTGACAGGAAGTCATGTGGCTGAAGCTAATGAAGGCATTACTGCTGTTAATGGGTAATCAGATTACATTTTTTTTTAAAAGGTGGATATCTAGAAGGTTTCACTTAAAATCTAAAAAGATGATGTAGTGTTTGTTGTAAAGGATCAGCTGTTCTCTCTTCTCTGTCAGCTGTTCTGTAGGATAATACTTTAAGGGTTAATCTATACGCCTACTGCCTGAATCTGATTTATGAGATCTTAATTTGTATTTATTTTGTACATGTGGCCCTAATCATGTCAAAATCCAGACTATTTTTTCTTTTTCTCTCAACTTTCATAATTGAAATGCTCCTTTTTTTGTAATTTTAATGTATTTTCTAAATTCTGACTTTTCGAAAAAATGACGCTGCTGTCGGCTTTGCGTGGTGATGAACATCTGGCTCGAGGGGCCCCCAGTGAATGTTTGCCCAGGGCCCCCACCGACTCTAGGATCGCCACTGGCTGTTAATCAGATTACTGTTAAAAATTTTTTTTTTAAATTCTATTTATTATCAAATTTCTGACTATTTTAACAAAAATCTACATTTTTTGAATTTCTTTTGACTTTTTTCAAAATTCAATTTTTCTTTTGATTATTTTTTCCAGAAATCTTACGTTTTTCAAATTCCTGACTTTTTAGATAATTCTCCCTTTTTTTTTCCAAAGTCTGATATTTTATCAAAATGTGACTACTTTTTTAAACTTTGAAAATAAATCTGACTTTCTACAAATTCTGAGTGGATCAGCTGTTCTCTCTTCTCTGTACGCTGTTCTGTTCTCTAATACTTTCAGAGTGAATCTCTACTGACTGAATCTGCTTCACGGCTTCCACTTTCTTTGCTTCATTTGTTCTTTTTTCATTCAGCAGGTGAACCTACACGTTCATAATATAGTGTGTGTGAGCTTAATTGTGTGTGTTGAACTAAAACGGAGCACTTTCAGTCAGCTCAGATTTTATTCATGCTTTTTTTTAAACTGTAGTATGTGCTCATTAGGGTGGTCCTTAAAATTGAAAGTGGGAAAGTCTAAGCTCCAACCCCCAGAATTAATTATTAATGCCACGGTGCTGCAACTGAGGCTACACTTCAAGGTCAATGGGGGGGGGTAAATGTTGTTGGAATTTCAATCAAATTCACCAGGAGAGTTTTCTTGACTCTCATAATGAATTCCGGTGGTTGGAGCTTAAAATAAATGAATTTGAAAATGTACATGGCTCTAAGGACCACCCTTGGGCTCATGTGTTTCAGTGTTAGGCTACTGCCTGAACATTCTTCATGAAAGGCAGGTTTTCCTATCAATAAAACATTTTTTTTAAATCTTAAATATCTTTGTTTCTTATTTTCTAAGGTCACATTGTTCTGTTGTCTTACTACACCTCAGTAAAAACATCTTATTGATATTTCTTTCTCTTGCGTTTGATATTGAGATAATCCCAACATGTTGATACTCAGGAACTGGTCACATGACTGATATGTGTTTCTGTTGTTGAGCAGTGCATCTTAAATTATTGATGAAATGGAGGTCACTGCACATCACCTGAGCAGTATTTGGATTTCCATTGATTTCTACCGCAACAACAGTACACTTCCCACGTTGTCTGCATGCATGCAAGTTGTCTATTCTTGCACAGTTTACAACTTGTGGCCGTGTTAACACCCACAATTCTTAGTAACTCTTTTAAACAATTATTCTTATAAGACAAACGCAGCTTTTGATTTCTTTCTTTTCGGGGTAAAGAGCAATGGGTTTGAGTTTCCCTTTGATCCATGTGCAATAAAGCCGCTTGATTTGCACCGAAGCTCCACATTCCTGCACAGCTCAGCAGCTCTGTACTCTATACAATGGATTTATTTTCATTATTTGCTGTAACTGTTGTGATTAATGCCGAATGTCCTCTTGTGTTTCTGCCATTTTCTAACAATAAGCTCCTTTGAGATCCTTGGTCAGGGAAATATTGACTACCGTAATTTTCGGACTATAAGCCGCACCTGAATATAAGCCGCAGCAGCGACATACCACTCTCGGTTCCACTTTTACTTTTGCGCGCTACCTGTCTCACTCTTTTCCGGCCTCCAGCTTTTCCTGCTGGAACCCGCCGCTTAAAGGTGGGGGTCCGCGGACCGGCCATAGAGCCCATAGAGTTAAAGGTGTTGGCCGTTAGCTGTAAAAATCCATAGATTAGCCGCACCGTTATATAAACCGCAGCGTCGAAAAATAGGGAAAAAGGCGCGGCTTATAGTCCGAAAATTACGGTAGTTACTTCTCTAGATATTAAGTTAGTGTGAGCCGAGACATTTTGCAGATGACGTCAACCTGTTAAGCCCCGAGCCTGTTTTTCAGGTCTCAGGCTCGAACATGACATGCCCAGAACAAATGACTATATCTTCACTTCTAAAAAGGGCTACATGAATAATCTTTTTTCTCAAAGCAATGATAAACCTGTGAGTTGGATGTAGGGGAGTCAGAATCAATATAGATTTTTTAAAGTAAATTCAGATTGAACATAGTAGAACAATTTAAATTATTGTGTCCGTCCAAAACATTTTTTACTTCTGTGCTAAAAGTGTGTTAGCATTTTTTTGCTCAGGGCTCATTTCGACGCTTCTTGTGAGACTTGTGTTTTGTTTCTGTAAAAAACGGTTCATATCGTCAGTTAGCTGAGTTTCTTCCCGTTAAGTGAGTATGACACATTCATAGTTTATTACATTTTAAGAAGCCCTGAGACACAGTTTCGTGAAAAAAAGACAACGCCTGTTAAGAGAACAATAACACACTAACATTCCTGTGCTTACATAAATATTTGTATTATTTTTTTAAAAGACATTTTACTTACTGTTTATAAAATATATAAAAATGTATCTATATTCGTGATGAATAAAGTGTTCTGATGACAGGTGTGTGACTTCCCAGCATGCATCTGGTGTCAGCACGTGTGTGTTTTCTCACCTGGATCAGTATCTTCCCCATGGAGACGAAGGGTGTGCTGAGCTCTGTTAGAAACAAGCAGCCAATGAAGAAGTCTCCCTGTTCCCTTCTGAAGAACTGAGGAACACACACACACACACACACACACACAAACTGTGAGCAAACAAACATGAGCATGGAAAAAAATAACAAACAGACACAGCTGACGTTCAAGGACACTTTGTGGAACAGTCTCAGAGGCATTATGCCCAGACCGGATTCAATAGACATGAAGATATCAGGTTTGAAACACGTCTATCGAGGTTTCATTCTCGTACATTTGGAATAAAGGTGGCATACAAAATCTTATGCAACAGTTGTCATTAAATCCAGAAAGACTCCACAGTAGTCAGGTAGAAATAAAGGTGTGCTATTGTTAAACAGAACTGCAATTAGTTATAATTCCCCGTTTACCTGTTGTGTCATAATCCGGTTTATATAATTACAGCTGCTTAATATAAGAAGAAACAGACTTAACAATTTCAGGTTTAACTGCAATATGTATGGCTGGAAAAGAAACAGGATAATTACAGAAGACTTCTGTTGCATTTTGAAGTTAAACGAACCAATGTGGATCAAAATGAAAACGTTTAAAGAGGACAGACATCTTTTGCTCTTGGCTGGCGTTTGTCTTGTTAAGCACATCTATTCATTTTTAGTAAACACACATTTAGTTGAAGACGTGCTGATTGGGTGAGAGCGTCATTTTGAACCCCTGCACACTTGTAACTACTCCAAATCCAAATACAAGCGCCTCGTAAAGTCGACGCGGCCGTGTGATGTCCCAACTTTACGAGTTAAGGGAAGTCGCCCGGCAACAACCAACAACAGACTGGAGCACAATGGACTACTCCACTCGTGTCTCCAAAACAAAAGGCATGGCTTAGTCTATTTAAGACCGACAGGAAGGACCTTGTATTTGGTCCAGGAGGTCAGATGTTGGAACATCACAATCTAGTCTAGACACTCTCAAAGTAAATATGGAAAACTCCATAGTGTGATTTCTCATCAAATGAAAGTTTAGGAATATCTTACTAACAGATGATATAACTTTATGTCAACCACTGATTCTAATATTGATCAGATAAGCCATGAGCTAAAAAACCTGACATCAAATTATAAAATCGATCTCATGCAGGGTTACCAACAATATGTATTTCTAGAATAAAACACAGTGGCAGCTTCAGTGTTAATCCTAGAATTGTAACCTGAGAACGAGTTAAAACTAACCCTCCGCTAGTTTGCCTGAAGCCACCGAGGACAAAAGGTGTAATTCTGGTTTTTAACGTCTAAAGGCCCGGACACACCGAGCCGATTTCGGCCGTCGATAGATGTCTGGCCGTCGATGAGCGTCCCGTCGCCCTACTCAGATTCTTGTGTCCAGCACCGTCGTGTCTTTTCAGCCTTCCGCCGCCGATTCAACATGTTGGAGGCTGTCGGCAAAATAAATCATTCTGATAGGCTGTTCAGCTTAGCGAATCAGTGCATGAGAAGCGAAACGGAAGTGAAGAAGACACACACAGACGGCTATTATTTTTCATTTTCCAGTACCGCACTTAACATGTTTTCGATTACAAGTTGCTATGTGAAACAGTCTGTGATGGACGAGAGTGAAAATGGAACGCACGCTATTTGTTGTTTGTTTATATCACGCAGTCTGTTGTTCTTCTCTCGGTTATCACGCAGTCTGTTGTTCTTCTCTCGGTTATCACGCAGTCTGTTGTTCTTCTCTCGGTTATCACGCAGTCTGTTGTTCTTCTCTCGGCTATAAAGCAGTCTGTCTTCCGGTTGCCTTTTTGAATTAAGAAAACTCACTACCGCCGCCTGCTGGTAAGGAGAGTTATTGCCACTCACGCATGTGCAGTTCGTACGTGCTACTTGGCCGTCGGCTGAAGTCTTTGCGGTGTGACCCAGAGCGACTTTTTGGCCAAGACGCAGGAGACGTGAGGCGACACAACAGTCGGGTCCGTCGGGACGTGTTCTTTGGTGTCAGTTTGGTGTGTCAGGGCCTTAATGCTAACCAACTGTGTGAGCCATTTAATAGTCCATCGTTAGCCATGAGCTAATAAACCAGACAACAAAAGATAAAATCAATCTCATGTAGGGTTACCAACCATATGTATTTCTAGAATTAAAAAAACAGACGTTAATGGTTTTTGGTTCATTCTTATAAATGATAATATGGGGTTGGAGTAAATTATGATCTGTATACTTAGTGGAGGAAATAAGTATTTGATCCCTTGCAGATTTGGTAAGTTTGCCCACTTGCAAAGAAATGAACAGTCTATCACTCTAATGGTAGGTTTCTTTTAACAGTGAGAGTAAGAATATCAAAAAGAAGATTGAGAAATGGACATTGATTTGCATTTAACTTTGGGAAATAAGTATTTTGGAGTAAATTGTGATCTGTATATGACGTACTCGTAAATCTCTTTCCTTTCATTCTCTGGTTGTGTTGGTACATTGGCACCACCACAAAAGGGAAGTATCTTATTCTACCACAACTTCACCATGGGTAAAGAGAGCAAGCGTGAGTAAGTGTCCTGAACATAAGTAATGAATGAAGCTTTCAAATATTGACCAGTGGCTGCGCGCCGTGTGGTTAGAAATCCTAGAACAGGTGAGTCAGTGAGGACGGATAGAGAGACTGCAGACAAAAGATGAGAGCCGTCTGGTGGAGGATGAATAAAGCATGAGGCCTCGCCATCTGCCCGGGAAATAAAGACTGAGACCACAGAGGGGAACTTTACACCACCTAACAAACTACCTCACCTCACCTGCCGTGGACGAGTGATACCTTACGCTATGTTGATCTGACATGTGGTATAAGGCATAATTAAAGATGCCATATTCGGGTTTTAATCCCTTTCCTGCAGTGTGTTCTATACGTTGTAGTGCATGTAAATGGTCTGCAAAGGCAAAATTCCCTAAGTTCTGGGACATTGACTGCAACCACTACTATTTAGAAATATTTATGTCTATTTCACTTCAAATATTTATGTCTATTTCAAATACACTACATTTATATTTGTAAATTTAACGTTTTTAGACTGTAAGTGTAAATATGCACATTCACATTGTATCTCGTTGCACTGTCATCGCTACGACCTCTGCTTTTACAAATCTTATTTATCTATTTATTTATTTTATTTTTTACTGCAGTGAAAGTGGCCAAACAAATGTTGTTGTACTTTGTATGATGACGATAAAGATATATTCTATTCTATAGTGAAATCCCTATGGAACACTAACACTTCTATTGGCTAGCGCTCCAACACCTTGTACGTGATAAGAGATTAAGGGGCGGGACATCTCTAAGCTCTTGAACAATCACAACAGAGCCGTCCAGCTAACCAATCAGAGCAGACTGGGCTCTGGTGCTGCAGAAAATGACTAGGATAGCGCACTTTTAAACTGTGATCTCCCTGCATATTCTACTTGTCAAACACTGTCATACACTCCTGAAAAGCTGTTAACTTGGGTGTACTTTATCGATGCCAAGCAGAGAACAATCAGAGGTTTCTTCAATGGCAGCTTCACTCTTAATCCTATAATTGTAACCCGAGAACGAGTTAAAACTAACCCGCGTTGTAAGCCCCCCTCCCCTCCGCTAATTCGCCTGGAGCCACTGAGCACAATAGGTGTAATTGTGGTTGGTAGCGTCTAATGCTTACCATCTGTGTGAGGATTTATTTAAAAGTTCCCCGTTAGCCATAAGCTAAAAAAAGATCACATCAAAAATATAAAAGCAATCTTCTGTAACACAGCACACCTCTATAAATACGTGATTGTCATAATGACTGTACAATCATTAGAAACCTGTGTAAATATCAGGATGTAGAGACTGCACACTTTGCACATTGCTAGGTGAGCTTCAAGCCCATCTTATACAAAAAAGGACGGACAGGAAGTAAACACTAAAGGGAACAGCAGAAGAAAACACTAAAGGGAACAGCAGAAGAAGACCGACAGGAAGTAAACACTAAAGGGAACAGCAGAAGAAGACCGACAGGAAGTAAACACTGAAGGGAACAGCAGAAGACGACCGACAGGAAGTAAACACTGAAGGGAACAGCAGAAGAAGACTGACAGGAGGTAAACACTAAAGAGAACAGCAGAAGAAGACCGACAGGAAGTAAACACTGAAGGGAACAGCAGAAGACGACCGACAGGAAGTAAACACTAAAGGGAACAGCAGAAGAAGACCGACAGGAAGTAAACACTGAAGGGAACAGCAGAAGAAGACCGACAGGAAGTAAACACTGAAGGGAACAGCAGAAGATGACCGACAGGAAGTAAACACTAAAGGGAACAGCAGAAGAAGACGGACAGGAAGTAAACACTAAAGGGAACAGCAGAAGAAGACGGACAGGAAGTAAACACTAAAGGGAACAGCAGAAGAAGACAGACAGGAAGTAAACACCAAAGGGAACAGCAGAAGAAGATAGACAGGAAGTAAACACTAAAGGGAACAGCAGAAGAAGATAGACAGAAAGTAAACACTAAAGGGAACAGCAGAATTAGACCGACAGGAAGTAAACACCAAAGGGAACAGCAGAAGAAGACCGACAGGAAGTAAACACCAAAGGGAACAGAAGAAGAAGACCAACAGGAAGTAAACACTAAAGGGAACCGCAGAAGAAGACCAACAGGAAGTAAACACTAAAGGGAACAGCAGAAGAAAACCGACAGGAAGCAAACACTAAAGGGAACAGCAGAAGAAGACGGACAGGAAGTAAACACTAAAGGGAACAGCAGAAGAAGAGGGACAGGAAGTAAACACTAACAGGAACAGCAGAAGAAGACGGACAGGAAGTAAACACTAAAGGAAACAGCAGAAGAAGACGGACAGGAAGTAAACACTAAATCAATAGATCAATAAGGTCATTTTAAATCATTATAGTGAGTGAAGTCATTGGTTTATTTAGTACGTAGTCGTGTAATAAGCGGGATTATGTGTTTCTTTAATGAAATAAGAACACAGACAGGGCGATCAGGATCTCATGTTAGAACAAGAGGAGAGTCGGAGGGCGGGCGGTGAGTTTAGAGACAAGGCAAGATGACTGCAGCTGAATAATGAAGGGTAATTTGATCTCATATTGCCACTGCAAACAAAAGGGCCGGGTTTCAGCTGCACCTGGTCTGCTAACCTGAGATAATACATGGAGAGGAGAGTGGACCCCTGTAAACTCTACGCTACATAAATACTAAGTGTTGGAGCCATAATGTATTTTGTTTCTTTTGATTTGATCTGTAATGTAACATGCAGTTCTGTCATTGAACACAGGATGGAGCATTCACGTGAGTGTATATATGGACATTCTTTCATCGTCTGGAACACGCAAGTTCTCCCGTCCGCATCGCTCAGTGGCTTAAGTATAGATTAGGTTTAAAAGTCACTACACTAAGTATGCAGAATAATCGTAACGTTATCGAAACTACAATTTTGACTAGAGGACTACATACTGATATACACCTGAACATCAGCAGGAGAGGACTCTTTAAAGTAGAGACACTACATACTGATATACACCTGAACATCAGCAGGAGAGGACTCTTTAAAGTAGAGACACTACATACTGATATACACCTGAACATCAGCAGGAGAGGACTCTTTAAAGTAGAGACACTACATACTGATATACACCTGAACATCAGCAGGAGAGGACTCTTTAAAGTAGAGACACAACATACTGATATACACCTGAACATCAGCAGGAGAGGACTCTTTAAAGTAGAGACACTACATACTGATATACACCTGAACATCAGCAGGAGAGGACTCTTTAAAGTAGAGACACTACATACTGATATACACCTGAACATCAGCAGGAGAGGACTCTTTAAAGTAGAGACACTACATACTGATATACACCTGAACATCAGCAGGAGAGGACTCTTTAAAGTAGAGACACTACATACTGATATACACCTGAACATCAGCAGGAGAGGACTCTTTAAAGTAGAGACACTACATACTGATATACACCTGAACATCAGCAGGAGAGGACTCTTTAAAGTAGAGACACTACATACTGATATAAACCTGAACATCAGCAGGAGAGGACTCTTTAAAGTAGAGACACTACATACTGATATACACCTGAACATCAGCAGGGGAGGACTCTTTAAAGCAGAGACACTACATACTGATATACACCTGAACATCAGCAGGAGAGGACTCTTTAAAGTAGAGACACTACATACTGATATACACCTGAACATCAGCAGGAGAGGACTCTTTAAAGTAGAGACACTACATACTGATATACACCTGAACATCAGCAGGAGAGGACTCTTTAAAGTAGAGACACTACATACTGATATACACCTGAACATCAGCAGGAGAGGACTCTTTAAAGTAGAGACACTACATACTGATATAAACCTGAACATCAGCAGGAGAGGACTCTTTAAAGTAGAGACACTACATACTGATATACACCTGAACATCAGCAGGGGAGGACTCTTTAAAGCAGAGACACTACATACTGATATACACCTGAACATCAGCAGGAGAGGACTCTTTAAAGTAGAGACACTACATACTGATATACACCTGAACATCAGCAGGAGAGGACTCTTTAAAGTAGAGACACTACATACTGATATACACCTGAACATCAGCAGGAGAGGACTCTTTAAAGTAGAGACACTACATACTGATATACACCTGAACATCAGCAGGAGGGGACTCTTTTTGTCATAACTATTGAAACTACAATTTGGACGAGTGCAATTTTCAAAACGAACATATCGAACTGCGTAATAAAGTGTATTGTCATTAAGACAACAGAAGGCTCTGAATACGACCAGTATGTGAAGTGGAGCATTTTCTGACCCAACACTGGAATCATCAGATTTCCATTTGACCTCTAGTTACTCAGAAAATGGGGTTCTTTAATGAACTTCATTGCACGCTTTACTGCTCACACTGTGTTCATAGTGAACTCCGGTTTAACGGTTCAGCAGGTTTCCAATTTGGCAATCATACCTGCACTACAGGTCCTCGTGGACCACAGTACCTCTGCTTCTGCAATCACTTAACAACTGACTTTACATTCATCTATTCAAATTGTTTTTCCGTGACTTATTGTGCATCGAGATGGCCTTCCTGTTCCTCGACACATTCAACCAACACCTGTACCCCAGCATTAAGCCTTTAACTCTCTTTGTCCTGACAGTTTTTATTGCATTAGTGCCTTTGCAACAACTTGAAAAGGAGGTGATAAGTCTGCTGTCTTAGAGGAGTGCATTCATAGGGTTAAAGTGTGAAGAATTTAAGAATAGTTTTTTTAAATGTGCTATACAAATGTATGGTTGACTTGGTAGTGTTTACTAAGGTTAGTTAGCCCACCACCAAAATTATAATCACTTCATCATTCAACAGTTTTTTGTTTATAATTTTTTTTTGATTGTTGGAGATTGGAGGCTCTGAGGTTCAATGCTAACGCTAGCAGCCACTTTGTTAGCACAGCTTCACATTTAAAGGGTGTTATATTTGAAACAGCTTATCGGTATTTGGGTACAGACCAATTAGGAAAACGGTACCAAATTTGCACCGTTTTTTCGACACCCATCGATACTCCTTTCTACGTTTCTGGCAGCTTCTAGTTTCATTTCCATCAGCAGGCCTTTCCTTTTGAGATCCAGCTTGCAAAGACTTGATTGTTAATCAATGAGAGTGAGCATCATGCCTGTTTTATTGTTGCCACTGAAGTAATCATTAGGAGATAATGCAGCCTTGAAAACAATGCACTCCATCTCTCTCACACACACAAACACACACACACAGATAACGCATTACTGGCAGAGGACAGCACTGAGGAAACGCATGACTTATCACAAACCAGTCTGAACCCTCACTGATCATTTCAGACTAAGTATTCACTAACTGATGACAAAGGACCAGATGTTTTGGGAAATGCACGACACACTATGTCCGAGTGATTCCTAAGAAACTCGATTATTAACAATATTTCTTGAAAATTCTTAGGAATTGATGCCTCGTTTAATCAATCTCCTCCTTAAATGTGTATTAAATATTAACTGATCATTTAAAAAAAAAGAAAAGACATTTAAAACGTTTTTCTATCTAAGAACAACTTTAAAATCTTTCCTATGAGAGCTGCTCATTGACGCATGAGGACAAAATGGCCCAACTTTTGAGAGCGAAACGTCACAGATTACCCATCATGCCTAGCTGTCAGAGCTGAAGAACCCGTATGTGCGCTCACAGAGCATGCGCCCCTTAAGCCCCGCCCCCGAGCTCCCACTCTCGGCTCAGTAGAATGAATGGAGAGAAAATAAATCGGCTTTTAGTGCATTTTACAACTTTAAGGATCGAATGATTCTAATAAGGGCTATAACATAGTCCATACTGGGTAGTTTATTTAGTTAAAAAAAAGTATCCGCTGATTTACAGACGTCTCTTTCCCAATGTTACTCAATGGGGGAATGCCTTTCTGGGCCCAGTGACGTCACGGATAGGGATGGGTACCGAGCCCCGGTATCAAACGGGCCCCGGGGCTGAATTATTAAAGACCGTGGTACCGTTAAGCTCCGACGTTATCGGTCTTTTTATCGGTACTGGAGACATGTAAAAAATATATGTCATGTGTATTATTGCTACACAAAAATTATATTGCAGTTTTAGTGTCGCCAACTCCGCTTCTAACATGCAAAAACTGCGAAATGCTTCTATGATTATTTTTAGTATTTTCGATCTCTCTCTCCCGTCTGTTTGGGAGGGGGCGGGGCAGTTTACACACACGCAGCTGCTACATGCAGCAACACACACAGAGGGCGGAGAAAACACTCCTCGAGGTGTGGTTAAACTTTACCCGTCTCGATGCTCGTTGCCAAAAGTGCAATAAGAGTTTATCATGTAAGGGCGGTAACACGAGCAATTTGTCTAAACATTTATCAAAAGTGCTCCACATTCAGACGGAGGAATGCACCGGGTTCGGCTGTCTTTCTAGTAGCTCTGTGGCCCCATCCACGAGTAACGTTTCCACCTCAGGTGTTATGTATGCTAGCAGCAACACACGGAGTTAACTACATTATACAAACATGGGTTAATGATTAGAGGAAACAGAGTTATTTATTTTGTTAAAGTTTCACAATTCTGTTTACAGTTCTGTCATCAGATTATTTAATACGATTTGTTAAAACATTGTTGTTGTTTTTTATGTGAAATATTATGTATTTAATTTAAATAAAAAGCAATATTCATTTTGTTCACAATTTATTAAGTTAGTTAACCTTGTTTTTCTCTCCAAAAAGAACCGATAAAAGACCGGACCGATAAGCGGTATCGATAAAAGTAGTACCGTAATTTTCGGACTATAAGCCGCGCCTTTTTCCCCATTTTTCGACGCTGCAGCTTATATAACGGTGCGGCTAATCTATGGATTTTTACAGCTAACGGCCACTAGGGGACCTCCTAAATCTATGGGTTTTACAGGTTACAGTCCACCACCTTTAACTCTATGGGCTCTATGGCCGGTCCGCGCCCCCCACCTTTAAGCGGCGGGCTCCAGCAGGAAAGGCTGGAGGCCGGAAAAGAGTGAGACAGGTAGCACGCAAAAGTAAAAGTGGAACCGAGAGTGGTACGAGAGACAGAACGAGAGCAAGACAGACAGACATTACGAGAGCGAGACACTTTGTCCCCGTACCACTGGTTGAAAACCACTGCTGTAGATCACTGCCGGTACGTGCGCTGGGAGCGCACCGTTTAAGTTTGAAAGTTGAAAAGTGTGTGTGTCTGAAACGCTATGTGATACAGTACAGTTTACACAGCACATGTTCTGTAGCTACTATTGCACTAAATGCTAACACTTGAATACGTTATGCAAATATGCAACTTGTTTGTTGAAATGTTAATAAATGGGAGCTTCCTCAAACAGCCATCTCTTTCCCGACAATCCCCTCTGTGCACGAACCCTTACATATGGTAATGAAACATTAAAACACCTGCGGCTTATAGTCCAGTGCGGCTTATAGTCCGGAAATTACGGTAGTACCGTTAAAACCTTAACAATACCCATCCCTAGTCACGGACTGATACGGAAGTGTAGTACCGCCGTTTGGACACAACGAATATGTTCACCAGAATCCGGCGCACTTCCTGGGGGCTTGAGATAGAGTGGTGCAGTGACGAGTCCTAAAACCCGGAAGTGAGTCAGCATTTCACCACTTCCTGTTCCCTCGTCTCAGAGCCAATGGGATCTCTCCATAGGATTTGTGAAAATAGCTGAAATAAGGTCTGTGTTTGAGACACATTGAAGAGACGGATCACGTTTTGTTCTACGACATTAAATCCATCAGCAGTGACCCCACTGGTGATTTCTGAAGAGTGTACGTGTCTGAAAAACGATGGTTGTTACCAAGTGGCTGAATAGGACTACAGAAGTTGTGGAGGCCGTTGTACGTCGTTACGCCGAACACGTAAACACTCCTCTGAGTTAGTTTCTGTTCTGCTTGAAAGCAAGTACCTGCCTCCTGCAGACTGTTCGAACAAACGCTTCAACTCGGACCATTTAAAATCTGTAGTTTGAATATGGATCTGAAGTTGGCGTGACGTTGAAGTCGTGCTGCTGTACTCGGCTGTAGTTCGTTTATATCATAACGTTAGCATTTTGCTTCTAGCGACTAGATTTATGATTCGAACATTATAAAAGTAGGGTAGACATGTGGAGATTATCCGGCTGAATAAAACGTGCATTTATCAAACAGCTTCGTTTTCCACAGAACTTATTTCCAGCTATTTTCCAAAATCCTGTAGAGAAATCCCATTGCTTTGTTGTCGAGGGAACCCGCAGCTTACTTCTGTGTAAATACGTCATCCCTGCACCTCTCTATAGGAGTGCTATGGATGTAAAGGGGAATGTGAGAAAATAACTAATAAAGAATAGGTTTAAAAAATAAAACCAATTCCCTCACCAGCGTGACGGGCAGCAGGATGGTTAGCAGGGCGATGTGATGCAACACCAGCAGGAACTCTCTGCGCACGAAGGTGCTTATCGTCCTCAGCGAATGGCGCTTGTAGTCCTCGTGCCCTTTGACGCGGAAGCGGTGGTAGTGACTGAGGTACATGGCGAAGATGTCGTACGTCATGTAGGGGACACCGAACCAGATGACAAAGTAGGTGGCCAGCCAGTGCCTGAGGAAAAACAAAAAGATCAATACAGGTTAATTAGGACAGAATATGGACAAGAGCGAATTGCAGGAAATGCAATATTTGGTCATTTAGTTGCTATCAAGTGTCTAAATGCGACTACTCAACGTCAACACGCAAAACATTAGCCGCCTTTAGCTTAGCGATGGTGACGTGAAGTCATGTGACCGTGCTGTAGTTCCTTTATAGCCCAACATTAGCCTCCTTTAGCTTAGCGGTGGTGACGTGAAGTCATGTGACCGTGCTGTAGTTCCTTTATAGCCCAACATTAGCCGCCTTTAGCTTAGCGGTGGTGACGTGAAGTCATGTGACCGTGCTGTAGTTCCTTTATAGCCCAACATTAGCCACCTTTAGCTTAGCGGTGGTGACGTGAAGTCATGTGACCGTGCTGTAGTTCCTTTATAGCCCAACATTAGCCTCCTTTAGCTTAGCAGTGGTGACGTGAAGTCATGAGACCGTGCTGTAGTTCCTTTATAGCCCAACATTAGCCACCTTTAGCTTAGCGGTGGTGACGTGAAGTCATGTGACCGTGCTGTAGTTCCTTTATAGCCCAACATTAGCCACCTTTAGCTTAGCGGTGGTGACGTGAAGTCATGTGACCGTGCTGTAGTTCCTTTATAGCCCAACATTAGCCTCCTTTAGCTTAGCAGTGGTGACGTGAAGTCATGAGACCGTGCTGTAGTTCCTTTATAGCCCAACATTAGCCTCCTTTAGCTTAGCGGTGGTGACGTGAAGTCATGTGACCGTGCTGTAGTTCCTTTATAGCCCAACATTAGCCCCCTTTAGCTTAGTGGTGGTGACCTGAAGTCATGTGACCGTGCTGTAGTTCCTTTATAGCCCAACATTAGCCTCCTTTAGCTTAGTGGTGGTGACCTGAAGTCATGTGACCGTGCTGTAGTTCCTTTATAGCTCAACATTAGCCTCCTTTAGCTTAGCGGTGATGACCTGAAGTCATGTGACCGTGCTGTAGTTCCTTTATAGCCCAACATTAGCCTCCTTTAGCTTAGTGGTGGTGACCTGAAGTCATGTGACCATGCTGTAGTTCCTTTATAGCTCAACATTAGCCTCCTTTAGCTTAGCGGTGATGACCTGAAGTCATGTGACCGTGCTGTAGTTCCTTTATAGCCCAACATTAGCCACCTTTAGCTTAGCGGTGGTGACGTGAAGTCATGTGACCGTGCTGTAGTTCCTTTATAGCTCAACATTAGCCTCCTTTAGCTTAGCGGTGATGACCTGAAGTCATGTGACCGTGCTGTAGTTCCTTTATAGCCCAACATTAGCCACCTTTAGCTTAGCGGTGGTGACGTGAAGTCATGTGACCGTGCTGTAGTTCCTTTATAGCCCAACATTAGCTTTTTCTCATTTGCAGATTGCATTTACCCTTTAAAGATCTCAAAGTGGTATTATTATAATTATAAGCTTATTTTCTGCAATATACCATTTTATTTTTGTCAAGGGAACCCTTGCAATGCTTCCGGGTCGCACTAATACATATGTCATCACTGCACTAGCGCTGACTGGACTAGATATAGAAACAATTTTGATACGTACACAACATAGATTTTTGAGATTCCAATACCTATAGTTAAATTATTTATCCTTAACACAGTGGAACTATTTGTTCAAAAATGTGGTCTGAAGAAAAAAAAGTGTAATCTTAAATGTTGCTTGGGAGCGTTTTGACAAAACAACCTGACTCCACATTTCTCAGAGTTACGTAATTGATGAGTTAATCATTAAGTGGTGATAGAGCAGATAGATGGAACAGTAAACAACCTTTAGCTTCAACACACAGGAACATGCAACCTATATGCCTTTTCTCTCAAACACACACAGGCTTGAAGGCAGGCTTATGTAAGTACAGTATAAAACACAGCTCGGATGGCTGCAGCACATTAATGAGCAGCGATTATTACCATGATGGTTAATTATGTGGACAGCATGGCATAAAGCCTCGGGCAGAGCTGAGCTACTGACCTCTGACCCCTCATTGGATCTTCAGCTCTTAAAGGTCGGTGCATGCAGATTAAGAACAGGAAGGCACAACAAACAGCAGAAACAACGCTATGTCCATTTAAAGACTGTATTAAGGGCAAAGGGACTGCCTTTTTAAAACACACAAAGAAACATATATACACCTCCCTAATGTTAATGTTACATTTCATTATGATATGATATTCTGTTACACCACTTAGTTGAATACTCGATTCTGATTGGTCAATTTGGGCATTCCAGAGGTTGTTAATTTGCAATAACAGAATGTTGCGTAAGAGGATCAAGGGAATAGAAAAAGGGACTAGGAAAAAAACAAGCAGTTTTAAGATAAACTTTTCCAGAATATCTAAACCACTTTGGATGTAAAAGCAAAAAGTTGGACCGAAATAAAACAAGCTAATGTGTCCGAAAATAAACTCAACGATATACTAGTGTAAGTCTTTTCATATACGTTGGTTGTTGTTTTAAAAGATACAGTATGCTTGAGGTAGTTTAAAAACTATGACAAGGCTCATCTTACAACAGGAAAAGTGTCTTGGGTAAAAATGAAATTAAGAGATCCTTTTAAAATGTTAATATTTAAAATGAATATCGGCCAAAACTCTAATTTATCAACATTATTAAAAAGGCCTTTATTGGTGCGCCCAATATGTTGAAAGCAATCTCTTACCGCCTACAGTGAGTCATATTTCCCCCAGGAAGTCGGCCTGTAAATTGTGATGTGGTTTATTTAGCTCATGTTTCTAGTCCCATCTCATTTGTTTCTGGAAATGTTTCAGCGTCCAATCATCACAGAATTGATAGCGTTTAGTTCAATATGTTATTATAAATCTGAGAAACAATGGCCGCTAGAGAGGGGCCCAAAGTGTAATAAATCCAGATTCTTCATTAAGAGACCACAATTATTCAGTACATCTGTAAGTGATATACATATATACATTATAAGCAGGGGTGCACACCTGGTACGCAGGTACGCATGCGCGGCAAATATCTGAAATGCGTACCGTCACTTGTGTCAAAAAGCGCATTTGCGTACCGGCGGACTTGTGAAGCATTTCCAGAAGGCGCTGCGATCACTGGGCGACAGAGCCGGTCGCCGTGCGCACAGACGGGGCTGCTGTTAACGTCGGTGTGTACAACGGATCTGTGCCACAACTTCCGGCGTGAGTTCCACTAGCGCCCACCTCCACCCCTCGACATTCAATACCCCCCCCCCCCCCCCCGTCCGCGAAACAGAGGGGCGGCCCTGAGGACCAAACATTGGCTCCAGGTACTCATTTGAGTAACTCAGTAAGAAAGTTATGTGCACCCCTGATTATAAGCCTGTTCCTGCTACTGCAGTATTTTTGACTTTTTTTACAAAGAACATTATTACATTACATGTCAACGCTTTTATCCAAAGTGACTTCCATACTCAATACTGTGGACAATCCCCACAGGAGCAATTTGGGGTGAAGTGTCTCAGGGACACGACGACATGCTGACTGCAGTGGGGTTTGAACCTGCTGTGACCCCCTGATCCCAACGCTCAACCCACTGCACCACACGCCTCCCCAAGAACATTTTAATCATCCAGAATATTTGATATACTATTTTATTTTTAATTGTTAACTCTTTTCCACTTTTAAAGTATTTTTATTTTAATGTTGAGCACGCTGGTTCTCTAACAAAATAATTTCCCAATTTGGGATGAATAAAGTATCTATCTATCTAAACTCCGTCTTTAAGGCCACAGGGTTTTAGTCAGGAGCCGTTCAGTGGTGAGAATATTAAAAGGATCCTTCTGTTAGCATGAGGTAGAATATGCACTCAGGGCATTACCCTGCTCTAAGCTGTTCCTCGGTATTGGAGGTTTCCCCATGGCAGAAGACCGTTAAACACCTGCACTTTTGAAACAACATCCATAACAATCATCCATTTGCAACTTACAAATGATTTATCTAATATAACATATTCCAATTACTTGTATATAGACTCTCCTTGCACTATTTCTATTCTATTGTATCTGTTTGATTGTGTTGAGAGGAGTCTGTGACCTGAGATTTCCATTGATACATCTCCACTGTAGCTCTGAACACATGACAATAACAGCCTTGAATCTTGAATCACTCGACATATGGGCATTAGCCTGCTCTCTCAGCTGTTTCCTCACTATTGGAGGTTCCCCCACTGAAAAAGAAGCATGGACAGCTAAATAAAGTGACAGATTGTGATGGAGCATTAAGAGTGTGCATGGGTCTGATTTTGGAGCATGTGTCTCCTAAGCTCCGGGCCGTGTGCATGTCACAGGACGGCAGAACTGAGCAGCGTTGTGAAGGGATTAATCTCTGTGGGTGAAGGGGAGGGGCGGCGGAGATTAGCAGCCCTGAAACTGGGCCTGCCCGCTGACTCAGGAGGATTAATACGATAGCATTAGCCTAGCGTAACACTTAGCTACACTGCACCAGGGAAGCTAATGCTAGGCTAACAGTAACCTTCTGTCAGGTGGCTGATGTGGAGCTTGATTGAAAAGCCTCTATTTAATTATATATATTTTTTTGTGTAGGTAAAGGGAAATTCTTTTTTTTACTGTACATGACATAACAATTGCTTACGCATTGAGGCCCCACTGTGCCGATTATACGATGGACATTGACCATGTGTTATGGGGTAAAGCCCTTTGACTTATCTGTGATATTAAGAGGTACAATCATAGTCTTGAGATAGTGTAGCTGTAATCAGTAAAGCAACTCTTTGAACGATACAGCACAGCGGTACAGTACGTCTTTCTTTGCAAAAATTACAATGGCGTAACACTTCCACAAACTGCACGGGGAAGCTAATGCTATGCTAACATTAACCTCCCGCCAGGTGGCTAATGTGGAGCTGGGCTGAAAAGAAAAGACTGTATTGAAAAAAGGAAATGGAGGATACATATTTTTGTTGAGATAAAGAAATAGTGTTTTTTCTTTGCCAGCATTAGGTTGGCATAACACTTGCCTAAACTCCACGGGGAAGCTAAAGCTAAGCTAACTATAACCTAACTATAAATCAGGTGAGGCACTTTGTTGAAATAAAAATACTCAGGATGTATATATATATATATATATTTTTTAGAGGTAAATGGAAAGTGCTTATGACATGACATAGCTTGAGCTCTGAGCCCCTGCTGTGGTAGATCGTTAATGGACATTGAGCGTGTCTCATGGGGTAAAGCCCTTAAACCTACGTATGACATAAAGAGCTCCAGTCATATCTGAAGATAGTCACGCTGTAATCAGTGTTGTAGCAACTCTCGTACAGATATAGCACCGCAGTACAAGTGTTTCTTCTTCAAGGGTATTAAGGGCAGTCTAAACCCTGGATCATCTTAGTGTAGGTACACTGGTAACCCTGTTAGCATACAGTGCAGCCATTATACTGTACAGACGAGGCTGCTGGGAACAATGGACTTTGTTGTGTTCCCACACTTGGTCTGGGCTGTTTTCCTGCTTAGTCTAGATACACAATGTTCTGTTATTGCTCAGCCTTTCAAAAACAAATAAATACTCAAATACTTTGAGCCTTTTCTTTTGCTACTCGTACATTTCTTGATCACTTACAAATCCACGTTGTTTCTGTTGTGTTACATGTTGAAGGTACAACTAAACATATGGTTGCATGCGACATCAAGGGCTATGATTGGCTGTTCATAGATAGATAGATACTTTATTGATCCCAATGATATCAAACAAAACAATATACAATATGAGCCAGGGAGGGAGTGTGCACCTTGTCCATGCAACAGAACTATAAGTATTTGTTTCTTTCCTTGCGACATTCATTTAATGCATTTACGTGAATTAATGAAAATGATGTCAAACAATATTCTTAAAACCATTTCTTATATGGCTTTAAAACTCGATTCCGATTGGTCAATTTGGACATGTTGATGCTGTGGGTACATCCGCAGAACAAAGTCCCTCCCCCTACATATTTATAATCTTTTTATTAAAGTCAGCCTTGTTTCTTGGCCTTGATGAGTGCAGGTACAAAGTAATGATTGAGTGTGGGGAAACAATGAGGTGCAGAGAAAAGTGTGAAAGGGATTTGTTGGGGAAATACTGAATGTCCTCTTCCAACATGAGAGTAGCATGATATCAAAGGTATCAACTGTAGCTGTGAACATGACAGGATGTGTGATTACCTAGCAGAACATCAGGACTGTTTGAGGCATATGATAGCTATGTGATTAACATGATGATTCAGCCTCTATGGAGAGAGACATATGACAAGCATGCTCATTTCTGACGTGGAGCTAATCTGAAGTAAACATTGAATACTGCTTTCTATTCCTCCATCTTGTGACTGTGGAACTCCCTCTCTTGGATATCAGCATGTGAAGGACACTGTTCAGGAACTACTTGATGCTCTGTATGTGATGACTACTTCCATTCTGGAGAGGATCACAGATACATGGATCCTGAGATTCAAGCCCAAGCCGGTGACATGGGATATTTTTCTAACAGGATGAATTAAAGTTAGTCCGACCTGTCACTAATGACGCTGCCCCGGCATGACGACACCACGATGACTCCCGCCGTGGTCGCCATAACGGCATGGATGGAGGACACGAGCCTGAGAGACACAAACAAAGAGAAAGTGTTATATAAACGTCAGCAAATACATTCATTAAACACACTCTAGAAATCTGATTTAAAAAATGTATGGCTTGTGTTTGTAACTAGCCATGGCAATGTAGGCATGCTAACAAGCTAAGCTAAGACGGTTTATATCATGTCAGATTAACATCAACATTTTTATACATTTCAAAAGGTAAAAAAATATATAGTTTTTTTTAACAGATAATTGTATTTATATAACACCACCATTAAACACATTAGGAGCAAGATGGCAACCAAGACCAACTCTGTATTTAACCAATGTTATTTAAAATATCTCGTTTTTTTACTTTGTGTACCCCTGATGTCAACAGTTGTGTGGATGTATATTTTATATATTTCAAAAGGTAACAGATAAATATTAAACATTTTGATCAGTTAATTTGATTTATGGGACCATTTAACATTTAAAATTAGACGAGTGACACTTCTCCCAAGAACAGTCATATGGCACTTCTTCGAAAACAACATTACGCCTAAGAATGAAACCAAAACAAACAAATATATTATTCGAAACACCATCTTTTGCTTTCCTTACTTTGTGCATGTACCTGTGTACCCAACAACATTGTCTGTGTATATAATATGAATACATGTCTTTCTATTTGTTTAAAACATTGTCTTGTTGGCATCAGCTCAAAGCACCTCTGTGCCGAGCTACACCCTCACTAAACAAATGACTTGTAAATTGAGTTCTCTTTGTGATTGGTCCGACTAAAACTTGAATAAATCTAGCGTCTGTTACACTGACCTACAAGTTCAGTACCATCATGAGATTAGCAGTGCTTGGCCTCATCTTTCCCCGTCTATAAACAGACTTGTCATAGGAGAACTTGGTGCGACTCCATTTGAAGTGTCGCTGTGTACGGTGGCATGCATCTGGCAAACATAATAGTGTTCTTACAACTCATAAACTCGTACACTAAAACCCTCCCTGACGGTCATGGAAAACGTGAGGAATGTTCAGCTTTCAGCCAAAGAGACGCTGGCAGATTTTCTTTTTCTAATTGAGTTCATTTCTGTCCATTTCAAACAGGAAGTTGGATTATATCACCAATTTGTTCAAAGTATGAATGACTGCTTTTTTTGCACAGACAAGCTCTCTCTTCCTGGCCGTCCTCCAACTTGGCAGCAGTGACAGTAAGCTGCTTTTGAATCAGAAAACATGTAATTTATTCCCCAACACTCACTGCAGCCATAATGGACAGTCAGCTCTTTAACAACGCCACAGTTTCAAGTTGTTCAGCTTTTTTTTTCTGGTTTACATTCCCCATCTACTCATCTCCACCAACAGCAATGAATGGAGACTTATGGCGCTTTTCCACTGCAGGCCCTAACACGGTTTAGCACAGCTTAGTTTGGCCTTGGTAGGCCAGGCTCACTTTATGCTGCGTTTCCATTACAGTTTAGTAACTGGGGCAGTTACTATAGTAACGCAGTGTAGGCGGGGCGATCGGCTGTTCGGCGGGCAGAGTGACGGTGTGTAAAACTGCCATGACGTCATCTTCAATGAGAACCACAGAAAAACAACATCAGCCGTTAGCTGTTAGCCCTCAGAGCTCACAGCTCCTCATATCTGTTCAGAAACTAGACACAAGTGAGACAAGTCCAAACCACAGACTGTCTGTGTCATGGAGAATACAGTCACTGGTTTGTTTATGTCTGTAGGCCGTTGTTGTGAGTGTGGACGGTCGGAGCATATACTGCGTTAGCTTAGCCGGTCTCCATTCAGAAAACACGTCGTCTGTCTGCAGACCGGTATCAGTATGTTGTTTCTTCGGCATCATTTTGAAACGTGTATTAAATTAAATCACGCTCAAATATGTTCATTGTGTTGTAGTTGTAGCCCCCTTGCCAGCAATTCTCTGACCATTCAGCAGTCGAGAGTGTTTGTCAATAGTTTAGTATATTCAGCCCGGTTGTTGGCCCGGTAAGAACCTAGAATTTTGAGGGCCAGAAAAAAAGGTGAAAAAGTAGCCCATGAGCCGGCACTAGTGGAAAAGCAACAAAAAAACGTGCCGCAGTGGAAAAGTGGAAAAGCGCCATAACAAAGGTTACCTAGGAAAAAAATGGCATCCAGTGCGGCAATTACTCAGGTAATGGTTATGGATGAGAGGCTTGTGTGGGACAGAAAGAAAGCTAATTGGAATTTAAACAAACTTTTGTGGTTCGTAGGCCTTTGTTTTGGATTAATACCGTTTTAGGAGAGGACACATATTGGATCTGAGGACTTCTAATTCACTTTAAAACCAGAAATGATCATATCGTCCCCAAACAGATTATATAGGAATCACGGGGTTTGAAGGTTTAAAAGTCAGAAAATGTAATCATTGATAAAGATTGTGCCCTGTTTTTCAAAGTGTTCAGTCAGCTGTTCTAGCCCGTTGATAAGATATGTCACGAAGCACAGGGTGGCTGATATCTGGATTAGACATTAACTGTCCTCAGTGGATGATTCCTAAGAAACCCCTTGACTTTTTTACTTCATTAATCATCGGGTTATAATGCCCCTTGACCATTGCATGGTGTCCCGAGAACAACAAATGTCATTAAGGTGTCCAAAATGTCCAGTTCATTCTCCCCAGGGGGACGAACACTTTATAATCTTCCCTTTGATACAAATGAGTGTATACATCGTATTTCATAATGTAAGAAATAGACTGCCATGAAATACACTCAGCAAAAATATCGCTTCTTAAGAGATTTTGACTTCAAGGTCCTGTCAAAGACACGTTTCTAGATCTTTAATGGTAGCAGGTATAGATGCTGCACGATTAATCGTAACTTAATCAATATCGCAATATGGACTAGTGCGAATATCCAAATAGCAGTAAGCACAATAAAATGAATATATATGAAAATATCTGAATAAAGTCTTTTAGAGGTTCGTATAGTCCCTGCCTTCAAATCGCTTTCTACAGTCATCATAAAAAACATCCTTGCTTGGTACAGATCCTCTCAAATCATGATTATTTGAATATGTTTGCCAGAGATATTATGAATTATGTTTAACAATGGCAATCTTCTCAAATATCACAACTCGTATGGCGAATGCAATATCAGTCAAAGTAATTGGAATTAGACTTTTCCCAAACCGTGCATCTCTAGTAAAAATGGAAATAATTTAATTCATAGATTGAACCATAGGAAACCTAATCAAAAAAGAGCCTATAAGGAGATCAGATTCCTCAGAGCCAAGGATATTCATACCTGATCTAAAATACAGTCTACGCAAACACACTAACGTAAAAACACCAACACTGGCAGTAGCATGATGATCCAGTGAATAAAAGCATCTGAAGTAGAGCTGGGCGCGATATGTAATATTGATATATCGCGATAGACAAGCCTAGATTTTGAATTAGACTATGGATAAAGTAATATTGTAAGGGCAGCCTTTCTCAGGTTTTAAAGGCTGACTCAAGACTCTTAAAGGTGGGGTGGGTAAGAATGGAGAAACCAGCTCGAGTGCGCTAGAACCTGAAAGTACGCAGCTGAAGAAAATCTGCCCCTTCCTTCAGACTTCCTCACAGAGCCCCTCCTCCAACACACACGAACGCGCACATGACCAATTAGGGCACGAGATAAGTTGGTGCACAGATGGAAGGCTGACAGGCAGGTAGGCCATCCAGTTACTTTAGCCGGCTCAGATGATTGGTCGTGCTTTTTACTGCGCCACGGCTTCCAGAGATGATATTTATTTATGTATTTATTGTCAAAGCATTTAAAATATGCATTGCTATCGGGATGTTAAAGGTGGGGTATGTAAGTTTTAGAAACCGGCTCGAGATACACTTGTTGTTATATTCCATGGAATGCTCTTAACATCCTGATAGCAATGAATATCTGAAGTGCTTTGACAAAAAAATCATAAATAAATATCATCTGTGGAAGCCGTGGCGCTGTAAAAAGCACGACCAATCATCTGAGCCGGCTAAAGTAACTGGATGGCCTACCTGCCTGTCAGCCTTCCATCTGTGCACAAACTTATCTCGTGCCCTCATTGGTCATGTGCGCGTTGGTGTGTGTTGGAGGAGGGGCTCTGGAAGGAAGTGGGAGATTTTTTCCGGCTGTGTATTTTCAAATTCTAGCCACTCCAGCTACTTTTTCCAAAATTACCTACCCCACCTTTAACTGTATTATTTGCCATTAAATCCACAGTACTGATGATTTTGTGAAAGTCTCATTGGTCAAGCCAACTACATCTTCACAACATCGAAGCATTTGGTCAGAAATATTGTGATTAGATTTCTCCATATCGCTAATCTGAAGTCTAAAAGGACAGTAGAAGGTTTTTATTTTGTATTTTACAGAATAAACGCTGACTACAACCTTTCCCAGAGTTCCCGTGTCAGGTCTCAGTAAGTAGGAACCGAGACTTCCGCAAAGTGTGGGAAAAGCTTAAGACCTTTAGTCCGGCTGCGAATAAAGACCGGTTTTACAAGGTCAATAAAGACCGGTTTTACAAGGTCAATAAAGACCGGTTTTACAAGGTCAATAAAGACTGCTTTCTTTCTCTTTTTTTAACGAGGTGTTGCAAAACGGCAAGATTGAGAAGAAACAAAGAGATTATTTGTTGTGACGTTGTTCCCTCTCTGAACCTGCCGTTAGTCGCACCAATCTGCATGGGAATGCGGCCATGACACCGGCATAGTCAAGGTCATGTGACCTGGGACTACAGAAAACAAAAGCCTGAGCAGAAAAATACTTACTAGCTCATTAAAATCAACACAAGAAATGCTCTTAAAGAGTTTAGCCCATTTGTAATGCCTGGCTAAATGAAGCAAAGATATCTGCATTATTCTCGTTGTTATTACTTTGTGTCTTTATTGTGCTCATTGTAAGTTACTTTGGATAAAAGTGCAGCTATATAAAATGTGATAATGTAAAAAAACAGTCTAGAGCTGCAACAATTAATTAAGTAATCACCAAATGTTGATTATAATTAGTTTAAGTACATTTTTGTGGGGAAATGGCATAAATTGTCGAACTAAATATCTTTGGGGTTTTATTGGGCTGGAATAAGAAGATACTTATAGACTAGACCTTGGACTTTGAGAAGCTGGAATGAATATTTATCCCACTAGACCAAAACAGTGAATAAAGAAAGTATTCTGCAGGCTTTGATTTTTGGTTAGAAAAACTACAAATTTAAAACCTATCAAAAAACACAGGCCTGAGCAGGAAAAACCTAACTGGCCTCTCTAACCCCCAGAAACACTCGCACACATTTTACCCCCACGCCTCGCTGCCTTCTATGGCCGCATACTTTATCACAAGACCCAGATTTTTACACAGCCCATTCATTGTGTGTCCGGCAATAAACCCCCCCCCCCCCTCTCTCTCTGTGCTGATGAGAGGTGGACGGGGTGAGGAGCGTGTGGAGGGGAGAAAGGGGAAGAATGCGTTCCAGCCTTGTTTCGGCAATGTTGTCCTTTATTTCCTGCTGTGTCAGGCCGGAGGAGAGCCTCAGCTTCCCTCTCACTACGACTCAAATCTCCCTAAAGTCTCTTTCCGGGTTAATGCACGGACCAACAGCTCTCATGTTCTATATTACTCGCCTCCTTCAGTAAATGGGCGACGTAACCAGAGCGAAAAGAAAAAGTGACAGCAGAGGCAGAAACAGGGTAAAGTGCATGTCTTAGAAATGTTGAAGTATAGAAGAACAAATAGTGTTTAAATCACTCATAGAAGACACATCACTTCCCCCTTGCTTAGTGCCTTAAGGCAAAAAAGGGGCATCACAACTATTTCACACCTATAAAAACTAAATGAAACATGCAGACGGACACGTACACGCTTCCCTTTCACCACGTCCTCCTAAATCAGAATCCCTTTATTAGTCCCACAGAGGGGCATTCGCAGCGTTACAGCAGGAAGGAGCCACAGACAGCTTAGTGTTGCATATCTTACATGCGTTAAAAAAAGTACTAAGTTATAATATAATAAACAATATGCTAAAAAAAGATAACAAGTTACATAATTTTTAAAAATACAGATCAAAAACAAATCAAATCTACAAATCAAATCCTGTAGCAGGTCTTAGGGTTTAGCAGCCCGGTATATATTACAGCTATTAGAGAGGGCATATGTATATAAAGACTCTCAGGGCTAATGCACGGACCGAATGCTCTCATGTTCTGTCACACGTTTCTTCCGTTTTTTTTTACACTCGCCTCCTTCAGCAAATGGGCTACGTAATGTGGAGTTGCTTTGCCGCTGCAGCAGAGCGAAAAGAAAAAGTGACAGCAGAGGCAGAAACAGGGTAAAGTGCATGTCATGGCAAGAAGGAACCCTCTCCATCACGACGGATGCAGCTCCAGCGATAACTGCATCGCTGCCTTTCCTTCTTGTAAATAAACACTGAATCAATAAGAAGCAGAGCATGGTGTCGTTACTTTTGTTGGTAAATTCATTGTTTAAAGACCGGCTGGTTGCAGCTTTTCAGATTTCATCATCAAATGTAACGCTGATGCCATTATTACTACGAATAGATTTACATATTATTATAAAGAAGACAATTTTAGAGATTTACCAAAACGTGCAAAGCAGTAACGTGTGCATGCAAGGCGGTGATAACATTTTATTGACTTTAAGTTATATTTGTCATTCTGAGGCGAATCCAAATAAATTACTAAAAATATCAACAACAATAAAAATCTTTCACGTTTGAATGTGAAGAAAAAGAGTGATGATAATCCAACTACATTTGAAAAGTAATGTCGTTACTAAACTAATGATAAGTAGATATTGTGATGACTAAAAATGTATTTTGTATTTAAACCAGCGTTTCCGCCAGGGGGCGCGTCAACCGTCATTTGACGCCCTTATTCAGCTCGGGACGCCCTGAACTCGAGCCGAGGGCGTCCAAAAATATTAATAATTCCTGCATCCCTCTGTTGGAGGGGCAGAGGAGTCTGGTGGGATTCTTTTCGCCGCCAGCAAAGCGTGGTCCTGTGACGGAAAGTGTACTGCCAGCGAGCCTTGACGGGGGGGGCTAGTGAAGCACGCGCGTGAACTGCGAGCACCGGAGCCTCGCAGCGGCGAAACTGAGGCTCCGTGTTAAACTGTGGTAACATGAAGAGACGGCACTTCTTAGTGAGCCGAGCCAAATGAATTTCCATCACTAATACGGAAAGAGATATTATCTATAAGGGACGGCTCTATTCAAAATTCAAGTCACGTGACGCCGATTTAGACTTATCATGTAAATATGTCACAGACAGTAGAGGCACACATAATTAACATGAACATTAGTTGTACGAAACCCAAATGCTTACTGTGAGCGTAAGATTCTTAAACTGAGTCGGGTTATGTTGAGCAGAGTAATCCCTCGTGAAGTCAAGTGTTGTTCTCTAAAGTAGGTTAAAGTTAAACCTGGTGCTAAATACAAATCATTGTTATATTTAGCCCACCTTTATTCCTTGTTCCTCAGACATCAAAGTCAACACAACAAATAGACGGAAAAGGAAACACCAGTAACATGTCCTGCTTTTCTCCACTTTTAAATTAATATCTTTGGGGGTCTTAACTGACAAAAACCTTGGACTTTGAGAAACTGTGATAGAGATATTTCCCTCTGTTTTTAATGATAGACCAAACGATGAATAAATGTTAGTTGTAGCCCTGACAGTCATCACTGCAGGCTTTCATTTGTGGTGCAAAACAAAAAAAACGCTAGTGTTTGAGCACAATCCAGTAATGTGGTCAGTAACAGCGTTTCCGCCAGGGGGGCGTCTTGCCTTCATTTAAAAAAAAAAAATCAAGAGAAGAGTTTTTAATCGCTTGAAATGACGAAAAGGAAAAAGGGCATCCCTCTGTTGGAGGGGCAAAGGAGTCTGGTGGGATTCTTTTCGCCGCCAGCAAAGCGTGGTCATGTGACGGAAAGTGTACTGCCGGCGAGCCTTGACGGGGGGGGCTAGTTGAGCACGCGCAAGAACTGCGAGCACCGGAGCCTCGCAGCAGCGAAACTGAGGCTCCGTGTTAAACTGTGGTAACATGAAGAGACGGCGCTTCTTAGTGAGCCGAGCCAAATGAATTCCCATCACTAATACGGAAAGAGATAGTATCTATAAGGGACGGCTCAATTCAAAATTTAAGTCACGTGACGCCGATTTAGACTTATCCCGGGGCTTCTGATTTATTGATGTACGTTGTAGCTGCACAAAGGCACAGACATAGTTTGTGCTGTTTATAACGTTACCCGGGAATGAGGAGCATTTATTATTTGTTTATGAAGCGCTTTGTGTTGCCTTTAGTATGAAATGATCTATATAAGTTGGATTGAGTGATTGATTGATGAGGAATGGGAAGTGAAGCATCCATTAGGAGTTTGTAGTAGTTTCTATTTCAGGGACAAAGTACTACACCTTGGCCTCTTCCTATTTGACCCGCCTCTCTAAAGTCCTCTAGAGACAAATATATAATGATTTTACTTCTGAGATAAATGTTGATTCAAGTGGATATCTAACATTCATGTAAATGTTCAAACCCTATACACCAGGGATGTCAAACTCAAGGCCCGGGGGCCAAATCCGGCCCGCGACTTCGTTTTATGTGGCCCCACAAGAGCTTGCAAAGAATATAACACGCATATTATACGGTTACATGCTACTTTACAGAAGCAGGTTGCCCATAAACTACATGTCCCACAATGCATCTCGTTTTGTGACATGCACACTGAAGAGACTAGCAATTATTTGCCCTGGACCTCTGCTTCCAGACGTAGATAATTACTAAGTTATTATCCTATCCAATAATAACCAAATTCAGAGGCAATAATGTAATTTAATACATTGTTTTATATATACATATATGAATATTTATATAGTTACAACTCGCCCTTTGAGTGCAACCTTTATGCGAATGTGGCCCGCAATGAAATTGAGTTTGACAGCCCTGCTATACACTATCGTCCATTCATATGCTCCAAGTTACTGACGTTTGCTGCCGGCACACTTCACCACAATATGCAATAGATAGTACATTTAAAAAGCAGCATATCAAGCAAATTCAAAGACACTGGTGCGATCCAGGCTGTGGACCTGCTTGATACAGAAGAGTTCAGAGACTTGTTAAGTTGTGAACAAGAAGTGTGACATCCCCCGAGGCGTGTACGCTTGTAGGAACATTTTCCGTTAGATGAGCATTAGTAAATTAGTAGCGGCGTTATTCAGGAGCCCGGTTCAGTGTTTTCCATCGCAGAGCTAACTCAGCAGTCGACCCTGACCGGAGCTCAGAGGAGGATTAGCCGGAGTGACAGCGTACAAATGAGCATTGAACTGAGCTGTGCACATGTGAGAGAGTCACACTGACCCACTCACACTAACTGTGTGTTCATTATCACTATTTTGCAATACCCGTGAGATGAGCAAATGACTGAAAAGGCTGCTAATGAAACACATTTGATTGGTCACATGATATGTAACAATAAATGGATGGAGCTTGTGTTTTTCACAGGAATATCCCTTCAGATGTGGACAAGGCCCCTAGTGGATGCAGGGTTTTAATGATGTCCCAGGTTACTTAACATCATAAAAACATACATGCAAGTTAGTATATGTTTTTAGTAATAATGTTATTTCTAAGACAGATCAATTTATTACACCTATACAGAAATAAAACTTCTAATGGCATGTATATCAAGGCTAAAGGTGCGATTATACCATTTATGTGTTAGTCTTTTATCTAGCATGCATGTATATGATCCTACAGGGGAGTATATTTCTGGTTTATTCTTATTATTTATGTATATATGTGTTATTATTCATTTAAATCATATTTGTTCTTTATTCTTATTTTTCATCTTTTATTAAAAAATAAATCTATTCTTGTTTATACATTTTTTCTTATTTTAAAAAGGGATTTTTGTATTCTTGTTTAATTCATTCATGTGTGTCATTTTGTACAGTTTTTAGCTGATAGCATGCATCTGTTCCTACAGGGATGTGTACTTTTGTTGTGATATTTGCAAATCATCCTTGTAAAGATGCCCATTTTGCACTAAAGCCCAAAAAAACATTTACATTTACGTCACACACATTTCATTTAGGTTGTAACTGAATATAGATACCGGTAAAAGCAGTAACGTGACGTCACATACATATAAAATAACACATTAGCTAGCTAAGGGGGTAACCGTTACTAGCTAAGCTACCAAACAAGGTCAAATGCTACATGTTAGCTTTGAGTTAGGTGGTATTTTCTTAGGTTTTCAGTTCAAATAAAAGCATTAATTTAGCTAGGTTTTACCTCTCGCTGATCAGCACCACGTCGGCATCGCTCCAGTGTTTGAACACACACGGCAGGAGCCTCCTTAAGGCGAAGAAGAGACCGGGGAAAACTACGGCGCCACAAGCTAAAACTTGCAACATCCTGCCGTTATATTTCCTCTAATCTGCCCGGAGCCTGGATCTCTCCCTGCGCGAGTTTCGCCCGTTTACACGCGGCGATGAGGCATTTTAATTCGGCCCGTAGGTCGGTCGGTGGTGTGGTGTGTGGGTTTTTTTTTTCACCGGGAACAGTCCACCATCCACACACACTCTCTCACACACACACACACACACTGCTGAGAAGGCTCAGCAGCAGCACCACTGTCGAGCTAACGGCGAGGAAACACTCTGTACTTTGTAGGGCGGCTGTCAGAATAAAAGCCCTGACCCGGTGACACTTCCGGTGAGAGGGGTCGCTTTTATTTTTAAAGGGTGGCTCACTGACGGGTGCAAGCAACGCAAAGGTCTTTGAAGGTGGGATTTTTTACTCCTATTTAATTTTGTATTAAATCATTTTTCACTATTCTTTTATTTCCTATGTCTATTTTTGTGTTTCTATATTATTTTGTATTTATTTTTTATTCTTGTTTATTCTTATTTTATTTTTGTATTCTTATTTTATTCCTTATTTAATTCTAATTAATTTTTAAAAGTTGTTTTCTATTCCCTATTTAGTTCTATTTTTTATTATTATTTTTTATTTATTGTTTTATTCTTGTGTAATTTATTCATTCTTATTTTATTTTGTATTAATATTTTAATTCTAATTAATTTTTGTATTCTTGTTTTATTTTGATATCCTTTTTTTAATTATTCTTGTTTATTATTATTTTTTAATTATTGTCTTTATTCTTGATTTATATATTTTATTTTATTATTTTGTTGCAAACTTGCACGTTTGCTTTATACACCCATGACGCCATCACGCAGAGTTACGTTATTAAGGAAGTGGGCGAGGTTCAATCTCAACTGGCTGTCAAAATAATAGGGTTATGGCTAGAAAGGATCCGTCTAGTGTAAAACTCTCGCGAGAGTTTGCAAGTCACGTGGCTGAATGTTTACCTTTGGCAGGCAGCCTTTCAGTTACGATCGTTAACATCAGTGGGCCACAGCAGATGATCGTGAGAAGCTAAACTATCTATTAATTATGTCAATGAAAGGGAGCGTGATTGTTGAAATAGGGTGTTAGCGGTCTTGCTGTTCAAAGAAGAATGACAACACTGTAGATCGCCAACACTATGGTTTATTTTTTATTCACAGGCAAGTCAACGTTGTCGCAGTAAAAGTCCCAAGATAGCTCCTGGTGCAATAAAATGTTCCCTTTCAGTGTTTTCCTATTATCCTGCTGCATTAATGTGTATGTTGCATCATGTTACTGGTGTAGATGTGTTTCCGAGCCGCTCCAACGAGAGTTGAAACGAGAACGTGACGTCATATTTACACCAGACGGATCCTTTCTAGCCATAACCAAATAAAAGCCCTGACCCGAAGTCGGAATAAATGAGGCAGTTCCGGTGATAGGGAAATATTACACAACGCTTTTTATTTTTTCTTATTTTATTTTTGATTATTGTTTAATTCATTTTTATATTCTTGTGTTCATTAATTCATTCTTATTTTAATTTAAAACATTTTTTTTATTCGTATTTAATTCGTATTTAATCCTTCCCTTTTCATTTATCCCTTTTTATTATTATTTGAATTTAAATAGATTATTTGATTCTTATTTAAAAAAAAATATTATTGTGTTATTCATTTATCCTTATGAATAATAACACATATTTAGTGAGGGGTTAAAACCACCTATAAATACAGGTTTGTGTTATTCTAAGTGATAGTGATTGTAATTATCTTCGTCTAAATATAAACATTATTTTCTATTATCAACTCTATTTGATAGTGTTCATTGTATTGTAACTAACTAACTATTAAATCCTACCACCTGAGGGCAGTGCAGCATGCACCAAACTATTTATGACATTACCAAGGTTGTATAGTAGGACAGTGGCTGCCGTTGTCCTGTAAAGGGTTGGGAATGTAACCTGATTACATCTGAGCTCCGTTTTAGTTTAACACACACACTTAAGCTCACACACACTGTTTAATGAACATATAGGTTCACCTGCTGAATTAAAGTGCATGTCTGGTGCCTTGCTCAAGGGCACCACGGCAGGGCCCAGGAGGCAAACTGGGACCTCTCCAAGTAGCAGTCCACACTCCATATTTAGGTCGATCCGGGGACTTGAACCGGCGACCGTACGGCTCCCGCCGGTCCAAGCCCCTACTGACTGAGCCACTGCCGGATTACTTTTTTTTTTTTAAACTGAAAGGGAATACAGTTACCTGCTTTTTTGTATTCTTATTATGTAATCTCGTTACATGTAGTGTGTTACTCCCCAAGCCTCATAGCGTACCGTGGGTTTCTGAGCTTCTTAAATAACAACTTTGAGGACCACAGATGGAAATGAGCTATTAGTTATAATCTGGCATATTGCATCTCTTCTCTTTGCTGAGATTAATGTTTTTGTATAGATGGTCCTTCTATAAAAAAATACAAAAAAAAAAAAAAACTTAATCAGAATCAAAATTGGTTAAGTTTCACTTCCTCCAAAAACGAATCCAATGCCATCACAGACAGACAGCCACACATTTGATAGTTTATTGTTTCAGGGTGTGTTGACGCCATCAAAGCTTATCAGTCATTCTGTCAAACTGTGGTTGATTACAGTTTAAAAGAAGGCATGACCACAGCTATTTTAAAGATGTAAATGTTGTGTCTCTTAGAAGCAAAGTATTTAAGAAGTCAAATCCAGAATATTTTAAGAGTTAAGCAACATGGAGTCACCCAACTTTACACCCACGTGAGCCAAAATTCAGATTGGCTTAACGTCATGGTATTTTTGATTGTTGCCAAGTATGCTTACACATATATGGGATTTCCCTTGGTGTATATGGTGTATTAAAGAAGTTAAAGAAGATCAAATGTAAGAAAAACTATGAAAACCTATTTCTTTAAAGATAAGATATAGAAAAGTATTTATATGCAATCTGGATATACCAAAAAACGACATACAATATGACAAAATAAAAGTAATATTATGAAAAGCTGTGCAGATACTAAGAGAGGTATAGCTTGTGTACAAATGTGCAAAATACAAATAAATGTGCCGTTATACCAAAACAAAATGGTATCATACTGGAGAAATAAGAAACTGTAGCAATTATTTATGGCATTCATAATAAATATCTAATTCTTAACTGTGAATGGTTTTCATTTATTTAACATTTGAAATGTATTAATCTGGCCAAACTTGATGGCAACCTAAAGTCCCTCTCTTTCCGTATCTCAGATAGAAGATATGATTGGAGACGAAACAGCCAATCAGAATGGACCTCCTTGAGTTCTCCGATTGGTTGATTTTGTGGTGCATTTGTTTTGTTTTTTTACTATTGTTTTTATTGAGTCAGGCACAATGAGTTTACATTTATACAGTCAATATATTCCCCCCCCCCCCCGTTCCTAGCTAGTAAATTAAATAACTAACTAAATAAATAGATACATGTATAGGTAAAAGTAAAGTAATGTAGAAGATAATATTAAAAGAAAATTAATAGATAAGGAAATAAAGAATAGTAACAGTAATACATATACCCATATACTCATACACATACATGTGTGTAAAAAAAACAAACACATAAAAAGAGACACAATATACAGTATATTAAAAAATAAATAAAATAAAAACATACACTCGTAGTTCCCCCCCTTTCTTCTTGATTTTGTGGCACATTTGTAACGCTGTGCCAACTTGAGCGCACACAGGGTGAAGAGGTTGAGCGAGGAAGAGAGAGGGAGGCAGAGCGCGGTCTGCTTGTGCACGGAGCAGGAGTTTGTGAGAGAGTCAATTGGGCTTGCAAAATATATTTTTCTGTGCTCAAAAATGTTACATTTTTGCGTGCTCAATAAAATATTCTCTGCTCAAAATGTTTAATTGCGTGCTCAGCAGGGCCGTATCCAGGATTTCCTAAATACCGAGGTCCAAACATGTTAGAGGTGTTCAGCGGATACCCCCCGAGATTTGGGGGATTTTCATGATCTAGTTAGGTGCTTTTTAAGTCCTGTGGGGGGTCACACATTGGATAATATATAGATTTCAAACCATGTCAGCATAAATTATTTTTGAGAGTGCAATACATAAGAATCAGTTGATTGTTACTATTAATGATCTGGACATGCAGAAGAGCTAAAATGATCACAAAACATTGCCAACATTCATTTTCCATGTCTCTCTCCTTTCCATAACCTGCAGCCTCTCTTCCATCTTCTTTAGTCTCTCTGTCTTCTTCCTGTTCACTACTCTCTCTGTCCTCTACTCTTTCTCTTTGTTCAATCTCTCCCTCGTTGTTCACTTTTTGCTCCTCCTCACTTGTCGTGCCTGCCAGTGAATTAAAAGCAATTCAGCAATTTAGTTAATTTCACTTGTTTGTTTGCATTATTGTTTTTTAAAATATGTTTTGTTTGATTCTCAAAAGAGAACAAAGATCAAAGCAAATTTTGTTTTATACAATTGTATGTTATGACATCATAACTGCAATAGATAGTATGTTGTATGCCTATTGTAAATTAAGACTATTGTTATAAATATATAGATAGATACATGGGTTTATTAAGCCTACATTATTTTGTGTGACTGTAGCTGCAGTTCCTCCCTGATTTCCATCACTTTCTCTCTCTCTCTTTCTCTCTGCCTGTCCCGTCTCTTCCTTACCAAAGCTGAGCTTCGACTGACGTAGTCTTTTCATTATATCTGAGTCAGTGTAAAAAGAAAACCATACAATGTTATATCTTCAATGTTTTACTCACAGAGATGCAAACACAGGTATGGTGAAAAAAGAGAGAACTATTCGAAGCAGGAAAAAAGCAGCGTAATATACCATCTGACAAAGGCCTGTGCTATAATGCTTCAATGAACTGGCTATTCTTTATAATATACTCAGATCAATAGAGACAGAGATGTTAATTTATTATTTACAGCAGGGGTGGGGAACCTTTTTCCTTTCTATTTCTACAACATTCTCCGAGGGCCGTACAAATGATTGAACTCAACCTCTGCTTAAAAAAACTAAAATCACACGGTGTGGCATGACCACCAAAACAGAAAGATATGGACACAAGATGTGTGAAAATGTATTTAGTATCCATGTGAATATGATTTAAGTGGGGGGGACCTAACCTCCTCTAGGGGGGTCTGGGGGCATGCTCCCCCGGGAAGATTTTTTTTTAAATATTGAAGTTAAAAGCATCAATATGGTGCACTTTGAGAGCAACATGAGGAGATCTATGGGTACACCTTTAAACAACCATTTGAAACAGAACTGTAAGCAGATTTTTCTTTTTGGATATTTTACAAATCACTCTCCTTTTAAACTATATTCTTGTTATTTTTTAACAACTTTTTTGTTACTGTCATATAGTATTTTATACCTGTTTTTTATTTAGTCTCTAATGTCTCATTAATAATCATAATGATCATATCAAGGTGTGCCTTAACCTCACTGAGGTTATTTTAGCATAGCTATCTAACCAGATGCTAATAACAACAGATCACCACAGTGCTTACAACTAAAGACACAGCCACGCAAACACTGCGGTATGTGTACGGCTCCTTATGGGTACTGCAATATTTGAAGGGCTGGAGCGGCGTTCCGGTGCTCTCCGTAAGCAGTCTAGTCTACACTCCTTTCAGACGAGACATAACCACGTGAAAACACGTTACGCTCGTGTTGTGTTCAAGGAACCTGTCCTTGGCCAGGAAAAACAGGCACTCGCTTGTTTAATTATTTTTGCGATCTAGATTTCTTCTTCTTTTTTGAAGTGGGAAGTTGTCCGTCAGTCGGACGGACTCGATTCTCCACGAATTACACAAGTCACCCAAAGTAGCATTACAAAAGAGGGAGGCGCCGAAAAGCGAATAATTTGCAACACTGTACTCAAATGGAAGTGAAAGAAAAGCATTATAACGTTTGTTAAAAGGTAATCCTTCTGACATTGGATGAATTTAATTAACTTTAGCTCTCTAGCCAGTTTATTCACGCAATTTAAACCAAAGTTTAGCCTATAGCTGCAATATAAGTTAGTGTGCATCATAGCCGTGGGAACATGTTTCAAATGGGGGGTGCTGTGGGGATCACATCCTCTAGGGGGGGTCAGGGGGGAAGATTTTTTTTCAACATTATAAAGTAAAATGCTTCAATCTGGTGCACTTTGAGCTGAATTGCCAGAGACTAGATCTAAGGGGTACAACTCTAAACACCCATATCGAAAAGATCGGTTTACATTTTAATAATCAAATAAGTATGTGGACATAACCAATAACCTAACATAGCCAATAACAAGTAAATGTAACTTATTTTATTTTTGTTGTTCATTTATTTCTTATTTTACCAGTTAACATTTATTTATTTATGCATATTCTTTAATCTCTCCAGATTTAAACAATATTTTTGGTTTACTGTCCTATAGTATGCACTGGAATGATTTCAAACCTGTTTTTATTTATCCCAATAATTATAAAGGTTGCCTTGGAAATATTTGTTTACATAAATTGTTAACAAACCGTTTGAGACCCTCTGAGATAACTTAAGACTAAAGTGAATTATCAAAACACTCAGTCCTTTACCTCACTGAGCCTCTCAGTCTGTCTGGCTATCAGTCCTGTCCAGACAGCTGATATCTTTCCTGTGTGTGAGCTGCGGGCGCCTGATAAGCCAACATCCCCCACTTTCATCGTACAGGGCAAATGGAAAATGTAACCGGGGTGAAAAGGGTGTTATCTTTACTTAATTATGAATGTTGTTACATCAGGGCTGAAAATTCGTTTTTTTGTATTATATTTCCATTTAATCTTGTGGACGTGCAGATTCCCTTTCCTCCATCAGGGGATGCTGCAGCACCCTCAGCACCCCTACTTCCCACGGCCCTGGTGTGCATGATTGTCGGACGTCCACTGACTAACGTAGAGCGTTCACACAGGATCTGCTGGTCATATGATGTCCTGATGAATAGAAACACAAGCAGCCCGCTGGACTCAGATCTACCTCATCACTCCTCCACTGCTCCGATACAAGTCCGCTCTTTTGTGGTTTGTTGATACATGTCGTCTTCTTCTGTTTGCTTTAACCGAGGCTACGTAGGTATGCAGCGCCCCCATCGTCAGTAAATGGAAGTACTACAAAGAACCCCTTTTAGTGCAATTATTTCACAAGTTTTGTATACACAGCTCTAAAAAGATTACCGAGGTCCTGACCTGGGTGACCTCAATGATGGATACGGCCATGGTGCTCAGAATAGAGGAACACAAATAACGCCATAGAAGTATAGCTTCAACTTAACACTGTTAATGTGCCGTAACATCAAAACATGACTCAAAGGCGGCTTGTTAGTGCCATGGAGCTAAACTAAGTTAAATCCTTACCTCCGACACAGTCTTTGTGTCTGCCGTCCGTACTCATTCGAGGCTATCAGTCATTATGTGTTGCTATCAGCTTTCAGAAAACACTCATCAGAGTAAATCGATCTGATATTGTTAGGAGTGTTTGATAGCTGCTGGCACTAGACAGACGCTGCATAGCATGGTATAGATTAAATGTGTACATTGAGAGAGAGGGTTTGTGCATGTTGACCTTTGAACAGTTAATTATTGCTTCAATCAATCAATCAATCAATGTTTATTTATATAGCCCAATATCACAAATGTTACATTTGTCTCAGTGGACTTCACAGTTTGTACAGAATATCAGTATGACAATACGACACCCTCTGTCCTTAGACCCTCACATCGTCCTTTCAAGTTGTCTCGACTTTTGCTTTATTTTGCGGGTTTCGGCATTATGCCATGGAGCTAATCTATGTTGTTATATTTTCTTCTTTTTCAAAGGAGCAACAGAGTCTAATTTTATTTGCAGCGCATCTGTAGCACTATCAACAACATGATCAATTTGGGGTGGTGTACATTTTGTATAAGTTTCCTCCCTTACATGCAGACATGCTATCGAGTTAAGTATCGGTGGAATCTCTTCCTTAAATGTGGCTATAGCACTAACAGATAGGTTTCTGCTGCAGGAGCTTTTGGCTAATGCTTTGTAGTCTAGTAACAGTACTTCAAAAGTTACTAAGAAATGGTCGGATAAAGCAGGATTATGCGGTTCGACTAATAGTTGCTCAATTTCAATACCATAAGTCAGAACAAGGTCGAGAGTGTGATTATAGCAGTGGGTTGGTTTATTTACACTCTGACAGAAACCAACAGAATCTAATATAGAGTTAAATGCAACAGTAAGGCTATTTTTATCATCGTCAACATGAATATTAAAGTCACCTAAGATAATTACTTTATCTGTTTTAAGAACCAAAGCTGATAAAAACTCAGAGAATTCTGATAAGAATTCTGAATAAGGACCTGGTGCACGGTACACTGTAACAAATAAGATTGGCTGCAAAGTTTTCCAGGTCGGATGCGTAAGACTGAAAATGAGGCTTTCAAAGGAGGTATAATTTAATTTTTGTTTAGTATTGATAAGTAAACTTGAGTCAAAGATTGCTGCAACTCCACCTCCTCGGCCCGTGCCTCGGGCAATATGAGTATTGATATGGCTGGGTGGAGTGGCCTCATTTATGCTGACATATTCTTCATGTCTCAACCAAGTTTCAGTGAGACAGCATATATCAATATTATAATCTGATATTAAATCATTTACCAATATTGCTTTAGATCCTAGAGATCTTATGTTTAAGAGACCACATTTAATCTTCCTGTTTTGTTGCACTGTAGTAGTTGTTACATTTACTTTTAGTAGGTTATTATGTATGACACCTTTATTAGGTTTTACCTTAAATTGTCCTTGGGCAGACACACACACCGTTAATATTGGATATTTTATTGGGTTCGGGATTCCTATGGATGACTGCCTAGGAGAGAGCGCAGAGAAGCGTGTAAGACTGCGACTCCGCCTCCTGGTCTCAACTCCAGTTTGTCATGGATTAAGTCACAGAGCCCTGAAATGTTTGCCGAAATGAGATTTGCACCTTCCAAAGTAGGATGAATGCCGTCTCTCTTAATCAGACCAGGTTTTCCCCAGAAGGCTGTCCAATTATTTACGAAGCCCATATTGTTTGCTGGGCACCACCGAGACAACCAGCGCTGAAATGATGACATGCGGCTATACATGTCATCATTGATCAGATTGGGGAGGGGACCAGAGAAGATTACGGTGTTCAGAGTTTATAATGTGCATCCTCCAGACCTGATTGTATTACCTGCAGACTGATCATTATGATTACAATTATAATTCTGCACAGTGTCTTGAATGTGGACAACACATGACATTGTTTACTGACATTATATGAGGTTATTATAAATGCACATCTCAATATAAGCCACAGCGTGAATGTAAAAAAAGTCATAAGCAGCATTTGCATAATTCCCAATAAAGCTACAGAGCAAAGCGTCACTGTGTTATTTGAATGCAAAGGTGTTTTTTACATCAGGACCACAAAGCTTCTATGTCCCTCAAATGTGGAACAACTTTTATATTATTTAATTTGTATGTTTGACGTCACATATATAAAGGAATCTGCATGCAATGGTGGAAAAAGTACCATAAACATTGACTCCATTACATGTTAGCAGAGGTGTAAAGTAACTAAGTACATTAACTCAAGCACTGTACTTAAGGACAATCTTGAGGTAGTTTCTTAGACTACTTTTGTCCAGACCTTGGTTAAACCCAGAGGGGGGAAGTAGTGGAGTACAAATACATTGTTACTGTACTTATTTTTCTGGTATCAGTACTTTACTCCACTACTTATTGTTCAACGACTTTTTACATGTTGAACCCAAATACCTGTACTTTCTACTTCTTACTGTTGAACACAAATACCTGTACTTTCTACTTCTTACATGTTGAACACAAATACCTGTACTTTCTACTTCTTATACTTTGAACACAAATACCTGTACTTTCTACTTCTTACATTTTGAACACTAAACTTTCTACTTCTTACATGTTGAACACAAATACCTGTACTTTCTACTTCTTACATGTTGAACACAAAACTTTCTACTTCTTACACTTTGAACACAAATACCTGTACTTTCTACTTCTTACATTTTGAACACTAAACTTTCTACTTCTTACACTTTGAACACAAATACCTGTACTTTCTACTTCTTACACTTTGAACACAAATACCTGTACTTTCTACTTCTTACATGTTGAACACAAATACCTGTACTTTCTACTTCTTACATGTTGAACACAAATACCTGTACTTTCTACTTCTTACAGGTTGAACACAAATACCTGTACTTTCTACTTCTTACACTTTGAACACAAATACCTGTACTTTCTACTTCTTACATGTTGAACACAAATACCTGTACTTTCTACTTCTAACATGTTGAACTCAAATACCTGTACTTTCTACTTCTTACATGTTGAACACAAATACCTGTACTTTCTACTTCTAACATGTTGAACACAAATACCTGTACTTTCTACTTCTTACATTTTGAACACTAAACTTTCTACTTCTTACACTTTGAACACAAATACCTGTACTTTCTACTTCCTATGTTGAACACAAATACCTGTACTTTCTTCTTCTTACACTTTGAACACAAATACCTGTACTTTCTACTTCTTACATGTTGAACACAAATACCTGTACTTTCTACTTCTTACATGTTGAACACAAATACCTGTACTTTCTACTTCTTACAGGTTGAACACAAATACCTGTACTTTCTACTTCTTACATGTTGAACACAAATACCTGTACTTTCTACTTCTCACATGTTGAACACAAATACCTGTACTTTCTACTTCTAACATGTTGAACTCAAATACCTGTACTTTCTACTTCTTACATGTTGAACACAAATACCTGTACTTTCTACTTCTAACATGTTGAACACAAATACCTGTACTTTCTACTTCTCACATGTTGAACTCAAATACCTGTACTTTCTACTTCTTACATGTTGAACTCAAATACCTGTACTTTCTACTTCTTACATGTTGAACACAAATACCTGTACTTTCTACTTCTAACATGTTGAACTCAAATACCTGTACTTTCTACTTCTTACATGTTGAACACAAATACCTGTACTTTCTACTTCTTACATGTTGAACACAAATACCTGTACTTTCTACTTCTTACATGTTGAACACAAATACCTGTACTTTCTACTTCTTACATGTTGAACACAAATACCTGTACTTTCTACTTCTAACATGTTGAACACAAATACCTGTACTTTCTACTTCTTACATGTTGAACTCAAATACCTGTACTTTCTACTTCTTACATGTTGAACACAAATACCTGTACTTTCTACTTCTTACATGTTGAACACAAATACCTGTACTTTCTACTTCTTACATGTTGAACACAAATACCTGTACTTTCTACTTCTTACATGTTGAACACAAATACCTGTACTTTCTACTTCTTACATGTTGAACACAAATACCTGT
Organism: Notothenia rossii; assembly: GCF_949606895.1. Classification (NCBI taxonomy): domain Eukaryota; kingdom Metazoa; phylum Chordata; class Actinopteri; order Perciformes; family Nototheniidae; genus Notothenia; species Notothenia rossii. The sequence goes on from NC_136907.1 coordinate 2,848,510, forward strand.
ACTTTCTACTTCTAACATGTTGAACTCAAATACCTGTACTTTCTACTTCTTACATGTTGAACTCAAATACCTGTACTTTCTACTTCTTACATGTTGAACTCAAATACCTGTACTTTCTACTTCTTACATGTTGAACACAAATACCTGTACTTTCTACTTCTTACATGTTGAACTCAAATACCTGTACTTTCTACTTCTCACATGTTGAACACAAATACCTGTACTTTCTACTTCTTACATGTTGAACACAAATACCTGTACTTTCTACTTCTTACATGTTGAACTCAAATACCTGTACTTTCTACTTCTTACATGTTGAACTCAAATACCTGTACTTTCTACTTCTCTCATTTCCCAAACAGGCTGGTTCCTTTAGTCTGAATGTATGTTTGGTGGCGTGATCATTATTATTTAGAGTCATTGCGTGCCTATTGATTTGAACACGATCCGTGTATCCATCATTTCCTGGTCTTCTCTAAAGAAGAGGGACCAATGGAAACGTTGTCATGTTGCCGTTGGTCACCATGGAAACATTCATTAGCTAACAATGACATTATTGTTCTATTAATATAAAGGGAGGTCAGGTACTCTTTAAAACAGCTGCTAGTTATGGGTACTTTTTACTGAAGTACATTTCAAAGTTCTTTACTTTGACTTGAGTAAAGAAGTTTAGTCAGTACTTCTACTTTCACCAGAGTATTTTTAAACACGAGTATTTGTACTTCTACTTGAGTAAAGGATACGTACATTTGCCTCTGGCTGCGCTCCATCAGGACCAAAACCTCTCGCCACCTGAACAGTTTCTTCCCCTGCGCTACCGGCCTCATCAACAAGACCCCCACTTTACCCTCAGCCACATCATAGACTCTATGCATCACATTAATGCACACAATGTAAAATCTATCTTGTTCATCATGTGAACGACATCTTGTTATTTTTCATCTTTTTTAATACTGTGAGCCATGTTTATGCTCAACTCTCTGACTGCTTTTTGCACATATTTGCACATGTCTGCTCTGCACAGCCCTCCACTTTAAAATACTGTAGTTTGCCATTTTATCATTGTCCTAAGTGTTTTTGTTTTTTAGCTGTTAAGGTTAGTTCAATCAGGAGAGACGGTTTTGATGGAATACGTATTTATTGCCAGGAATACAGAAATGAATGTGATGGAGTTTTGGCGATTAGGCCCCGTTGTGCAGGAGTACCATTCAGGAGGGGAGAACCGATCCGATGAAACCCCCCGGGGTCTAGACACTGGTGGTGGTGAACGGATAGTTGGGGTCGGTCTGAAGGGGAGGGGCTTAGCTTGACCCTGCTGGTGGTGAATGGATGGTTGGGTTCGGTCTGAAGGGGAGGGGCTTAGCTAGACCCTGGTGGTGGTGAATGGATAGTTGGGTTTGTCTGAGGGGGAGGGGCTTAGCTTGACCCTGGTGGTGGTGAATGGATAGTTGGTTCGGTCTGAAGGGGAGGGGCTTATCTTGACCCTGGTGGTGGTGAATGGATAGTTGGGTTCGGTCTGAAGGGGAGGGGCTTAGCTTGACCCTGGTGGTGGTGAATGGATGGTTGGGGTCAGTCTGAAGGGGAGGGGCTTAGCTTGACCCTGGTGGTGGTGAATGGATGGTTGGGGTCAGTCTGAAGGGGAGGGGCTTAGCTTGACCCTGGATTCTGAGGGACAGGAGGTGAAAAGGGGGGGAGGAGGGTTGCGTCGAGTCACCTGAAATGACAGCTGGCAGAGGGGAGAGCAGATTTATGTGAAAAAGTGAAATAGTGCAATAAGAGTCTTGTATAAATACTTGTCTTTAGCATCCTTTTTTAATACTAAATTGTTTCTTAAAAAAACGTATTCTTATCCTTATATCTTTCTTTGCAACTTATTGTTTTTAGATTGTTTATGTTCGCACCATCAGATACCAAAGAAAGTTCCTCTTATGTGTAAACGTACCTGGCAATAAACTCGATTCTGATTGAAACTGTCAGGCCTGCACGACCCTCTGAATTCTGCGCATTGCACATTGTAACCGCACACATTTTATTCCTATGGGTATACCTATACTTCAACAATATTCAATGTACATATTGCTATATTTTTAATGTTATTATAGGCTTCAGTGACGACACATGTCTTCTCTCTGGCCTTCTAGTCAGAGCCGAGCATGACACCTGACATTTCTCTGTGTCTTTTCTTTATATTTCTGTTGTAAATTCTTGTCTTTTCAATTTTTTGTCTTGTGTTATTGCAGTGTGCTTGTAGTACATGTACAGCACTTTGACTCGACCAAAAATCGTTTTTAAATGTGCTATATAAACAAAACTTGATTTGATTTGATAGGCTTCTTCAAATCGTTTGTTATCAGTGTTTTATTTTTTTGTTTTATTTTTATGGCTGCACCAAAAACACCAAGACTGTCACAGTCCAAACTGTGTCCCTGTTTGTTTCCCTGTGTGTGTGTGTGGAGAGGGTGTGGTGTCCCTTGCAGGCAGCAGCCTGATTGCTCTCACCTGGCCGTCCCACTCGGCTGTCCCTAATCATCTAATCAGGACACAGCTTATCTACTCCAGTCTCCCAGCAACTCACCGCCAGATTGTTTTCTACACCAGTGGTATTATAGCCTCCTGGCTGCCCATTCAGTTATCCTGTCTGCGTGTAAATCCGTACTCTTTGTAACTAGTTTCTCTTGTGTTTCCAGTGCAATCCCTCGGCCATCATCCACCAGAGCTTCCAGCCAACCTGCCTGCTTCTTCCTGCATCCTACCTGCCTGCCTGGTAATCAGTCCAGCCTCTCACTGCCTACCTCCACTCCGAACCTCCATAATCACCAAACCTGCCTGAGTCTCCGAAACAATAAACCATTTAAACATCTTCAGTCATTGCCTGCGCCTGGGTCCTGTTTAAAAACATAATCCTAACAAAGACGAATTCTTCCTATGTGTTAACCTATCAATCAATGTTTATTTATATAGCCCAATATCACAAATGTTACATTTGTCTCAGTGGACTTCACAGTTTGTACAGAATATCAGTATGACAATACGACACCCTCTGTCCTTAGACCCTCTGTCCTTAGACCCTCTGTCCTTAGACCCTCACATCGTACAAGGAAACACTTCCAGAGAAACCCCACAGTTTAAAGGGGAACATGGGAGAAACCTCAGGGAGAGCAACAGAGGAGGGATCCCTCTCCCAGGACGGACAGACGTGCAATAGATGCCGTGTGCAAATTGAAGAGATAATACATTTCACAGCGTAGGTAGACCAAATGTTTGGAAAGACCAAATGTTTGGAAATGCATGTGTCTGTAATAAGAAGATGAATCCACGAGGATGTCAACAATCTTGTCGGAGCCATCAGGGAAGTAGTATGATGAGAGTCAGGCAGGACCGCAGAGACAGGTTCAGCCACGACTCGAAGTCGAGGACTCAGATCAGGACTCAGGACACATGATTCAGGATCCAGGACTCAGGACCACAGCAACAGGATCAGCCACGACTCAGGATCCCGGCGTAGATAGACACCAAAAATAAATTTGGGGGAAGCTGGGTTATTGGGAACACGAGAGAACACAGGTACAGACAGAGAGAAGGAAGAAGTAAGGTGTCCCCCGACCTACTTGGCAATAAACCTGGTTCTGATTCTGATTCCATATAAAAACACAGAATATGCTTATATGTTATGGTCCAGAATAGTACTACTAATCTTCCAAGTATTTAAATAGAACATACAATTGGTTCAACTTTGACAAATACCACATTAAAATGCTTTGAAAAGTATGCGTTTGAGATAAAAGCTAAATCATATCATGTTATATAATAATGAAGTACTGTGATAAAAAGCCTTACCTACTGTACATTGGTAATACAACTTCTGTAAAGTAACATTTTGGATTCAGGACTTGTACTGACATGAACATGAGTATTTTTAGACTTTATTATGTTTTAGTTTGAGACTGTTGGAAATGTTGAAAAGACATGACATGTTGGCTGTGGCTCAGTGGATAGTGTGCTGAACTTCGAATCAGGGGATAGCAAGTTCAAGTCCCACTGCAGTCAGAATGTCGTTGTGTCCCTGAGTCACTTCACCCCAAATTGCTCCTGGAGGGATTGTCCACAGCATCGAGTATGTAAGTCGCTTTGGATAAAAGCATCTAACAAGTGACATGTAATGTAATCATAAGTTTTAACATTATTCTCGGTTCTGTTGTATTTTTCAACATTTTATTCATAACTTTTTTAGAGGATCAGGATTTTAGTTTGTCATGTGAAGAAATAAAGGCAGCATGTTTCTATGGAAGGTGATAAATTAAAGTTGATTTAATTCAACACTTAAAGGTGGGGAAGGTAATTCACTTCAGAAACCCTTGTTGTTATATTCCATGGAATGCTCTTACATCCCGATAGCAATGAATATCTGAAGTGCTTTGACAATAAATATATAAAAAATGTTCATCAGTGGAAGCCGTGGCGCTGTAAAAAGCACGACCAATCATCTGAGCCGGCCCGGCTAAAATAACTGGATGGCCTACCTGCCTGTCAGCCTTCCATCTGTGCACAAACTTATCTCGTGCCCTCATTGGTCATGTGCGCGTAACCGTGTGTGTTGGAGGAGGCCGGCCCTGACCAATTTGCTGCCCTAGGCAAGATTTTAGCTGGCGCCCCCCCCCCCCAAAATGCAGACATTCACTATGACTCGCGCATGCATGGTTGTGGCATGACCACCAAAACAGAAAGATATGGACACAAGACAAATGTATTTAGTATACTATCCATGTGAACATGATTTAAGTGGGGTGGGGGGGGACCTAACCTCCTCTAGGAGGGTCGGGGGGCATGCTCCCCCGGGAGGATTTCTTTTTTAAATATTGAAGTTGAAAGCATCAATCTGGTGCACTTTGAGAGCAACATTAAGAGATCTATGGATACATCTCTCAACACCCATATGAAACAGAACTGTAAGCAGATTTTCTTTTTATTTATGGATGTTTTACAAATCATTCCCCTTTCAAACTCTATTCTTGTTTATTAATAACAACTTTTTTTTACTGTCATAGTATTTCATAATACTCTTATTTTTTTATAACTATAATGATCATTTAAAGGTGTGCCTTTACCTCACTGAGCTGAGGTTATCAGAGCCTCTCAGTCTTTCAGGAAAGAGCTCAGTAAATTCCACTGTTAATAAAAGCTGTATACGTTCTTTGGGAGTTTGATTTATTTTAAATTAACACAAATACAAAATTAAAACCTATAATTGCACACTCAAAACAATTATTTCCAAATAAAGAACTATTTCACCCAAACCTCTGGTTTTTACTGGGGCTGGGGCAGTTCAACTTGATTTTGGGGGGGGGGGGGGGTACGCCATAGTTTATGGGCGCTGTACGCAATATAGGCGTAGTTCTGTTAGTATAAGATAATAAGATGTACTTTGTTGATCCAAAATCAGGAAATTGTGTTGTTATGAAATAAAAAAAATTATATGTTTTTAATTTTTTTTTTTTTTTTCGGCTCCCCCCATAGATTGATGCACCCTCAGCATTCGCTTATAGTGCCTATGCCAAGGGCCGGCCCTGGGAGGAGGGGCCCTGTAAGGAAGTCTGAAGAAAGGGGCAGATTTTTTTCGGCTGCGTACTGTCAAATTCTAGCGCACTCAAGCTGGTTTCTCCATTCTTACCTACCCGACCTTTAAGAACTGATCTATTTCAGGATTCCAAGAATGCATTAAAGTGTACTTTATTTTACCATTTCATAAATTACTCTTGTCGTCCATTTTAGACCAAAATGCCAGTAAACGTCATTTACAATTTCATGAAGCCGAAGGTCTATAACGGTACGTCCACACAGCAGCGTTAAAAAAAATCTTGGAGCTGGGCGTATCTGAAGCTTGGGGATTTTTTGCGAGCAACGCGACCAACAACCAATCACATGAATCTCCCGTCCCCGACATACAAAGCAATAGCAATGTTTAAACGAAGTAAACTGGATATAAACTCTCCAAACAGGCGAAAACCTACCAGTTTCACCCACTGTCTCTGCCACCTCCCTCCATGCCTGGTTCCTCCGGTTTGTATCCCGGTAAGTAAATAGGGAGTGGTCACAAAGAACCGGGTGATCTGCTACCGTAATAACTAATTTCTCCTCCATTTTCAGGAATATAGAAAATGAACTGCGGTATGTCTCTCCCAGCTTACACGGCTAGCGCTTGTACTGTCAGATTTGCATAAACGGGATTTGATTGGCTGATGCTTCCACCTCAGCTTCAAAAGTTGAACATTGCTCAACATTTGAATCCTGAGATGCCTGGAAATCTCTGCTTTGCTTCCCCACAATGCAGTTCGGCGAAAAGTGAGGCAAAGTGACGTCACCCCATTCAAAGTCAATGGGCAGAAGCGTTGGAAGTTTTTTTTAACGCTGCTGTGTGGAAGGGCCATAAGAGTCCAAATCTCTTATAAAGTAATTATGTGACACCACTAATTAAACTGTAAACTCAAATGAAGCTGAATTCCTAACAACGTAATTCTGCCATTATGAGCTAGAATTGCCCAACTTTTACAATGGCCTGCAACACATTAACGTTGTGAGGACTTTAGCTTTCAGAAAGTCGGGATCAAAGATTTACGTATCAAATCGCAGATCTCTATGTTAATTGGGAAGCTCCTGTAAAATTGTCCTCGGTTCCTGTTGTTATCTGTGACTCACAGATAACAACAACTGGATAGAATACTTCAGATAAGATGTGCCACCTTGAATATTCCTTAAGTTTCCTTATTGCTAGAACCACCTACTGTATGGTTAAGTTTCACTTCCTCCAAAAACGAATCCAATGCCATCACAGAGACGGCAACACATTTGATAGTGTATTGTTTCAGGGTGTTTTGACGCCATATCAAATCTTATCAGTCATTCTGTCAAACTGTGGTTACAGTTTAAAAGAAGGAATGTTTAAAAGAAGGCATGACCACAGCTATTTTAAAGATGTAAATATTGTGTCTCTTAGAAGCAAAGTATTTAAGAAGTAAAATCCAGAATATGTTGAGAGTTAAGCAGCATGGAGTCACCCAACTTTACACCCACGTGAGCCAAAGTTCAGATTGGCTTAACGTCATGGTATTTTTGATTGTTGTTGTACATTTTGCCAAAATATAACCTAATGCCTCGTCATAACCACGAGTTATCCTTTAAAAGTCTATGGGTGTTTCTCAATGTCGATGACGCTTCCTTGGTAGGATATGTCCCTCCGAGTCAGGTCCTTCAGAAGCGAGGCAAGAATCCTTCCTAGCCTCGGAAAACGAAAAATGGTGGAACAGGCTGACAGGTGTGCAGGTGTGCGTCATATGCGAGGCCCCGTCTTAAATGGAGCGAAATTGGTCCGTGTGCAAAGCATTGTGGGGATTTTAAGACCGCGGAGGATACACATGTGCAGCCTCGAAATTTGCCGCAACGAAGGACGCCGGCCTCGGTAGAATTCCAAGCATCCTGGACATTGGAACAGTCCTTCGGCGGCACTCGATGACGTAGCATCCTTGAAATAGTGGCTCTGGAGCAGCCTTCCTCGACATTGAGAAACACCCACAGTGAGTAAGTCTCTCTTAGCTGTCAATACAGCAGATTTTGGTGGAGTCTATTAACTGGAAATGTTAATGGGGTCCAGCCATTTTCTGTTGGTGGACCTAGTACTGTCCACCACAGAAGGGCAATGATAACCATTTTTACCCAAATGTTCCCATTACCCACTTACTAAAACAACAAAAATAAAACATTGAATGATTCTTGATCTAAATAAAGTCTAAATGGCTTCTATTAGCTGGGACTTTTCATGGTGTCCATCCATTCAAAGTCAAAGTCAAATCAAAGTCAACTTTATTGTCAATCTCAAAATATGTTTGTACACACAGAAAGGTCGAAATACTGTTTCCCACAGTCCCGAGGTATACAACAATGTACACATTAAGATGAAACGACACTCAAGAAGATGCAAGGACACTCAATCATTAATAATATGAATCATTCTGGGCTCTAGACCAAGGTGTTAAACCATAAAAGAACCAAAAATAAAACCTAATCTCATATCATAACCATTAATAACTCTCTAATAAAAATACCAGTCGGCAGTAAACTGCTCTCTTGTTCATGTTGGCAAAAACATTTGGTTATAAAAAGTACAAATTGTCCCATAAGTAAGGCGGTCTTTATCCTCTCTGAACGGTATTGAGAATGGTGTCACAGTATAACAACATCAAAAAGACAGTCCCTATTATTTTAACAGTCTTTAAAGAACATGTTTTGGTTGCTCTAAATCAGCTAAAAGTACTTTTTCAGGGGTCCCACAGGGGTCACTGCTTAGACATTTGCTTTTTTTTTTTTACTTCAAACATGCTTCTGCTTGGTGAGTGTAGATACAGATACAGCTTATCATTTATATTCTGATACAGAATAAACATACCTCTTCCTCATCGGGGTTATATGGATACCAATAAAAAGATTGTAAACACCACTGTAATGGAACGAACCTACTAGGAAATTACTTCATAATTTAAAAGGTATGAATATTCATATGTCAGCATGATTGTAGAAAGAAAAGTGCATTTGTCTCAGGGTGATAGTTTGTATTATTTGACGGAAAAAGAAAAAAATCGAAAAAAGCTTCGGATCAAGTCAAACACACAGTATTCAGAAACATAATCAGAATCAGAATCCCTTTATTAGACAGAGTGGACATTTGCAGCGTTACAGCAGGAAAGAGCCGCAGACAGCTTAGTGTTGCATATCTTGCGTTAAAAAAGTACTAAATTGTAATATAATAAATAATATGCAAAAAAAAAAGATAAAAAACTAAAAAAGTTCCATAATTTTCAAAAATACAGATCAAAAACAAATCAAATCTACAAATCAAATCCTGTAGCAGTTCTTAGGATTTAGCAGCCCAGTATATACAGTATTACAGTTATTAAAGATGGCATATGTATATAAAGTATATATTGCACATAAAGCACATATTGCACATAGTTTGACGGTATTTAACAGCAGCAAGTTACACAATTTACAAAATACAAGATACATACCTTGTAACAGTAACAAGGGTTTAGGAGCCAGGTATAAATTACACAGTTATTAATGGCATATATATATTGCACATATAGCACATATTGCACAAAGTTGGTTTGTATTTAGCAGCAAGGCGTTACTCCGGTACTTAAACCAAACAACTCAAAACTTAAACTAGTCTAGGAAGCACTTGATGGTTTGGCTCCTGAATCCATTTCTGACTGACTCACTGATTTAAAAACAATACAATCATAACGGACCAGTAATACTGTGGTTTTTCAAACTTGGATTGAAAGAAAATCCAAATCTTTTGTGAATTATTTTGGTATTTTTCTTTTATTCTCTGGAACAAAACTGAATAGACAACTGAATCCTTTTAAAACTGTTGTTTAAAAACATATACTTTTATTTATATTTTCTCCTGGAATTTGTGTTGTTTAATGGTGGGGGGCAGATGGATTATGTAAGAGAATCGATCCTAGAAATTAGTTAAGTAAGTAAGTAAAAAAGTAAGTAGGCAGGTGAGTAAATAAGTAAGTAAGTAGGAAAGTAGGAATCTAGCCAGGTAGTAGTTGGTGGGTAGTAAGTAAGTAAGTAAGTAAGTAAGTAAGTAATATAATCTTAGAAAGTAGGTAGTAAGTAAATAGCTGTAAATAAGTAAGTAAGTAAGAAACTAATTAAGTAGGTGTACCAAGGAAAGTAAGTAAGATAATAATTATTAGCAATAAAAGACCTTAAAAACACACAGAACTGTTCCCCACCTCATATCCTCTTTATATGTCTCGTTGTTCCCAAGGTCAAATGTTCCTTGTGTCAATATGTAGAAATCTTCCACCTAACTTTACAGCCTATTGATGTCACTCTCCTTTCCAGCTACGCCCTCAAATGTGCAGTTTTCTTAGCTTAGGACTCTCTACCGTGCCTGAACACATTATCTCCCTTTAAGCGGCATTTAAAATATCCCCCACCATTTATTCTTTTGCAATAGGAACTATGAAGATAACTATTTTTACATTATATGTATTTAGCAATGTTAGTTTATACGACCCTCCCACATTTCCCAGGCTTTTGCTATTGATGACTTCAATTGTAAAACTGCAGACTGTTTTACAAATAGAGTTAACATATTAAAGGGGCCCAACTCTACTAATTTTCCGGTTCATATTAGTATTGAGTGTCTCTACTGTGACATGTTGCACACATTTACATGCACAAAAACTTCTTTAACACGCATCAGGAAAGGGACAACCGCAAAAAAGCCTAATAGGACACCTTTAAAGGGGACCTATCCTGCAAAATGCACTTTGTTATGTCTTTTCTACATAAAGATGTGTCCCCGGTGTGTCAGGGAACTCACGCAGCGTCAGAAAATAAAACCCTCTCTTTTCCTCCGTACCCAAATCTCTAAAAACGGGGAACAACGGAGCTGATCCAGATTTGCGTCCGATATGACGTAATATCTGAAATGTGGACCCACGGCCCTATCAGAAACGTTGCTATCAGAAACAATGCCCGACTGTTTTGGACGTAATATGGTCGGTGTTTACATTAGCATGGCTAACACTCAGAGCTAACCTGTACTGGAGAGCCTGTGTGTGAAGAAGCAGGAAGTAAAAAGGAACTCACCTTGTGGTATAACCGGCAAGAGAGAAAGCCTTTGAGCTCCATACTGTTTCAGAGAGAATCCTTGGTGTGGTTTTGAACATGATATGGCATCAGCTCCCACTCCCCGAAAACAGGCCTGGAATAGAGGGATATGAGGCGTGGCTAGAATGGGTGATCTGTTTGGTATTTTGAGAAAAACATTTCAGAGACATGTTTTTATATATTTGTATATATCTGAGACCCATAATATATGCCTAAAACAGCATGCTAGGAGACCTTTAATGTAAACAGTCTCTTGAATACTGGCCACCCAGGGGGGTTGTTTTTGTTATTGTTGCAGATCAGTGAGTCGGAAAAACTGGCACTCTTTCCCAGCGTATCCATGTGAATGAAATGCTGTGGTGGTGACGGTGTGTTTTTAGTAACCGTGCAGCTCATGAAGCGGAGAAAAACTGAAGGAAATCAGACAGTCACCTCGGTCTGCTTCCCATTGGATCAATCTTTGATGAGACAGCTAATGATGCTCGTCGGCTAGTTAAGCTAGCATACCGCTAACTCAAGGACCAGCTTAAACTTCTCTGACGCCTGTTTCTGGTGAACCGTGCCATGGTGACGTTAAATCTGGTTGTTTTGGGAGTTGTGGGGAAAGAAAATTGGAAATAGAGATCACACATTTCCATTTGTTCTAATTTGGTTTGCATAAAGCAATGACATGTTACGAGAGGCGCCAGTCACGGAAACACAAATCGCTTTGGGACAGGTGACTAACACTCATTTTCCTTTAGTGCGGTCTCAATCCAGGTAATTACTCTTGTGATAATCCTCAGAAACGACCACAAAATATATCAGCTTGAGAGTTAGTCTTTTTTTTGTTACATTTTTTACATTTTTTTTTTGTTTGTTTGAGGAAAAGTAAAAAAAAAGTATGGAGGTAAATAGTAAATGATAATTAAACAGCAACTAATATAAACACATTTGACATTTTCTGACATGTTTAATGATTATTCACTCGTATAATTTGTGTTAATTTGACATTTGTTCTCAGATATTTACTCTTTAATGATGAATATTTGATCTACAATTGGCTTTTGAACTCTATATTAAGTTAAAAGGTGCATAAAGTGAGTTTAGGATGATTACCAGGTTTAGTTTTAGTCAACCTAGGTTTCATTTACTTAATTTAACATTTGCTGCTTGTGACCCAGAACGGATGAGATAGATTTCTCGACATATAGATGATTTGTCTTCATGTTAAAGTTAAAGATATGCCGTTGAATATGCAAAAAAGTGCCCATGCTTTCTATTCATTACAGGGAGATGTTCTTCCTGAGTGAGCCATAAAAAACAAATATAGCTCCGTGGTAAGTATTAATAAAACCTATTAAATCAATACATGCCTTGTACATTCAGCTGAGCAGGGACACACACACACACACACACACACACACACACACACACACACACACACACACACACACACACACACACACACACACACACACACACACACACACACACACACACACACACACACACACACACACACACACACACACACAAACACACACACACACACACACACACACACACTGCCATGCACACCCATCACCCGTAGCCCTCCACCCGTGTTATCCCCCGTCTCCATGGGGAGGTTTAATGAGGCAGACGGGACAGATGATGCTCCTCCCGGTGACGAACATCCAAAGTTTCTCAAACCGGCTTTTTTTTTGTGATTTGTCAACCGCTTAGAGATGTCCCGCCCCTTAGCCTATCACGTACAATGTGTTGGAGCGCTAACCAATAGAAAAGGGAGTGTTGCACGTTAATACAATTTAAAAAAAAATCAAATAAGTAAATACTAATAACAAACACCACGCTAAAAAACTTTAAGAAGCAGTATTTAAAAAAGATAAACGTACAAACTAATTTACTATTGAATTAGCCGGCAACGTCACATTGTAAATACATCACATGTCACTTGTTTGACACTTTTATCCAAAGCGACTTACATACTCAACACTGTGGACAATCCCAACAGGAGCACTTTGGAGTGAAGTGTCTCAGGGACACAACGACATGCTGACTGCAGTGGGGTTTGAACCTGCTGTGACCCCCTGACCCCAACACCAACGCACTAGTCCACTGCGTCACAGATAGAATAGATTGCACAGGAGTGTATACTTTTTGTTTTTACATGCAACGTTAATGCACATTACTCATATGGTAGATACTGCAGCAGAAAGTTGGTGTCTGTCTCGGCTCAAAATCAGAGAGTAAGAGTGTAAAGAAGGTTAGCTTGCTCGAGGGACGGAGGAGATAGGAGGAGACATTTTCTGATGTGGTTAGACACAGCCTAATGCAAAATGTACACACACACACACACACACACACACACACACCCCCCCCCCCCCCCCACACACACACACACACACACACACACACACACACACACACACACACACACACACACACACACACACACACACACACACACACGCACATAAAGATGGGAGGGCTACAGAAGATAAAAGTGTCATAAAAGCACAATATCTCCCTGTTTTACGGGCAGAGAGGAAAGTCGTGACCTACAGCCGCTCAGGTGAGTACTGCAGCTCTCCTCGTTACAGTTAAAAAAATTTTTTGCTAAAGAACATTAATATTTTCTGATAGAAATTAAAAAAAAAAAAAAAACTTTTTTTGCTCAATAGTAAATGTATCCTGCGCGGTAAGAACATTTGAAGAGAACAACGTTTTCAATAATCTGGTGATAACTCTCTAATGTGACCTAAACTAATCAGCTCGATAGTTATATACTTGTTTTGTTCTATTTTTGATTGAATGTGTTATTTTTTGTTCAGGAAAAGTAAAAAAGTATGGCGGTAAATACTTAAGGATCATCGAAAAGCAACTAATATGACCAAATGTAATTTTTTTTAATCTTGAATGATTATTGACTCGTATAATTTGTGTTATTTTGAAATTCGTTCTCTTATATTTACCGTTTAATTATGAATATGTGATGTTACATTGGCTTTTCATCTCTTTAAAGGTGGATAAGGTGAGATAAGGATGATAACCAAGTTTAGCTTTAGTAGAGCTGGGTGTAATTTATTTTATTTAAAATCTCCTGTTCGCGACGCAGAAAGGATTAGATAAGCAGAGATGCGCTTGTATGTACTACATGTGTGTTTGCACAGATAATAACTATTTGTTTCTTTGTGTTTCCAGAAACAGAAATCACAATCCAGAGAGTATCTTCTAAAACAGATTTATTCTAAAAAATCTGACAAAATGAAACTCCTTCTTCTGACTCTCTGCCTCCTGGGCTCAGGTAAAAAATAATTTCATTTTGTACAATAATATATATAAAAAACATCTCCTATTTTGTTGAAAGTCATTATTCATAACAGATGTGTTGCCAGGTAATTATAAATGACGATTGAACATTAACACATGTTCGTAATTCAAGGTTTAAATGACCGTAAAAACGTGACAATTAAAGGATTTTAATAATTTAGTCTGCACTTAATGGGGAAAAAGGATTTATGTTCAGATTTATAAAAGATACTAGTCTAAGGGATTTCCACAACCTGGCAACCCAAAAGTTGTCTTAATAAAACTGGCTTACAAAGCATTAGTGACAACATACAGTTTAAAGTGCCTTGTAAGAAAGGGATCATTGTTTTTTTAAACCATGGATATTACATTGAGGAATTCTTACAACACAGAATTGGTCATTTAAGGAATAAAATTAGGATTTTTGTGATATCTAAATAACAAAACAGACACAAAGCTCAGCAGGGGGTTCAAAGTGAGTAATCGTTTGATTATTTTTAAGTCATTTCATATAAAAGTGGAAAAAAACCAAATGTGAAACTCGAGGCAGTGAGGAGGAAATGGCAAATAAATGTGTGGATGGGCTTTAGTCATTCATTAACTTCACATCCCAGTTTATGACAGAGAACTTTCCAGATGGTAAAGGAGGAAATAGATATTAGTTTTTTTGGTACCACTTTACAATAAGACTATACAATAAGAAGGGTTTACGCATAGTTTGTAATTAATTAATTAATTAGGTTATGAACACTTTATAAATCATTAGTAAGCTTTTATAAGACATGAGATAAACAGGGCGACTGTGACCGGTTGCTTGCCAAATAGTGAGCCCACATGTATCTGTGCTGCTAAGCCTTATATTGGCTACCTAGCTTATTTTGTCTCCTTCATCAGCCAGCATCCTTGGTGTCTGTTGTTCACTGAGTTGATTCTCGCTAAGTAGCCAATATAAGGCTTAAGGCGAGTCATCTTGCCAAATAGTGAGCCTGTGTTGACGTATGAAAACTGTTAGAACTGGTTATAAATGGTTCTTAATGATTAATAAAGTGTTTACAATCTAATTAATAACCTAATTATGAACCCTTTATAAATCCTTTATAAGGGTAATCTTATTGTAAAGTGGTACCTACTGATATACACCTGAACATCAGCAGGAGAGGACTCTTTAAAGTAAAGGCACTACATACTGATATACACCTGAACATCAGCAGGAGAGGACTCTTTAAAGTAGAGACACTACATACTGATATACACCTGAACATCGGCAGGAGAGGACTCTTTAAAGTAAAGGCACTACATACTGATATACACCTGAGCATCAGCAGGAGAGGACTCTTTAAAGTAGAGACACTACATACTGATATACATCTGAACATCAGCAGGAGAGGACTCTTTAAAGTATAGACACTACATACTGATATACACCTGAACATCAGCAGGAGAGGACTCTTTAAAGTAGAGGCACTACAGACTGATATACACCTGAACATCAGCAGGAGAGGACTCTTTAAAGTAGAGACACTACATACTGATATACACCTGAATATCAGCAGGAGAGGACTCTTTAAAGTAGAGACACTACATACTGATATACACCTGAACATCAGCAGGAGAGGACTCTTTAAAGTAAAGGCACTACATACTAATATACACCTGAACATCAGCAGGAGAGGACTCTTTAAAGTAGAGACACTACATACTGATATGAACCTGAACATCAGCAGGAGAGGACTCTTTAAAGTAGAGACACTACATACTGATATACACCTGAACATCAGCAGGAGAGGACTCTTTAAAGTAGAGACACTACATACTGATATACACCTGAACATCAGCAGGAGAGGACTCTTTAAAGTAAAGGCACTACATACTGATATACACCTGAACATCAGGAGGAGAGGACTCTTTAAAGTAGAGACACTACATACTGATATACACCTGAACATCAGGAGGAGAGGACTCTTTAAAGTAGAGACACTACATACTGATATACACCTGAACATCAGCAGGAGAGGACTCTTTAAAGTAAAGGCACTACATACTGATATACACCTGAACATCAGGAGGAGAGGACTCTTTAAAGTAGAGACACTACATACTGATATACACCTGAACATCAGCAGGAGAGGACTCTTTAAAGTAGAGACACTACATACTGATATACACCTGAACATCAGCAGGAGAGGACTCTTTAAAGTAAAGGCACTACATACTGATATACACCTGAACATCAGCAGGAGAGGACTCTTTAAAGTAGAGGCACTACAGACTGATATACACCTGAACATCAGCAGGAGAGGACTCTTTAAAGTAGAGACACTACATACTGATATACACCTGAATATCAGCAGGAGAGGACTCTTTAAAGTAGAGACACTACATACTGATATACACCTGAACATCAGCAGGAGAGGACTCTTTAAAGTAAAGGCACTACATACTAATATACACCTGAACATCAGCAGGAGAGGACTCTTTAAAGTAGAGACACTACATACTGATATGAACCTGAACATCAGCAGGAGAGGACTCTTTAAAGTAAAGGCACTACATACTGATATACACCTGAACATCAGCAGGAGAGGACTCTTTAAAGTAGAGACACTACATACTGATATACACCTGAACATCAGCAGGAGAGGACTCTTTAAAGTAAAGGCACTACATGCTGATATGAGTGTAATAGGGTCCATTTGCAAAAACTGTTGAAACTTTCTAATGGAGACAAAGCGTTGATTGAGGTCATAGCTTCAGGGTCATAAAGTTAATAGTGTTTGTTGAAAGGGTGGGTCAGTCATATTCTTTATCTTTGACATCGCCCTCTGTTTTTTACAAACTTTTTACACACACGTTCACAAGCACTAAGTTTCTCCATAAATACTGTTTGCTTTATTTAAAGAGCAACACTTCTGGATTCATTCAACATGTTATGGACGATGATAAAAGGACTTTAAAGCTGAACTATGAGTCTGTGTTGAGATTTTTCAAAATAAAAGTCGAGATAAAGTCAGAACACGTGAGACACTACAGACAATGATATTGTTTTTTGATTCCATAACATCTTATTTTCACACATTTGCTTCACTAACTTTTGCATCTGCAGATTTCTCTAGAATTTACCAACGCCAGCATACCATAATGCCACATTAGCATATTTAAACATAACATTTCAGAAAACTTGTAATGCAAAAATTAATTGTCTTAATGTCGGTAATCAACTGAGGAGGTTTAATGGTGATGTCTATTAGTTAAAGGTGTTTCCCTCTTTATCCCAACCCTAACTTATAGAAACTTTTATACCTAAAAACTGGAGGAAACAGATCATTTTATGGCCGTTTGTAGTATTTTATGATTTATTCGGTGACAGAAATCCCCAAATCCCTCAATATCCAAAAACCTTTGACTATATAATATACAACAAAATAAAACAAAACTTCTCTCTCATGCGTATTCCGTTAAGACCCTTTAGGCACTCCTATCTAAACCTAACCAATCAGAGTAGGGGCGGGTCTTCGCGGAATACGCTTGGGGAACAAAATCAAGCTTTTTCACTGTTCACGTAAAGTCCAGTGGATTTATGGCAGGCAGAGAACCAACGATCAAAAGAACGGCTCTCACCAAGTACGACTCGGTTCCCTTTGTTCGTACCAAAGAGCCGTTCAAAATAATTGTTCGTAACATCACTATCTTGAACCGGTTTCTGTGTTTTCCTTTTACAGTCTCCCTGTGTGTTGGGCCAGCTGTAGTTCTTACAGCGCCCCAAGCTGGCACACCAGCCCCAGTTACCACACCAGCCCCAGCCCCAGTTACCACAACAGCCCCAGCCCCAGTTACCGCAACAGCCCCATCCCCAGTTACCACAACAGCCCCAGCCCCAGTTACCACAACAGCCCAAGTTACCACAACAGCCCCAGTTACCACAACAGCTCCAGTTACCACAGCAGCCCCCACACTAGCTCCAGTTACCACAGCAGCCCCCACACCAGCTCCAGTTACGACAACCACAGGGGGCCCAACTACAACAACCGCCGCAGCAGGGCTTTCATCTGGCGCTATAGCCGGGATTACCATCGGCTCCATCGCCGGTGTGGGCGCTGTTGGTGAGTACAATACACTAAGATAGAAAACAATACAGTCAGACACGATAGCATCATACAGTATCGTACAATATGATAGGATACGTCACGATAGGATACGGTACGGTACAGTATGATATGGTACGATTTGATACATTACAATACCATATGCTACGATACCATACATTACGGTACGATATTATACAGAATGATAGGGAACAATACGGAACGACACAGTAGAGTGTGTAACGAAACTATAGGATATGATAGGATAAGATACAACTTGGTACAGTATAATACAAAACAATACATTCGAAAACGATACGATACAAAACGTAACTAAGCAAAACAAAGCAATACGATATGATACAAATGATACAAAACAACTTGGTATGTTATTAGAGGAAACAATACCATACCGTACGAAGAAATACAACACGATACATTTCAATACATTATTAAACTAAAGAACAAACTAAAGTTACCATACGATCATTTATCTGACGAAAACATTTGATACACTACTTATTACATATAAGCACTAGTGCACATAACTTCCTCAGTGAGGTACTCAGATGAGTACCTACTACCTGGAGTCAGTGTTTGGTACTCCAACTTCTGGCTCCACTCAAAGTTATTTGATGAAGTCCTCTGTATCGCGAACGTTAACGGGGGGGGAGGGGGGGCTAGTGGAGTACTTCGTGACCACAGAGTGTGAACGTTGTGATCAGCTGTTTCAGCGCAGCTCTCCAGTGAAGGGGGGGAGTCTCCCTCCGCAGCCGGTTGGCGTAGTTTTGCCACAATTCCGTAGTACAGACCGACGTTAACAGCAGCCTTGTCTGTGCACACGGACACCGACTCTGTCGTCCGGTGATCTAACCGCCTTCTGCAAAAGCTTCACAAGTACGTCGGTAAGCAAATGCGCTTTGTGACACAAGTGACGGTACGCATTTCAGATTGTTGCCGCGCATGCGTACCTGCGCACCAGTTATGTGCCCCCCTGCAAGTCAATACTCAGACTATACTATGGATTACTAACTATGATAATTTGGCAGTATTTGAATTTAAAGTATTTTCGTATATAACATTCCCAGCCTTTCATCTAGATTAGTTCAGCGAATACATTCAAGATGGTAACGCCAATATCCTCATAAAGGATCAAATTCAACATAACAATTTTCCTTTCTGCCTTTTAGGTGGTGGCATCTTTGGTCTGCTGAAGTTCACCGGGAAGATCTGAGAGCAGTTATTCCCCGAAGAGGAAAATTATGGATTATAAGCTAAAAACATTTAACATCCTAAAATCAATCCTGATGCTTTTAACTGGACTCTGAGAAATAAAAACGTGTTGTCTGAAAGGCTCACATCGGAATGAAGAAATCACACGATGACACGAGCCAAGAGGAAGACAGAATGTAACACATTTTTCAGATAATTACAAAATAATCTATAATAATTTATAATATTTGTTTTTTTTCCTTTATTGACGGATGAAAGTATTTCTACTATAACTACTAATTTCCTTTATAATTAACTGTCACCTTTACGATGTAGGCATACAACAATGAGCAATATCTTATAAATTAATTTGTTTTTTTACGATGGTGTACAAAATAAAAAACATTTTATTTTAATATGTAATGTATTACTATTGTCTAGGTGACGTGGGGACTGCTTGAATGTTTTTCTTAGATAAAAGGCTTTGAAATTAAATTCAATAAATAACTTTCTGTGAACTACAATGACTCCAGCTGTCTGGCTTAAAGTCCATGTGTAGATTATATTAGGATCGTATATTTCTCCAACTTGTTTGTTCATGATATGAGTACTCAGTGTGCAGTATCTGGGTCTTTAATTAGTGTTTGCAGTATATGCAGAGGAGAGAGAAGTACTCAGATCTTGTACTTGAGTAGAAGTACTCAGGTATTGTACTTGAGTAAAAGTAGAAGTACTCAGATCTGGTTCTTGAGTAAAAGTAGAAGTACCCAGATCTTGTACTTGAGTAAAAGTAGAAGTACTCAGATCTTGTAGTTGAGTAAAAGTAGAAGTACTCAGATCTTGTACTTGAGTAAAAGTAGAAGTACTCAGATCTGGTTCTTGAGTAAAAGTAGAAGTACTCAGATCTTGTACTTGAGTAAAAGTAGAAGTACTCAGATCTTGTACTTGAGTAGAAGTACTCAGGTCTTGTACTTGAGTAAAAGTAGAAGTACTCAGATCTGGTTCTTGAGTAAAAGTAGAAGTACTCAGATCTTGTAGTTGAGTAAAAGTAGAAGTACTCAGATCTTGTACTTGAGTAAAAGTAGAAGTACTCAGATCTGGTTCTTGAGTAAAAGTAGAAGTACTCAGATCTGGTTCTTGAGTAAAAGTAGAAGTACTCAGATCTTGTACTTGAGTAAAAGTAGAAGTACTCAGATCTTGTACTTGAGTAGAAGTACTCAGGCCTTGTACTTGAGTAAAAGTAGAAGTTCTCAGATCTGGTTCTTGAGTAAAAGTAGAAGTACTCAGATCTTGTACTTGAGTAAAAGTAGAAGTACTCAGATCTGGTTCTTGAGTAAAAGTAGAAGTACCCAGATCTTGTAGTTGAGTAAAAGTAGAAGTAGGCCTACTCAGGTCTTGTACTTGAGTCAAAGTAGAAGTAGACAGATCTTGAAGTAAAAGTAGAAGTACTCAGATCTTGTACTTGAGTAAAAGTAGAAGTACTCAGGTCTTGTACTTGAGTAAAAGTAGAAGTACTCAGATCTTGTAGTTGAGTAAAAGTAGAAGTACCAGAGTGTAGGAATACTCTGTTACAGTAAAAGTCCTTCATTCAAAATGTTCCTCAAGTGAAAGTAGGAAAGTATTATCATCAAAATATAGTGAAAGACAGTAAAAGTAGTCATGGTGCAGATTGGTCCATTTCAGAATAATAGATATGATATGTTTTATAATGATTGATCATTAAAGTGTTCTCAAAGCTGGTAAAGGTGCAACTAGTTTGAAGGACTTTGTATATTGCAGGGTAGCTTGTGGATTTACTCCAGGTGGAACTAAAGTCTGATTTAACACTTGATTAGATTTTAATCCAGATCTGTAAAGTAACTAAAGGTAATGTATTAATGTTTTTCACGGCGGTTATAAAGGGGACTTTGTCCCTCATGAGGCGTTCACTGTTTTACGGCGTGTTCATTAGCCGTGGAAGTGTCAACAGAGGGATCGCTTGGTAACAACATGCAGGTAAATGACTGTTAATACTGCTGAGCTGATCAGCCCATATAATGTGGGCGGACTGGCCATCGGGACGTTCGGGACGAATCCCGATGGGCCGGTACTGAAGTGGGCCGGTCGGACGATGTGGGCCTGCCGGTAACCGGCAGGGCTCGGCATTATAAATGGCCCGCTGGCCCGGAAGCACTATTTAGACACCCCGGGCCAGCATAACGTACTTTCCACTTGCCCGCTCGGGCCACAACAAATATTGCTTTAAAAAAATGTGTCCTGTGGTATTGGTATTTTATTGGCATTTAGTTAAATTGTTTAGTTTATCACAACATAGCGTGCCGTGAGTCGGTTGCAGGTCGGTTGTCGTTGTTGGGTGAAGAGCAAACAGCTGTTTGCTGCGGAGCGCAGCCGAGCAGGCTCCCGTGAGCGGGAGCGCGCTCCTTCACTACAGACTATCGCTCCACCTAACCATTCGCCAAAATGTTTTTAATACCAGCGGTAACCGGCCAAGCACCGGGCAAAAAACAATCTGGAAATAAAAGAAAGTCACCGGAGGAGTTAAAGGAGAGTGACAGGGAGCATGAGAAGAAGAGGGAGAGAACGTTTCAGCCAGCTTGATCGATGGAGTGGTGCAGTGACGCGTCCTAAAACCCTTTTATAATCTATCGATTAGATTTATGATTTGAACATTATAAAAGTAGGGTAGACATGTGGAGATTATCCGGCTGAACAAAACGTGCATTTATCAAACAGGTTTATTTTCCACAGACCTTATTTCCAGCTATTTTCCAAAACCCTGTGGAGAAATCCCATTGCTTTTTGTCGAGGGAACCAGCAGCTTACTTCCTGGTTTTAGGACGCGTCACCTCTCAATATGATGTCAATATAAACAAGGTCTTCTGTCGGCTCTGTACATCAATGCCGACCTATGCTGACAAGTAAGTGAAGAGTATAAAATATAATGGTATTGGCTATAGGGAAATGTCCCAGCAGTTTAGGATAATGAAGGTTCTAATCTAATCAATTACATAGCCATTACATGTCTAACTCCTAATGACAGGAAGGCAGAAAGTGCATTATACAAATAATACTACTCATAATAATAGCAGACATTTTTTAACAATGACCACAATATCATTATTTGAATAAACCAAATATGAACAATTGAGGAAAATGAGGAAGAACTGATTATTCAAATGTTGTAGTACAAGTAGTAATGTAGTTAGTGCATACATTACTATTGCAACAAATGTGTTAATTTTCTTCATTATTAGTCGATTTTTTTTTTGGACGAATGCTCCGGGCCAGTGGTTACAATGGTGGGGCCAGTGATAATATAATGCCAGTGGCATTTTACCCTTAATGTCTACCTCTGCGGTAAGTCACGAGCACCGCGGTGGGCCGGCGGTACCGAAGTGGGCCGGTCGAGAGTCCCGGGCTGATTTGTAGTCCCAGTCCGCCCCTGTGTGTGTGTGTGTGTGTGTGTGTGTGTGTGTCTCTTGCTCTGTCTGTGTGTGTGTGTGTGTGTGTGTGTGTGTGTGTGTGTGTGTGTGTGTGTGTGTGTGTGTGTGTGTGTGTGTGTGTGTGTGTGTGTGTGTGTGTGTGTGTGTGTGTGTGTGTGTGTGTGTGTGTGTATTCAGGCGTGGGGAGTAATAGATTTCATGTAACAGGATAATCAGGATACAAAAAAAGAGTAACTGTATTCCCTTACAGTTGCATTAAAAAAAAATCAGATTACTAAGCAATGGGGATGAGTAGGATTACACTGTGAGTATAACCTAAAAACATTATCTAGCTGTTCTGTAGGATAATACTTTAAGTGTGAATCTATACTTCTACTGCCTGAATCTGCTTTTTGAAACACAGGTTTTCCTATAAATATAATCTCTGGGCGCCCTCTAGTGGACGTGGTGTGGAACTACCCACAACTTTAACCAATCAGAGGAGAGAAGATGATTTCTGCTTTACTTTAAACTGGTAAAGACGGAGCTCATTTTAACTACTTGATATACTGCTGGATATCTTTACCTTTAATTATATATCCATAGTTATTTATTAGTTGATATATATTTTTGTAGATACAATCGTTAAATCAAATAATGCTTATTAATTGGGAAATGTTACAGACTTTACCTTTAAACTGTTGTTGCTCTTCTGGATATATGAACAGATCGTTATATTATAATAATAATGATATTTTTAGCCTCATGAACTCCATAGGTTAAAACGACCAATTAAATCCAAAATAAATACACACGATGCATTGTAAGTTAACATTGTATTTTTAATCTTTCATAGACTCAGATGTCAGCAACATTATTTAATTGCTGGAAAAGCAAAACAAATATTGTTGATGCTTGATTTTTTATTCTAAAGCAGCTTTGGTATTTTTGGGCTTTCCACCACAATCAGGTACATTCACTGCGCTGTACATAAATACTGTACAAAAATAATATCTGTCCAAAACCACAAGGCTTCGCTCAATAGAATATACAGTTCACACTCTCAGTTACTACATGTTAAATACAATAAATTAGCTGTTCAATGTCGTCAAAGTGTGTGTGGATTCAGATCGAGGCACAGCAGTTAAAACTGATTTTTTTGGAGTGCATTTTAAGCCGTGTCTTGAGCTGAATTTTACACGTAGGTAATATTTTCCAAGCGTCCATCCAACTCACGAGCTCATCTTGACATCCTGAAGATCAAATGTGCAGAAAAATCCTCCGAAAACACACCGAGAGGAAGGTGACGTTTTTACTCATGTCTGTTTTATATCCATAGTCTGTAGTGGCAGGACTCCCTCCAGCAGGGGGCGCTGTCTCTCTTCAGCCAGTGTGTGTGTGTGCGTTTTTTATGCAGGTGAAAGAGTCTAAAGTCGACACGTCTGGTATTTGCTGTGCGTCATGGAGGAGGAGGTCATCTCGTAGAAAAGGACATAGGCGTTACTGCTGCGGACCTGACTGGAGGACACCGGACTCACCCTGCACACACACACACAGAGAGAGAGACACACACACACACACAGAGAGAGAGAGAGACACACATAGAGAGAGAGAGACACACACACAGAAGTATTGTAAATTAGATTTGATTTATTCAGAACATGTAAAACAATAATACAACACATAATAACAATCAGAACACACACACACACACACACACACACACACACACACACACACACACACACACACACACACACACACACACACACACACACACACACACACACACACACACACACACACACACACACACACACACACACACACACACACACACACACACACACACACACACACACACACACACACACACACACACACACACACTTCTGATAAGTGTACCTGCAGTCGTTGTAGTTGTACCACTCCCCCAGCGCGGGGCTTTTGCAGTAGGCGGTGTAGTGCCCCCCCAAAGCGCTCCCCGAATGGTTGGAAACTGCATAAAGGTTGTAGACAGGACGCTCTGCAGGGACACACAGCTGACATTAACTCACCACATTCAGACTCAAGTGCAAAGGGCAGGAGAGACAGAAACTCACCTCCGGTGTCCGAGGAAAACTCCCGCAGGTCGAGCTCTTTGAGCGGGAAGTTGACGTACGTGGAGAGTTTACTGGTCCTCAGGTTCGAGTCAGAGAAACGCTTCAGATCTGAGAGGAGCCGAGTCAAGGAGGCAACATGGCGGGGGAAAGGACATTACTGCTTCAAGTGCAACATTGGGTTTTGGGACAGTTTGTACATTTAAGAATGAATTAAAATGAAAAATACATTTGAAAAAGCCGAACACAATTGAGATATAAGAACGGTTTGGTAGATGAGATGTCAGAAACGTTTCTCAAAGTTAGGTGATGTTTCAGGCAAAGACTCAAAGACATCCAATTGCATGATTTAAAAACTAGAAAGCAGAACATTTCCAGATTTTAAAAACAAAATGTTCTGCCTTTGATGCACGACTTTTAAACATTTCAAATGTAGATAATTGCCAGTTCTTGGTCATTAATTCGACTAATCTTAGCAGCCCTGATATTGAGTACTACCTGCTTCTACTTTACTGCATTATATTAATGACATAATCAGTTTTATACCATATCTGTTTTATTTCCCTCCTACATCTCAAGTTTACAAATGAACCATACGCACTTTGCCGGCTTAATGACTGATAAGGAAATCCTCTTGTCCTTATCTAACATAATGTTTAGTACTACACGCTACCAATCACAGCTGTGGAGACATTGGTATAGTTGTCTCTTTGAAGGACACTGATTTAAATTATTCTTAAACTATGAATTTTTTTTATGCTGTGTATGTAATTTATTATGTAATGCCTTGTCTTCTATCTGGACCCTGATTGATTGATTGATTGATTGATTGATTGATTGATTGATTTCGAACAAGTAAAATAAATAATTACAAAAAAATGTAAGAGAAATCAAAAAAAAAAAAAAAGACATTTACAACAACAACAACAACAACAACAACAACAACAACAACAGCAACATAAACAATGCCCTGAGTCTGTAATAAAGTTTTCATTCATATTCAAATGCTGCCTAAGCTTAAATAAAAAAACACTTAACCCTCAAAGCAGTCCATCATATATTTCCCTTATTGACTTCGTGAATGCTGATTGGTTGGCAGTGATGTTGTGTAATCACGTCTGCATGCTGTAAGATGTGAGGAAAGGATACGAAGCACGAGGATCTGAGGAAACTTCTGGATGCTGAATCTTTTGGTGCATTTCCTCCTGGTTTTACATCTGTTGCACGTCTGAGAGACAAAGAGGAGAGGAATGTGAGAGACTGCTGCTGGATAATCATATATTTATAATCTCTACAGGAGGGTGTTGTCTGCTTCTCACCGGTCTCTCTTCTCCGTCCAACACGTCTTCTTTGGTAAAAAGCCTCAGACAGTCTCTGAGAGTCACCTCACCAGAGCTCTTCTGGGGAGAAACAGATAATGTCAGGAAACACACATTACACTTCTAATTTAAGGACTTATTAAGGAATTTCCAGACTTTTCCACAGTTTCAAATGGAACTAGTTTAACAGAAGCTAAAAAACTGAGCTTAAAAAGAGCCAGGAGAATACAAATCAACACAAACACATACAGGCCAACACAATGATTACTTGTTTTTCACTGCAGTATTAAAAGCCAACACTATATCCTAAAACATGGATGGCTAAATCTTTCCAGTGTGTGTGTTTACCTGAGCCACAGGTATGGATAAGTCCCAGAAAGGATCGAACACGGTGGATCTGAAGCCACAGAAGCTGCAGGTCACAGAGCTCTTCAGCTGACCCACAAACAGATCTGAGGAAATAAGAGACATGGAGGATTAAAGTTAGCGCTTCTATTGGATAGCGCTCCAACACATTGTACGTGATAGGCTAAGGGGCGGGACATCTAACCAATCAGAGCAGACTGGGCTCTGGTTTCAGGCAGAGGGTGAAAAACACGGAGAAACTCTTACCCACTACTTTGCTGTCCTCTCTCTCCAAATACATGTTCCACATCCGCTTCCCTTTCTCATCGTCTCTGTGAGTGAAACCAAAGTATTAATGAACAAACTGAAAAGGTTTGCTTATAAAGTGGCGCAGGAATGAATCCTAAAACCTGGAAATAAGTCAGCATTTTAGCACTCATTGTCACTTCATCTGGAAGTTTATTTTAAAATGTGTTTTTGGTTGTTAGCCTGAAATAAGATGTATGGTTAACTCAAGATGAAGAAATGTTAATGTTTTGTTCTACAAGATAAAATACGTCAGTAAATACCCCACTGGTGAATTTAAAAACAGCGGTTGCTAACAAGTGTCTGAATGAGACCACTAAACGGTGTCACGCCCAACATTAGCCTCCTTTAGCTTAGCGGTGGTGACGTGAAGTCATGTGACCGTGCTGTAGTTCCTTTATAGCCCAACATTAGCCTCCTTTAGCTTAGCGGTGGTGACGTGAAGTCATGTGACCGTGCTGTAGTTCCTTTATAGCCCAACATTAGCCACCTTTAGCTTAGCGGTGGTGACGTGAAGTCATGTGACCGTGCTTTAGTTCCTTTATAGCCCAACATCAGCCTCCTTTAGCTTAGCGGTGGTGACGTGAAGTCGTGTGACCGTGCTGTAGTTCCTTTATAGCCCAACATTAGCCTCCTTTAGCTTAGTGGTGGTGACGTGAAGTCATGTGACCGTGCTGTAGTTCCTTTATAGCCCAACATTAGCCTCCTTTAGCTTAGTGGTGGTGACGTGAAGTCATGTGACCGTGCTGTAGTTCCTTTATAGCCCAACATTAGCCTCCTTTAGCTTAGCGGTGGTGACGTGAAGTCATGTGACCGTGCTTTAGTTCCTTTATAGCCCAACATCAGCCTCCTTTAGCTTAGCGGTGGTGACGTGAAGTCGTGTGACCGTGCTGTAGTTCCTTTATAGCCCAACATTAGCCTCCTTTAGCTTAGTGGTGGTGACGTGAAGTCATGTGACCGTGCTGTAGTTCCTTTATAGCCCAACATTAGCCTCCTTTAGCTTAGTGGTGGTGACGTGAAGTCATGTGACCGTGCTGTAGTTCCTTTATAGCCCAACGTTAGCCTCCTTTAGCTTAGCGGTGGTGACGTGAAGTCATGTGACCGTGCTGTAGTTCCTTTATAGCCCAACGTTAGCCTCCTTTAGCTTAGCGGTGGTGACGTGAAGTCATGTGACCGTGCTGTAGTTCCTTTATAGCCCAACGTTAGCCTCCTTTAGCTTAGTGGTGGTGACGTGAAGTCATGTGACCGTGATGTAGTTCCTTTATAGCCCAACATTAGCCTCCTTTAGCTTAGCGGTGGTGACGTGAAGTCATGTGACCGTGCTGTAGTTCCTTTATAGCCCAACATTAGCCTCCTTTAGCTTAGTGGTGGTGACGTGAAGTCATGTGACCGTGCTGTAGTTCCTTTATAGCCCAACATTAGCCTCCTTTAGCTTAGTGGTGGTGACGTGAAGTCATGTGACCGTGCTGTAGTTCCTTTATAGCCCAACGTTAGCCTCCTTTAGCTTAGCGGTGGTGACGTGAAGTCATGTGACCGTGCTGTAGTTCCTTTATAGCCCAACGTTAGCCTCCTTTAGCTTAGCGGTGGTGACGTGAAGTCATGTGACCGTGCTGTAGTTCCTTTATAGCCCAACGTTAGCCTCCTTTAGCTTAGTGGTGGTGACGTGAAGTCATGTGACCGTGATGTAGTTCCTTTATAGCCCAACATTAGCCTCCTTTAGCTTAGCGGTGGTGACGTGAAGTCATGTGACCGTGCTGTAGTTCCTTTATAGCCCAACATTAGCCTCCTTTAGCTTAGTGGTGGTGACGTGAAGTCATGTGACCGTGCTGTAGTTCCTTTATAGCCCAACGTTAGCCTCCTTTAGCTTAGCGGTGGTGACGTGAAGTCATGTGACCGTGCTGTAGTTCCTTTATAGCCCAACGTTAGCCTCCTTTAGCTTAGCGGTGGTGACGTGAAGTCATGTGACCGTGCTGTAGTTCCTTTATAGCCCAACGTTAGCCTCCTTTAGCTTAGTGGTGGTGACGTGAAGTCATGTGACCGTGATGTAGTTCCTTTATAGCCCAACATTAGCCTCCTTTAGCTTAGCGGTGGTGACGTGAAGTCATGTGACCGTGCTGTAGTTCCTTTATAGCCCAACATTAGTCTCCTTTAGCTTAGCGGTGGTGACGTGAAGTCATGTGACCGTGCTGTAGTTCCTTTATAGCCCAACATTAGCCTCCTTTAGCTTAGTGGTGGTGACGTGAAGTCATGTGACCGTGCTGTAGTTCCTTTATAGCCCAACGTTAGCCTCCTTTAGCTTAGCGGTGGTGACGTGAAGTCATGTGACCGTGCTGTAGTTCCTTTATAGCCCAACGTTAGCCTCCTTTAGCTTAGCGGTGGTGACGTGAAGTCATGTGACCGTGCTGTAGTTCCTTTATAGCCCAACGTTAGCCTCCTTTAGCTTAGTGGTGGTGACGTGAAGTCATGTGACCGTGCTGTAGTTCCTTTATAGCCCAACATTAGCCTCCTTTAGCTTAGCGGTGGTGACGTGAAGTCATGTGACCGTGCTGTAGTTCCTTTATAGCCCAACATTAGTCTCCTTTAGCTTAGCGGTGGTGACGTGAAGTCATGTGACCGAGCTGTAGTTCCTTTATAGCCTAATGTTAGCTCATAAAGTGGTGTTAATGACATGTGAGGTGGAGGGTTGACTTACGAGAGATGGTCAAAGTCCTCGTCGGACACATTAGAGCGAACCGTCACACGGTTCACTTCGTTATGGAGGCCGTCCAATAAGAAGCGCAGAAACTCCTGGGCGTCCTGCTGACTGCGAGGAGGGAAAATGTTACTTTCTTTTCTCTGAAATCAGCAATAATGAATGGATGATAAAGTATTTGAAGCAGCTGGAGGGAAGACTTACTTGCAGCCCACAAATTTGGGAGCGTATCTCTGGATCTGGCTCCTGAAGTCCGAGGGACTGACGGCCTCGCTGCTCACTGACGTCCACAAAGTCTGAGTCAGCTTTGCAAACTCTGAGGCAAAAGCATAGAAAGAGATGACGGAAAATTCAAGATTAAAAAGGTTGAAAGGTTTTATTTTCATATGAACAATAGCTATAGCGTGACACAGCCAAAGTGCAACATGCAATTAAAAGACAATTTAACTGCAAGAAAATGAGACACTGGTGCAAGTAAAAGGCAGAAATAAGTAAACTATGCAAATGTTGAATAGCGTCAAATCAATAGAAGGTCAAACTGTGACTGCAACTGTTCGTGTTTGAGCAGAAACTGATCATTGGAGTATTATCTGAAGTGATTCCAGTGATCTTTCATCGTGAAGGTGATCAAGGTAAAGGGTTGTTAGAGCCTTCGTCCGTGCATCAGAGCAATATGAAGCTTAAGACGTCATAATTGAGTATAAAGTTCATAAATGAGAATGACTGCTGAGCCATAAAGTGACTCAACGCTAACACGTGTACAGAGTTTCCCTTTATGCTGACGATATGCTGCTTCTTTCTCCTACCTTCCATCAAAGCAGCGTTTGTGGTGCAGTTGTTGTTCAGGTCCGAGCGATGGACGTTTCTCAGGCAGTAATCTCTCAGCTCTGAAGTGTTACTCAGACATTGGAGGATGGAGTTCATGAAACACTGGAAATCAAACAATTTTTTTTTTTAAAAACAGATATAACGAGACAAAAAAAATGCAAGATTTAGCAGGTACCGTGTTGTATAATAAGAAGCACTCACGGTGTTTCCCAGGTTCCTCAGTCCCACCAGGCCTTGTGGATTCTTGTTCTGTTTCAGAACATAAAGAAACGTTTAGGGTATTCATGCATTCATTGGAGAATTGAACAGATAACAAAATAAGGTAGAAAGACACAGCAGGATTTCAAGTGACTATTTTTCCTTTTTTTGGGAGAAAACATTTAGCAAACATCATATTGATTGAACACATTATCACTTTGGCCAAAATGGGAATTAATCATAAAACCCCCTTATTGGCTTCACATCATCTGCAAATGAAGGTCACTAATAAAGCCAACATGAGCTACATGTTTGTGTGTTGCCATGGGGAACATTAAAATGAAATGTCTTCCCTCAATTGGGCAACTTTTGGATCCACTGACATAAATAAATCATAACTGGGTCATAAATATGAAAGGTAATCATTGTAGCAGTAATGGGAGTGGGTTTGACATGGGTTACCCTATCCCAAATATAAACCATAAACTAGACTGAGTGTGCAGACCTTTAAGAAGAATAGATAGAGAGAGAGATACCTGTAGATAGATAGAGAGATAGAGAGATAGATACCTGTAGATAGATAGAGAGATAGATAGAGAGAGATAGAGATAGATATACCTGTAGATAGAGAGAGAGAGAGATAGAGAGAGAGATACCTGTAGACAGAGAGAGATAGATAGATAGAGAGAGAGAGAGAGAGAGAGATAGATAGATAGATAGATAGATAGAGAGAGAGATACCTGTAGATAGATAGAGAGAGAGATAGAGAGAGAGAAATAGATGGATAGAGAGAGAGAGAGATAGATAGATGGATGGATAGAGAGAGAGATAGATACCTGTAGATAGATAGAGAGAGAGAGAGAGAGAGAGAGAGATGGATAGAGAGAGAGAGAGATAGATGGATAGAGAGAGATAGATGGATAGAGAGATAGATACCTGTAGATAGATAGATAGATAGATAGATAGATAGATAGAGAAAGAGAGAGAGATGGATAGAGAGAGAGAGAGAGATAGATGGATAGAGAGAGAGAGATAGATGGATAGAGAGATAGAGAGAGAGAGAGATGGATAGAGAGAGAGAGATAGATGGATAGAGAGAGAGAGGGAGATGGATAGAGAGAGAGAGAGAGATAGATGGATAGAGAGATAGATACCTGTAGATAGATAGATAGAGAGAGAGAGATGGATGGATAGAGAGAGAGAGAGATAGATAGATGGATAGAGAGAGAGAGAGAGAGAGATAGATGGATAGAGAGAGAGAGATAGATAGATGGATAGAGAGAGAGAGAGAGAGAGAGAGAGAGAGAGAGAGAGATAGAGAGAGAGATAGATGGATAGAGAGAGAGAGATAGATGGATAGAGAGAGAGAGAGATAGATAGATAGATAGAGAGAGAGAGAGAGAGATAGATGGATAGAGAGAGAGAGATAGATAGATGGATAGAGAGAGAGAGAGAGAGAGAGAGAGAGAGAGAGAGAGAGAGAGATAGATGGATAGAGAGAGAGAGAGATGGATAGAGAGAGAGAGAGAGATGGATAGAGAGAGAGAGATAGATGGCTAGAGAGAGAGAGAGAGAGATGGATAGAGAGAGAGAGAGAGAGATGGATAGAGAGAGAGAGATAGATGGATAGAGAGAGAGAGATAGAGATGGATAGAGAGAGAGAGAGATGGATAGAGAGAGAGAGATGGATGGATAGAGAGAGAGAGAGATAGATGGATAGAGAGAGAGAGATAGATGGATAGAGAGAGAGAGATGGATAGAGAGAGAGAGATAGATGGATAGAGAGAGAGAGAGAGAGAGAGATGGATAGAGAGAGAGATAGATGGATAGAGAGAGAGAGATAGATAGATGGATAGAGAGAGAGATAGATACCTGTAGATAGATAGAGAGAGAGAGAGAGAGAGAGAGAGATGGATAGAGAGAGAGAGAGATAGATGGATAGAGAGAGATAGATGGATAGAGAGATAGATAGATAGATAGAGAAAGAGAGAGAGATGGATAGAGAGAGAGAGAGAGATAGATGGATAGAGAGAGAGAGATAGATGGATAGAGAGATAGAGAGAGAGAGAGATGGATAGAGAGAGAGAGATAGATGGATAGAGAGAGAGAGGGAGATGGATAGAGAGAGAGAGAGAGAGATAGATGGATAGAGAGATAGATACCTGTAGATAGATAGATAGAGAGAGAGAGATGGATAGATAGAGAGATAGAGAGAGAGATAGATGGATAGAGAGAGAGAGATAGATGGATAGAGAGAGAGAGAGATAGATAGATGGATAGAGATGGATAGAGAGAGAGATAGATGGATAGAGAGAGAGAGATAGATAGATGGATAGAGAGAGAGAGAGAGAGAGAGAGAGAGAGAGAGATAGATGGATAGAGAGAGAGAGAGATGGATAGAGAGAGAGAGAGAGATGGATAGAGAGAGAGAGATAGATGGCTAGAGAGAGAGAGAGAGAGATGGATAGAGAGAGAGAGAGAGAGATGGATAGAGAGAGAGAGATAGATGGATAGAGAGAGAGAGATAGATAGATGGATAGAGAGAGAGAGAGAGAGATGGATAGAGAGAGAGAGAGATGGATAGAGAGAGAGAGATGGATGGATAGAGAGAGAGAGAGATAGATGGATAGAGAGAGAGAGATAGATGGATAGAGAGAGAGAGATGGATAGAGAGAGAGAGATAGATGGATAGAGAGAGAGAGAGAGAGAGATGGATAGAGAGAGAGATAGATGGATAGAGAGAGAGAGATAGATAGATGGATAGAGAGAGAGAGAGAGATGGATAGAGAGAGAGAGAGATGGATAGAGAGAGAGAGATAGATGGATAGAGAGAGAGAGAGAGAGAGAGAGAAAGAGAGAGAGAGAGAGATAGATGGAGAGAGAGAGAGATATCATAAGAAAGGAGAAACTCAAACTACGTAGAAGTGAATTCTCTGCTTTTCAATGTGAGCAAAAGTGAAAAATACGACCCCCCCAAATATTTAAAGTTAGATGAAATTCCAGGCACTCGTTCTTTCCCTAATCCTGTTGATAGAGAAATGAAAAGACAACCTGAGCTGAGGTAATGAACTGATACAGAAGTCTGAGCGGTCGTCATGTGTGTAACATTATGAAAAGCCTCTGATGCTGAAGACGTTTAGTAATAATCTAAAAGTGTCCTGACAGATCTGTATTGTTGATTTCCTCCCACAGTATGATGTAACCGTTACATTCCTCCAGTGTGAGTAACCCACCAGCTGACGGTCACATTTTTGGCAGCACGGCTGTTGATATGAGCTACCGTTCGAACGCTCAGGATGAAATACCACGTGAGCTCAACCCTCACACACCATGTGATGCTTCACAGAGACACAGCAGGACACATCGCGTGTTTGTGTGAAGAGTTTCAAATGTCTGCTTCAACAAGAGCGTGTGACTTATATCTGAGGAGTGTAGTTCTGATTATCTGTGCAGTTAGGGTGACTGATGCACGGCTCTGAAACATCACAAGCTTGACCAGCTAGCCTAATGTTGCTCTCGTCAGTATGGAAACTACATTTAGATCATCTTACTCACATGTGTCACGCCTGTGTGAGCTGGATAGGTAACGTGTTTGCAATGGAAAATAGAAATTCTGTTTAGTTTTGTATTGCAAACTTCATTTACAGTTACAAAGATGCAGTGGTGGAAGAAGTACTCAGATCCTTAAAGAAGAAATACTATGGTCATAAAATACTCCAACAAACCAACCAACTAACAAACAAACAAACAAACAAACAAACAAACAAACAAACAAACAAACAAACCAATTAGCTATTCCCTAGCCATCTAACCAAACACCTCACTAGTCTTACAACAAACCAACTAGCTATTCATGAGCTATTTAACCAACCAACCATCTCACCAAATACCTTACCAACCAACCAACCAACCAACCAACCAAACAACCAAACAACCATCTAACTAACCATCAATCTAGCCAAATACCTTACCAACCAACCAACCAACCAATCAACCAACCAACCAACCAGCTATCTAACTAACCATCAATCTAGCCAAATACCAAACCAACTATCTTATATTATAAAATACATAACAAACCAACCAACCAACTAGCTATCTAAGCAACCATCCATCTAACCAAATACTTAATGAACCAACCAACAAACCAACCAACCAACTATCAAACCATCTAACCAAATACCTTACCAACCAACCAACCAACCAATCAACGAACCATCAATCTAGCCAAATACCAAACCAACTATCTTATATTATAAAATATCTAACAAACCAACCAACCAACTAGCTATCTAAACAACCATCAATCTAACCAAATACTTAATGAACCAACCAACAAACCAACCAACCAACTAACAAACCATCTAACCAAATACCTTATTAACCAAACATCTTATAAATACCTAATAAACCAACCAACCAAAAACTAACTAATTCACAATGACCATAACGTTACTACGGTGTCGGTATCAAAAACCTCTTGGCTAACGAAGCAACCAAGCAACCAACTAACTAACTAGCTAATCATGACAACACTGTATGTAATGGTGTCTATTTTATATATATTTCTTTAGCTATCAAAACCCTCTCGGCTGAAATCCCATTAATTCCTGTGTCTCTTCTTCTTCTCTGCAGTATTTGAAAACGACCATATGGTGTTCAGTCTCTCTGCTGCCAGGCTCTCAGCAGGAGGCCTCTGATCTGAGAGAACCGTCCAAAAAAACAGAGGAGGCGTTCAGGTCATCTGCAGCTATCCAGAGAGGGTAAAAGTACACACATCCTTTACTCAAGTAGAAGTACAGATACTCGTGTTTGAAATACTCTGGGGAAAGTAGAAGTACTGACTAAACTTCTTTACTCAAGTCAAAGTAAAGAGGCTTTGAAATGTACTTCAGTAAAAAGTACCCATAACTAGCAGCTGTTTTAAAGAGTACCTGACCTCCCTTTATATTAATAGAACAATAATGTCATTGTTAGCTAATGAATGTTTCCATGGTGACCAACGGCAACATGACAACGTTTCCATTGGTCCCTCTTCTTTAGAGAAGACCAGGAAATGATGGATACACGGATCGTGTTCAAATCAATAGGCACGCAATGACTCTAAATAATAATGATCACGCCACCAAACACACATTCAGACTAAAGGAACCAGCCTGTTTGGAAAATGAGAGAAGTAGAAAGTACAGGTATTTGAGTTCAACATGTAAGAAGTAGAAAGTACAGGTATTTGTGTTCAACATGTAAGAAGTAGAAAGTACAGGTATTTGAGTTCAACATGTAAGAAGTAGAAAGTACAGGTATTTGTGTTCAACATGTAAGAAGTAGAAAGTAAAGGTATTTGGGTTCAACATGTAAGAAGTAGAAAGTACAGGTATTTGAGTTCAACATGTAAGAAGTAGAAAGTACAGGTATTTGAGTTCAACATGTAAGAAGTAGAAAGTACAGGTATTTGTGTTCAACATGTAAGAAGTAGAAAGTACAGGTATTTGAGTTCAACATGTAAGAAGTAGAAAGTACAGGTATTTGAGTTCAACATGTAAGAAGTAGAAAGTAAAGGTATTTGGGTTCAACATGTAAGAAGTAGAAAGTACAGGTATTTGAGTTCAACATGTAAGAAGTAGAAAG
The DNA here is from genome assembly GCF_949606895.1 of Notothenia rossii. Classification (NCBI taxonomy): domain Eukaryota; kingdom Metazoa; phylum Chordata; class Actinopteri; order Perciformes; family Nototheniidae; genus Notothenia; species Notothenia rossii. Next base: position 2,884,621 of record NC_136907.1, read on the forward strand.
TACAGGTATTTGTGTTCAACATGTAAGAAGTAGAAAGTACAGGTATTTGTGGTTAAAAGTAGTCGTCAGAAAAAGAAGTAGTGGAGTAAAGTACTGATACCAGATAAATGTGCTTGAGTACAGTAATGAAGTACTTGTACTCCACTACTTCCCACCTCTCTCTGAGCACCAATAGGCTGGCATGACGTCAGATAGAAAGAGAACTCGGTGTCCTGAACTCAACACGGTGAAGGCCGAACAACATGTGACTGTTTCTGCATAAACAGCCAGCCATGCCACACCTTCTGGAGAATATTTAAACATAAATCTGTGTTACATAAAAGTAGGCCTGTCTAGGAAAGATCCAACATGCCCTGCTTAAAGTAGAAATATGGGTGCTTTGTGCTTTGAAACTGTACAAAAATGAATACCAATGTTCATACTTTTAAAGAATTTTAAAACGCTGACTGCTCTTCACTCAATGACCAAAGCAATGCTTGAGGATATGAGAAAATGAGCCACCTGATGCATGAACTCAACTAATGCTATTGGCTTTCTGAGGATGCACTTTAAACTTTAGAAAAGCAAAGTTCACCTCGATACTGCAAATGTTGTCTTTGCACTGAACTCCACCAGTTTAATATATTGCAGAAGTAAGCTACTGTCTACTTGCCGACGATAGGGAAAGAGTCTGGCGAGTGTAGATTGTCAGAAAGGAAATACTTAGCATGCCAGCAGCTCTGCAAAGATGTGACTTTAGAAAAAGGGAAATTTAACAATTCTCCTGTTGAACAGAAATGAAACGAAGCACCTTTTGAGTTGGTTTAGGCCTTGTATCTGATCCACCAGCACTCACTATGGTCTGCCTCGCTTGAAATGAATTTATCTGCACTTTCCTCGTTGTCCGGAGTTTGAATCTTTATGGTTTTTGCACTCATTGTACATTTCTTTGGATAAAAGCGTCAGCTAAATGATATGTAATGTAATGAAATGTAAGTGAACTGAAAAACCTGAGTAAAATAAAGCAGTCTATCATGACGGGTTTATCCAATCCCAAACTCACCAAACAACCAACCAAAGAACAACATATAAGACTGAATTGAAGACTAAATTGTTGTTCTCTTTGTTGACTGATTGATAAGTAAGTCCTTGTCCAACATGTCATGGATCCAGCATCCGAAACGTGAGAATTTGCTGCTTTTAAAAGAATCTTATGTGGTAGCAAACCTGAAGAAACACTTGGGGCATTTCTTTTACTATCTAGTGAATCTAACAGCCAATCGCCTTGTCTTAAAATGCCTAAATCTACATTAACGGAAAGTGCAATAAGAGACAGTTTGTCCGGTGTTAACACAAGCATGCATACCAGAGAGAATTCACCCTGCAGTCAAACCAAGGACAAAAGCTTGAAGTGCATCTTGTGCTGCCTGTAAACACACCAGACCCGTATGCAGTGTGTGTGTGTGTGTGTGTGTGTGTGTGTGTGTGTGTGTGTGTGTGTGTGTGTGTGTGTGTGTGTGTGTGTGTGTGTGTGTGTGTGTGTGTGTGTGTGTGAACAAAATGTCCGGTGCACATGATAAGGTGACAGTCTGCACACATTCCTTATCAGCAACGCTCCTTCTCGTTACGCAACACATGTCACACTCAGATTGCCGCTCTGCTCTGCCGGCCTTGACTCGTGTGCATTGTGTTTCGTATGCAGTGGGAGCTAACGGCGCTTTCATTCTCAACTTAACGTGCAGATAAAGGTCAGAGTGGACCTCCATAAAACCTCTGCACTGCTTTCACATGGTGGCAAAGTTGAATCAGAAGTTATATGGAATTTAAAGAAGGCTGTGGTTTCACTGTGTCTGTAAATCTCTTTGCAAACAGTCATTCAATACTTCATAAGCTCATTTAGGAAAATGTGTGTTGGGAACATTGCAATCTTGATATGACTTGCAGAAATAAATAGACATTAAAAGTGCTGTGTTGCTTGTGTTGTATACTGCTAAAAGAAATACAACTAATTGCTTGTTTAAAAGTAGAACAAATAGAACAAATTGAACTTAATTTTAATTAACTAAAATAGAAGAATGATATTTACATTTAAAATGTGCTTTTTCCACTGATGCAAATGTTTGTTTATTATCATTGGAACAACTATGGGGCGGGCCGAGGACAAATACACATGCGTTAATCGCACGTTAAAATGATTAGTGGCGTTAAAAAAAATTGCATTAACGCGTGATCATACTATCTCATATTTTGACTGGTTATGACTCAGTTTTTCAGCAATAAATGCAATTCATGCGTCACCAAATCTGCTTTATGATCTTCAGGCTAAAAACTTAGTTTGCCATGACAACGCTTTCCCTTTCTTAACAAACTGATATATAAATCAATAATGGAGCAAACTTTAACAAATAGTTGGGTGGAATATATTTCTGATATCAGATTTGAGGCAAAGACAATAAAACTAGTTCCCTTTCTGAGAGTTAACCCTAACCCATTGTTCAGGGCTGAGTCGGGCTGAGTTTGCTAAACTAGAGAGAGAATCGCTGTCAAGGGGGCTACAACTACAACAAGATGAACATACTTGACCGTGATTTAATTGTAATACACGTTTCAAAATGATGCCGAAGTAACAACATACTGATACCGGTTAGTAAAAACCATGAATTAATGCTTTGACAAGTCTACAGACAGACGGCAGGCGAAAAACCTTTTAAAATGCGTGTTTTCTGAATGGAGACCGGCTAAGCTAACGCAGTATATGCTCCGACCGTCCACACTCACAACAACGGCCTACAAACATAAATAAACCAGCGACTGTATTCTCCATGACTCAGACAGTCTGTGGTTTGTACTTGTTTAACTTTTGTCTAGTTTCTGAACAGATATGAGGAGCTGTGAGCTCTGAGTGCTAACAGCTAACGGCTGTGTTGTTTTTCTGGGGCTCTCATTGAAGATGACGTCAGGGCTCCGCCTACACTGCGTTACTATAGATACTACTTCAGTTCCTAAACTGTAATGTGAGCGCAGCATTAAAGTGAGCCGGGCCTAATGGGCTAACCAAACCGAGCGAGGCCTGCAGTGTAAATGCGCCATTAGTGCCCTGGGGTACTAAGTGCCGGGGCACTAAGTAGGGCAAAGAAACTTGGTGTGAACGTGGCTACGGTGTTCTTTGTAACCAAATCTCTCTCAGAGGGGCGTGGGGAGGGGCTCCTTATTTTCATCTCAAGTAACAGACAGAGAATCAGCACTTTGGAAACAGGGCTGAAACAGAGGGGATTATGGGTAATGCTGCAATGATCTGTTTGGTGTTTCAGCCAATCAGAGACAGGCTCTGGATATATCTGAGACCTGTGATATATTGATGAAAAACAGTATGATAGGAGACCTTTAATGAATGAAAAATACCGTCTCCCAACAGAAGGATATACCTTTTTTTTAAATAATATACACAAGTTCCCTAAAAACTTTGTTTGAGGATCAGGGTGCAGTGTTTTGGATTAATATTAATAATACAGTATACAATAAAGTTATTCTGATTCTGATCCTGATCTGATACAGGCCTTTAGGTTTTATTTTTAATTTTCAATAAATGACAAATACCATATCCCACAAGTAGGATACATATACCATTATTAAACTTAAATAAAAGTTAGTTAAAAACTGTGGAAGAGGATCAGGGTACAGTGTGTTGGATTATTATTCATATTAATAATACAGGTCTTTGGGTTTTTATTTAATTTTTTAAAACATATTTACAAAAGTTAGTTAAAACCGAGGAAGAGGAGGGTGTATTAGGGGATCAGGGTGCAGTGTTTCGGACTCACCTTGGCCTGGTTGATGATCAGTCCCATGAAGGTGGACACCAGCTTGGTCCGGGACAGAGGAGGGCTCTTCCTCCGCAGATTCGCTCTCTCAGAGCCGGGCAGAGAGGCCGGTTCCTCCGCAGCTGTGACCGTGTAGGAGTGTCGCAGAGACGGCATGCTGAGATTCTGAGAGTCGGTGAAATGTGCAGCAACTCCTGGAGCTCCGAGACAATTAATGAGTAATCTGTGAGCGTGTGTGAGAGTGTGTGTGTGTGTTCTGCACTTGCCTATGTTGGATAATAACAGAGGCGGTGTGTGTGTGTGTGTGTGTGTGTGTGTGTTGGGGGGGAGTTTTTACTGCGTGCTATAAACAACCCCTCCCACACAGGAAACACTGATGCCTTCAGGTGCTGCAAGGAAAACCAATACTCCTTGGTGCATTTAGTAAAGAAGGTGAAGGGGGTTTAAAGAAGTAAAAGTAGGATATTATGGTCTTTAAATACTCAGTGGTGGAAGAAGGAATCGGATATTTAAGTCTACTAAATTGCAAAAATACTCTGTAACAAATAAAAGCTCTGTATTTAAAAAATCTCAAGTAAAAGGACATAAGTATTTGCATCAATATATAGCTGAAGTACCAAAAGTAAAATACAACTGATTATAATAATTACACTCAACATGAAAAATGTCTTTATTATTGACACAATGGTTTTAAGAGCATTACAATAATTCATTGTGTGCCATAAGGAGAATAAATGCAGTCCTTAATTTGATCTGTTCTCCCCTGTAATGTAACCTATTGTGTATCTAAAACCAAACACTGTGTGGTTACTAGCAGGCAGGAGAATATGGTGTGCTGGCAGAAAATAAAAGCTCTCTTCAGCTTTAATCCAGCGTCCAAACACCAGGGAGCCCAGAGACGTGCCGACCTTGACTTCGATCTTTAGACTGTTTCTGAATCCACACAGAAACTGTCTGATAAGACGCTTGATAGCCAGACTGTAAACCTTCACATGTCCTTACAAATCCCTGAGCCCAGTGCTTTCGAATTAACACACCATACTCAGATAGTAAATCATGGTATACCAATATTCAGATATGGGGAATGGATTACATAGCGTCAGTGTTAAAGTATTAGTTTAAAGAACAGCACATCTTACAAAGAAGTAATATAATATGCTAGATAGATAGATAGATATAGATGGATAGATGGATAGATAGATAGATAGATAGATAGATAGATAGATAGATAGATGGATAGATAGATAGATAGAGATAGATGGATAGATGGATAGATAGATAGAGATAGATGGATAGATAGATAGATAGATAGATATTAGATAGATAGATGGTAGATAGATAGATAGATGGATAGATGGATAGATAGATATTAGATAGATAGATAGATAGAGATAGATGGATAGATAGATAGATAGATAGATATTAGATAGATAGATAGATAGATAGATAGATAGATAGACAGATAGATAGATAGATAGATGGATAGATAGATAGATAGATATAGATGGATGGATAGATAGATATAGATGGATGGATAGATAGATAGATAGACAGATAGATAGATAGATGGATAGATAGATAGATGGATAGATAGATAGATAGATATAGATGGATGGATATATAGATAGATAGATAGATAGATAGATAGATAGATAGATAGATAGATGGTAGATAGATAGATGGATAGATAGATAGATAGATAGATAGATAGATAGATAGAGATAGACGGATAGGAAAAAGTCCACAGTGTTGACATTTATAAAGACAAGTTAACCTGTAAATGTGGTATTTAGCTTGAAACATTAGCTAACTAGCAGACGTTAGCTATTTAGCTACAAGCTGGCTAGCAAACGTTTTCTATCTATCTATATATCAATTTATCTATCTGTCTAAATGTCTATCTATCTATCTATCTATATCTGTAAATCAAGCTACCAAACGGTCGCTATATATCTACCTAGTTAGCTAGCTTACATTAGCACATTAGTAATCAGGATACAAGACGATTAACTAAGTATTCCCTTACAGTTACATACAAAAAAAACAGATTAATGGTACATTTCTAAAAAGCATGGGTTACGGATTACAGTGTAAGTAAAAACCTAAAAGGAGCTTCTAGTGTTTGTTGTAAAAGGATCAGATGTTATATCTTCTCTGTCAGCTGTACTGTTCTGTAGAGGCTAAAACTTTACGGTTTTCACTTTCTTTGGTTCATTTGTTCTGTTTTTAATTCAGCAGGTGAACCTATGTTCATAAAACAGTGTGTGTGAGCTTGTGTGTGTGAAAGGTCAGGGGATAGCCAGTAATAGTATGATGATCTATCCTCTGGAGATCGTAAATGCTTATGTCAATGTGACCAGACTTTTGAGATAAAACAAGTAATCTTATCCACGCAGCTGCCACGTCATGGGGAGGATAACACAGCGAGGGAACACCTCTAACAGTTTCAAACACACCCAACACACAGTGAGGGAATCCCTCTCTGCAAGCCTAATAATTAAACTGAACACATTGAAGAAGAATGTGACGCGCTCACTTAAATACTTTCAATAATGAGATCACATTCCAGGTTTATTACAGTAAGAACAACTTGTTTAAGGGCACATCGAATCACTATGTACTCTTGAACAAGTTGTTCTTACTGCTTTGAGGTGGGGAGCTGGTGACAACGGTTTGTTTCCACTACTATAGAGAGAGGTGCAGAAATGAGTTCTCAAACCTGGAAATGAATCAACATTTTACCACTTCCTGTTCTTTTGTGAACATGTTTGTGGTGAGACATCCGAAACACACGCTGAAGAGACTTTCATGTATTGATCTGCAACATAAAACAGCCAGTGTGTAAACCCATTTAATTTTGGAAAGCTTCCTTAAATCAGTAATTATTTGACCTACCAAAGTCTGGCGACCATGAATGTGTGTTGTGCTAAATGTAATTGCTAATTATCTAATTGTTTTAAAGATCATTTAATCTGTGAACCAACTATCTAAAAGGCCAACACAGCATCCCTAATTTAGTTTTGGATATTAATTTCCTCCAGAGGATAAACCCATTATGTTTTGGAATGCTTTCCTAAATCAATCATTATTTGACCTTTCTTAACTTTTGTTACGACTGTATGTACTCCCTGTTTTCTGTTTCTGGAGGAGGAAGAGGTTAAACACTCCGGTGCAGCAGCAGAAGAGGGACGACTGCTGTGCCTCTGCCTCGAAGATTGATATTTGAACATTTGACATGTTTGTTGTTATACATTTTGTGGATTTGAGGATTTTAAAGGTGTCTTTTGTGTTGAATTTGAGCAGCGGTAGATTTTGTTAGCCCCATTGTGCAATTTTAAGGGTGGGGCGTAACACTTTCTTTCAAAAAATAGTAAAGTGCGAGAAAGAAAGATTTTTACTTTTCAAATGAAATATAAAACAACCAATATGGGTACAATTTTCCTGCCATTGTTAAACAAATAAAATAAGGAATGAGACAGCGTTAGACAAAGGGGGTGAACTCAAAATAATTAAGTATTGCATTACCTTTCTTGAATCAGTAATTATTTGACCTTTCTTTTAAAAATAAATAGCTCGTGACAATATAATCCAAAGGCAAAGAACAAAGAAAAAAAAGAAATCCGCTTTCTTCACAATGTATAACATCGATTGGTATAAAAGCTGCTTGACTTTCTTTGTATGCCCCCATGGCCTTTTGTTCTAGCACATCTCTGAATCATTCATCGTTAGGGTCAATAAAATATGGTTTAAAATGACATTTAGGGGGTGGATTAATCCTGATAAGAGAGAGATCATTAAACAGCCATGTGCCGCACACTATGATAAGAAATATTTGTTAATAATTACCTCTGAAAGCCATGTGATGTAAACAAGCAAGAGCACATGCATGCAATCAAAGTATTATGTCAAAGATATACAAGTTTCTCAGAAACCTCAAATAATTACATCTTAAAACTCACCTTTGCCGTTCCAACAAAGCCGATCCCTTAATTAAATAATGCAAATATGTATTTGATCATCCCACACACGTAATTTAAATACCTTGAGCAAACTCAGTGAAACCTTTTCTATAAACTTCACCTTAACTAAACTTTAGAGTGACTCACTAACCGCCTTTACAAAGAGAAGTGAATCATGCAAGAGTGAAATACCTGCAACGTGACGAAATACGTAACAGATGCATGCAAAAATACTTTGAGTGTCATCTAAGCTAGTCATAATTGATATGGACTACTGAAATCAATTAGTTGCAACATTGATGATTTTGTCCTTTGTTACTTGAAACTGATTGGTCAATTTGGACATTTAAAGGTCTGTTGTTTTTCACTAACAGACCGTTGCTAAGGAGAACACACCGTTGCTAAGGAGAGCAGTCAGTTGCTAAGGAAAACAGACAGTTGCTAAGGAGAGCAGACCGCTGCTAAGGAGAGCAGGCCGTTGCTAAGGAGCGCAGGCCGTTGCTAAGGAGGATCAAGGGACTATGTGCTGTCATATCAATCGGGAGAAAGAAGTTCGGTACACTTTTTTTTTATTAATGATGACTAAACTGTCCCCAGTAAACAAAAGAAAAAAGAGAGCAAGAGAAGGAAAGAGGTTAAAAGAGAGAGTTTTAAATGTTGAAGTTAAAAGCATCAATCTGGTTCACTTTGAGAGCAACATGAGGAGATCTATGGAAACATCTCTCAACACCCAGATGAAACAGAACTGTACGCAGATTTATTTTTCTTTATGGATATTTTACAAATCACTCCCCTTTCAAACTGTATTCTTGTTTATTAATAATAACTTTGTTACTGTCATATAGTATTTTATACCTATTTTTTTTACTTTATTCTCTTATTTTTTTATAACTATAATGATCATATAAAGATGTGCCTTTACCTCACTGGTTGTAGAAAAAGCTTCTTATATTCGTTAGCATAGCTAGCTAACCAGATGCTAATAACAACAAAGTTATTGACTGTATGATCAGACAGACAGAAAGTAAACACTAAAGGGAACAGCAGAAGAAGACAGGCAGGAAGTAAACACTAAAGGGAACAGCAGAAGAAGACAGGCAGGAAGTAAACACTACAGGGAACAGCAGAAGAAGACAGGCATGAAGTAAACACTAAAGGGGACAGCAGAAGAAGACAGGCAGGAAGTAAACACTACAGGGAACAGCAGAAGAAGACAGACAGGAAGTAAACACTAAAGGGAACAGCAGAAGAAGACAGGCAGGAAGTAAACACTACAGGGAACAGCAGAAGAAGACAGGCAGGAAGTAAACACTACAGGGAACAGCAGAAGAAGACAGGCATGAAGTAAACACTAAAGGGGACAGCAGAAGAAGACAGGCAGGAAGTAAACACTACAGGGAACAGCAGAAGAAGACAGGCAGGAAGTAAACACTAAAGGGAACAGCAGAAGAAGACAGGCATGAAGTAAACACTACAGGGAACAGCAGAAGACAGACAGAAGGTAAACACTAAAAGGGAAAGCAGAAGAAGACAGGCATGAAGTAAACACTACAGAGAACAGCAGAAGACAGACAGAAGGTAAACACTAAAAGGGAAAGCAGAAGAAGACAGGCATGAAGTAAACATTAACAGGAAGTTAGTAAGTTACGTTGCTGTTTCCGCAATTACAGCCACGAAGTTGAATGGACTGCTTTTTCTTAGTGGAAGCAATATGATCCATTTTAAAGCATTACAACCATTTAAAATCTATTGTGAATTAAGTCGTTGGTCTATTACGTGTGTAGCCATTTCACTTTGAGATCCTGCTCACCCTGTCAGTGTTTGTTTTTGGAATAATGACCCATAAAGAAAGGTTGATATCTACAAAACAACAAAGATAAGAAATTACAAAGCAAGTATATATATTGTTTCATGCATGCTTGTTTGCACGGTGCAGCCCAGCCTTTCACTCGTCATTCAGTCACTGATAGCTGAGTGATGACTTAAAGAGTAACACAATCACTAGGCGTGTGCTGCATGAGACGGATGCATGCCGGCCCTTGGCATAGGCAGTATAGGCAAATGCTACGGGTGCATCAACCCATCAAGGGCGCCGAAAATTGGGGAGAAAAAAAAAAAGTTAGAAATTTCATAACAACACAATTTCCCGATTTTGGATCAAAGAAGTAAATCTTATTATCTTATGCTATTGCATACAGCGCCCATAAACTATGGCACCAAAAAACGTATAGGCCTACAGCTTCTGTAGAGATAACACCACCTCTGAAGCCCATAACCACAGTTTCTCCGCTGTGGTCAACAAAGCGGTGGAGCGGACTCCGCCCTGCCTGTTGATGTATGCCACTGTGGTGCTGTTATCGCTCCTGAACATTACATGTCTCCCCCGAGTTAAGGGTTTGAAATGCTGGAGGACGAACACTGCCCACAGCTCTGGGAGGTTGCTGTGCCGTGTTTCTGTTAGAGACCAGCGCCCACCTATAGCTCTCCCCAGGCAGGTCGCTCCCCAACCTGTTCCGGATGCGTCCGTGAACACTGTGATGTAGGAGGTCACCCGTCCCAGTGGAGACCCTCTCCGGAGGTGATCCGGGGACCCCCAGAACCGGAGGGGGGATGGTCACCAGACGCTGTTTGTGCCTCTTGGGATCTAAACGCAGGCTGGAGAACCACCTCTGCAGGCGGCGCATATGCAGTAACCCGAGCGGGACTTCAACGTGAGCCGCCGCCATGAGGCCCAGAGTCTGCATGATAGTCAAAGCTGTTTTTTTGTTTGTTACATTCAATACTGTGTCTCTGGGTCGTGCATTTGGGTTCTCCAGTTTGTGTCGAGGCTGTGACATAAATTATATTTTGATGCAGTTTTTACTTGTGATAAAGTGTTTTCTCCGATGTATTTTTATCCGTTTATTAAAGTCAAAGATCTTCTGAATGTGGTGCATTAAATAAACTGGACTCACACTGACTTTGAGAAATTCTTCATTTATTAAAAGTCGGGTGGTGCTGCTCTCAAAGGAAAAAAAAGGCTTTTGGTCACGTTTTAAAACCCAAAAAGACTCTGAAATAAAAAATAAAAGTCATGACATAAACCACCACACTGACAGACTGTACATTTGTACATAGAAGGTAATAAAACAGGCCTACCTATAACAAAACTTACTGACTGTGTAACTAACCCAACATTTCATTACATTTATCCACATTTAAAACGCATAAGATGCCAAATGACAACATGAACCAGGAGAACATCACGCTATTGACAGTATAGCTATTATATCGATTAAAATACAACTGATTGCATATCTTACAGCCTGGGCACTACAAGAACAAATAATGAGTTAAAAACGTATTTAGAGTATTTATTTCTCCTCACACATAAATATTTCATTCATTTACTCCTCTTTGACTTCCCAGATAAAAGTATTACAACTTCAGCCTCTTTTATTCGATTTTTTAAAGTCTGAAACTCGGATAAAGTTTGGGAAAAGTTTTGTTTACTCGCTCGATTCCTGTTTGCCTGCAGGGAATGTTAACCACAATGCATTCTGGGTATATGTGACGGGAACGTTAAAATATTAAATATTTGGAGGCCAATGTCAAGTTAACAAATGGGGATACAGGACACCGAACAGACAGAAGTAACATAGCTAATGTTATGCTAACTGGATGCCAACAAATCGTGGGCGTATCATGCTAAATGTTCATATTTCTTCTTTTGTATGGCTAAAAAATAGAGTAAAATTAAACAAAAGTATTGATTGATGTCCAAAAATGAATATTCTGGGAATAAATTAAACAGCTAATTGATAAACGGTAAGTTTCAAGATATAGTATTACACTATACTGAGGTTTGATGTGGACTTAATTAATTATTGAGTGTTAAGACAGAGGCAGAAATTGGCAAGAAAGGTGTAGATACCAAATATCAATAAACAGGAGAATGCTGTCTGTTATGCAGAAGCTATTACCTATAACTCTTAGTAATCAATATTAAGATCTAATTTAAATCAGGGTGTGTTAATAGCAGTGGCTGTGGAGCCCTGGAAATTGGATATTGGCCCATATTTTGCATTTCATCGACATTAAATATACCTATAACAGTCAAATGTTGGCTCCATCTTGTGGCGGTGTAAAGAAGAAACAGACTTTAATGCATTCATTTTTCTACAAACCAGCAGAGTCATTTGAAAGGTAATCACATTAATAATGATCAGTGGCTTTACATCGAGGGCAACAGAGTGAGATGTCCTGATATATGTGGGGAATATTATACAATTATGCCAAGTAAAATAAGGGGAAACTCACTTTTCCTCATAAAAGTGTGCATTTCAGTCTATTTTTCTGACTGTAACGCAATCCAACATTAATCCTTGCTGATACACTTTGTGCATCTTCAAGTCTTTTTCTGTGTTTTGCTTATTTTCCTTTGCTGGCAGGTGTTATGAGAGCAGAGAGAGAATCACAGCGCTGACGCTCAGCAGAGGAAACACAGGTGTGAGGTTACAGCTGGAGCTCACCGCTGGGAAAACAGAAAGAAAAACACTTATTATTGTTATTATTTTTGTTATTGTGGAGAAACAGGACAGATTTACTGTATTAATCAGAATCAGGTTTTTTACCAGTTGGGTTAACACATACAAAGAATTTGACTTGGTGTTGTGACGCATTCAAAATTAAATGGGAAAAGTACCACCATTCAAAAGCTTTCTGAGACAAAGTCTTGAAACAAAGCAGAGAGATGATGAGCGTTAGTGGCCACAGGTGCGAAAGCTCTCTCCAGAGCTACTGGAAGCCCAATCTCGGGGACCGGAGAAAGTGGAGCAATATTCTCGCCATGCCAAGCAACAGCCTAGAACAACCTCAACCTATACAAATGACCACGTAAGCCATGCTACTGTACTGATGCTGGACAGGTTTTCAGTGGGTGCACAATAAACAGCAACATACAAAGTGTTGTGAGCTATTGCTTGAATATTGTATACATTGTGAACATTCATTTAATGCATAAAGTCTAATGAAAGTCAGCATGTCAGATATGTCAAATTTAGGGAAGAAAATCAGGGATGATTGAAATATTTAATTTATAAATATAATCCCCAAGAAATGATCATATAAGAGTAATAATGATAAAATAATAATTAAGTAAATAAATAAATAAAAATATCTTCCCTTAAAAACAATAAGGAAGACGTCCTGACTCAGATATCTGCTTTTCAACCACGTCATCTTACATTCAAGAGTAGAAAGAATAGTGTAAACTAAGATAATGTGACTGTCAGTCTGTCAGGGTGTGTGTGTATGTGTTTGTGTGTGTGTGTGTGTGTGTGTGTGTGTGTGTGTGTGTGTGTGTGTGTGTGTGTGTGTGTGTGTGTGTGTGTGTGTGTGTGTGTGTGTGTGTGTGTGTGTGTGTGTGTGTGTGTGTGTGTACAGTATGTGTGTGTGTGTGTGTGTTCTCACTCCGGCAGCTCTTCCCGTCTCTCTGCAGCATGCCGGTCACGCAGCTGCAGACCGGTCCGCTCGACTTGCTGCTGCAGATCTGCTCACAGCCGCCATTTCCAAACTCACACCAATCTGACACTGAGGGCGATACATGTAAGACTTTAGAATACAGGGAAAGTCAGAATTCTCCCCAAAAAAAGTCAGAATACTGAAATTGTACAAATTTGAAAAAAATTACACAAAACTGAAAAATATAAAGATTCTAAAAAATTCCTCAAATAAAGTCAAAAGTCTCAATAAATGTCCTAAAAAATAAGCTAAAATTTGATTCGCATTCTCACACCAGTCCGACTCTGAGGGGATGACACTTTAAAAGAATCTTTAAAATAAAGGAACAAAATCTGGATTCTGTTAACAAAGTCAAAGTTCTGAAAAACGCAAAACAAGTCAAAAAAATCTAACTACTGAAAAAAAGTTTAAATTCTGTAAAAAAAAGTTTAAATTCTGTAAAAAAAGTTTAAATTCTGTAAAAAAGTTTAAATTCAGTAAAAAAAGTTTAAATACTGTAAAAAAGTCAAAATTTAGAAAAGATTTGAACATTCTGAAAAAAAAAAAAATTATTAAAAAAGTCAAAATTCTCACAAAACATTCCAGAAAAAGTCAAAAAATCAACATTCTGTGAAAAAGTAAAACAAATAATTAAATGAGTAAAAATTCTGAAAAAAAGTTAACGTTCAGAAAATAAGTCAAAAATCTAAATTCTGAAAAATGGTTACAAAAAATGTATATAAAAGGTTCCAAAGTTGCCCTAATGCTCTCCCGAGAACCAGTAAACGTCCAAAACATACATAAAATGTTTCTTGTGGAAAATAATATGATGTATGTATGATATGATAATATAATGTGCTTAATTGTAATACGCTTTGCTTTGGGTCCCCTGCAGAAGAATAGTAAACAAACTTTCAAAACCTGAACTGATTCGACTCACCTCTCCTTCTGATGGGCCCCACACTCAGAATGTGCTCTTGATGGTTACCTTCCTCTGAGTACATCCTTCTTTTGTGAGGACAGTTCTGTATACACAACATAATATCACATTAATGCAGCAGACAAAGTTTCATAACCTTTATTAAAAAAAAAAAACATTCGAACAAGTCCTCACCACTTTGCAGGCGCTAATTTCCGAGTCGCACAGCGTGACGTCGCAGTGGAGATGAACCTCGTCGTAATCTCCGATGAATTTGAAGACGGTGACGTGGAAACGGCAAGTCAACGACACGCCATTTTCTGCCATCCCGATGGTGTTGTCCTTGATGTTCGGACACCTGGAGAGGGACGTTAAAGGAACAAGAAGTGAAGAAGATTTACTTTACTATTTTGTTTTTCAAAAAATATTATATAAAAAAACGATTGTTAAAATGATATTGAACCTTTTTTTTAAAATAATAAAAATATATGAAAAGATTTTTTTTCAAAAAAAGATTAAATAAAAAAGATATTTTAAATAAACCTAAAGACGGATTGTGGAATGAAAACCTAAAATAAAGATATTTTTAAAAGCATAAGAAGTCAAATATGTAATAAAACTGCAAAAGATATTTGTATGGACATAAGAAGTTCGAGTAAGAATTGGTAAGAAAGAATAAGTTAAAGTTTTTAAAGAATAATAAATTATGATATTCATTCAAGTAAAATGTCCACTACATGATTGCATTTAACTTTATTGAATACAATTATGTATAGCTATTTATCATTGAAATTGTGTGTGTGTGTGTGTGTGTGTGTGTGTGTGTGTGTGTGTGTGTGTGTGTGTGTGTGTGTGTGTGTGTACCCTCTCTCGATGATGATGTAGCGCAGGCGGTCGCTGCTGTATCGTGACGGCGTCGCCCAGCACATGTTGACGATGAGGATCAGCTGGTTCTCGTCGGCTCCCTCGACGAAGACTCCGACGAAGAGGATGTCCCGCGTGCTGAGCACCACTTCGCCCTCTCTGTAGGGGTTTCTGTACGAAGAGTTCTTATACAGAGCCATCTTCGTGACAAAGTTCCCCTCCTGAGTCGGTAACGTCAGGTTTATCACACTGCATGGGGGGGGAATTAAACCGGGGGTTGAAATTACAAATAATATTTAGTTTTGTTTAAATTGAACGGATTCAAATCTGTTCAAAAAACAGATTCTACATTTAAGAATGAAAACAATTATAATGATAACATTTAAATTAGTGTAAATAAAAAAAATAAATATAGGTCCAAAATATTGTTTTAAAAGTCAAAATTCTGAAAAGAAGTCAAAGTTCTGAAAAAAGTCGTAATTAAGCAAATATAAAAAAATTCTTAAAAAAAGTCAAACTACTGAAAAAAAGTCTAAATTCTGAAAAAAAGTCAACCTACTGAAAAAAGTCAGAATTGTGAAAAAAAACACATTCTATAAAAAAAGTGGAGATTTTGAAAATATTTAAAATATCTGAAAAAAACTAAAAATTCTTAGAAAAAACCCTAAAAATTAGATAGAAAAAATTAAGATTTTGAAATAAATTCAAAATTCTGAAAAACTATTTTAAACATGACTAAAGTGTCTGACCTGAGCATGGGCTTGAGGACGGTCTCCAGAGAGATCTTCAGGTCCAGCTCGTAGGCGCAGGAGAACTCAACGTTGATGGTTCGGTCTCTCGTGATCACGTTCCCCGTGTTGTTCACGCTCTCAATCCACACCGTGTTCTTATACATGATGTGGGTCCCGTTAGACTGTCGAAAAACACATTTAAACTCAAATTATAAGTATATATTTCACTGGAGAACATCTTACATTTTGGGAAACATTGCTTCAGAGTGAAATTAGAGGTTATTATTAATCTCATGTCTGTGTGTGTTAAATACAGAGCTGTTAACGTAGCTTAGCTTAGCATGGCCTAGCATACACCTCTAAAACTTACCAATAAATGTATGTATTTCATAAATAAAATAAAAAACATACATTTATATTTAAATTGGTGTTCGAACTTCTTTTGATTAGTCATGTTGCTCACTATATTTATTTTTTAATTTATTACATGTTTTTGGTTTGGTTTGGTTATATTTTAGTTTGTCTGTTTCATCTGAAGTCTAGGTCTTTGTATTGTATCATAATTATACGTTGAAAAAAACAACTTGGCTAACCCTGCAGGATACTTCTTCCTGCAAGGTCCATATTTAATGATATATTTTAACATAATATAACATTACAGAAAATGATGTTACATCCAAGTTTTAAAGGCTTTATTGACATTTGCATAAAGGTTGTTGGAAATCAACATTTGAAGTCCCTCTAATAGTGAAACATACAATATACAAAATAAATAAAGTAATTGAATAGTGCAAAAAAAAAGCAGTACGTTTTTCATCAAAATTGTTACCAATTCATGTTCGATTAATTGTCTGATTACATTATTAATAAAAAGATGAATATATCATCACCTGTACGATGGATCCGCAGTGGCCCTTGGTGTTGTTGATGTGGAAGGAGATAAAGTCTTCGCCCTCGATGCCTCCGCAGTGCTCGTCGTTGATCCGGACGTCTTCCCGCTCAAAGCCCAACTGGAAGAGCTTACACTTTGAGATGGAGACCTCCATCTTAGCGTGTTTACAGGTCACCTCCGCCTGAATGATGTCATCATCGCCTGCAGACACACACACACACACACACACACACACACACACACACACACACACACACACACACACAGAATTTAGACGATTTCAAATGAATGGCATTGCTTCCGCTAAGAAAAAGTAGTCCGTCCCACTTCTGGCGAAAAATAAAAAAACCTCTAGAAGGTTCAAGGTAATCAATCAGAATCGAGTATTCAACTAAGCCGTGTAATACAGGATATTTAAAGTTCTACTATTATACTATTTGTAGGCCTATATGATAGGTCTGCTGCTGGCCACGCCCTTTTGGAGCGTCCGCATCCAAGCAGTGAGCTCTGTGAAGAGAAGACTGATTGAACGCCATAGTATGTTCCAAACCACATCAAGCATTATTTCTTAAACAGTAGCTCAAAGGCTTTCTCTCGCTGGTTTACCACAAGGTGAGTTCCTTTTTTTATCCTGCTTCTTTACAGATAGGCTACTCTCTCCAGTACAGGTTAGCTCTGAGTGTTAGCAATGCTAATGTAAACAAAGACCATATTACTTCCAAAACACGTTGCGCATTGTTTCTGATAGCAAAGTTTCTGATTGGCCCGTGGGTGTAAAGCCCGCCCACATATTAGTAATGTCGTCATGACGCAGCAAATCTGGATCAGCTCCGTTGTTCCCCCGTTTTTAGAGATGTGGGTATGAAGGAAAAGAGAGAGGGTTGTATTTTCTGACACTTTGTGAGTCTCCTGACACACCGGGGACACACCGGGGACACATGTTGATGTATAAGAGACATCAGAAAGGGCATCTTGCATAATAGGTGACCTTTAAAATTAAGGTAAAACACGTAAAATATTGGGATAAAATGCAAAAATTATCCCAGGAGATTTTCTTTCTTCTTTAATGACGGGCTCGCTGCACATTAACCCCTTATGTGTGGCTAACAGCACACAGTTACAGAAAGCGATTGATGATTTGTAGGTTTCGTTGCTCACCGCCGGTGCTTGTGGGTAACTCCGGACAGCCGCACAGGTCTCCTCCGTTCTCCAGCTCGCAGGTGAAGTTTGTGCAGATCTCTCCTGCACAGGGGTCGTAGATCCATTCTGCTAAAGACAGGTCCACACACAATGTTAGCTGTCACACACACTGTTAGCTGTCACACACACTGTTAGCTGTCACACACAATGTTAGCTGTCACACACACTGTTAGCTTTCACACACACTGTTAGCTGTCACACACAATGTTAGCTGTCACACACAATGTTAGCTGTCACACACGCTGTTAGCTGTCACACACAATGTTAGCTGTCACACACACTGTTAGCTTTCACACACGCTGTTAGCTGTCACACACGCTGTTAGCTGTCACACACAATGTTAGCTGTCACACACACTGTGAGCTGTCACACACGCTGTTAGCTGTCACACACAATGTTAGCTGTCACACACACTGTTAGCTTTCACACACGCTGTTAGCTGTCACACACACTGTTAGCTGTCACACACGCTGTTAGCTGTCACACACAATGTTAGCTGTCACACACACTGTGAGCTGTCACACACGCTGTTAGCTTTCACACACGCTGTTAGCTGTCACACACACTGTTAGCTTTCACACACACTGTTAGCTGTCACACACACTGTGAGCTGTCACACACAATGTTAGCTGTCACACACAATGTTAGCTGTCACACACAATGTTAGCTGTCACACACACTGCTAGCTGTCACACACGCTGTTAGCTGTCACACACACTGCTAGCTGTCACACACAATTCTAGCTATCACACACGCTGTTAGCTGTCACACACGCTGCTAGCTGTCACACACAATGTTAGCTGTCACACACAATTCTATCTATCACACACGCTGTTAGCTGTCACACACGCTGTTAGCTGTCACACACAATGTTAGCTGTCACACACAATGTTAGCTGTCACACACAATGTTAGCTGTCACACACGCTGTTAGCTGTCACACACAATGTTAGCTGTCACACACAATGTTAGCTGTCACACACAATGTTAGCTGTCACACACGCTGTTAGCTGTCACACACGCTGCTAGCTGTCACACACAATGTTAGCTGTCACACACAATGTTAGCTGTCACACACAATGTTAGCTGTCACACACAATGTTAGCTGTCACACATACTGCTAGCTGTCACACACACTGTTAGCTATCACACACGCTGCTAGCTGTCACACACAATGTTAGCTGTCACACATACTGCTAGCTGTCACACACACTGTTAGCTATCACACACGCTGCTAGCTGTTACACACAATGTTAGCTGTCACACACGCTGCTAGCTGTCACACACAATTCTATCTATCACACACGCTGTTAGCTGTGACACACAATGTTAGCTGTCACACACACTGATAGCTGTCACACACAATTCTAGCTATCACACACGCTGCTATCTGTGACACACAATGTTAGTTGTCACACACACTGATAGCTCCAGTTAGCATGCATTCACTAAGGGGACTCAAAGAGACGAACACAATACTACCCACCATTATTATGGAAGTCAGTGTCCTCTTAAGGTCCAAGATAGACATAGTTGTGTGTGTCGTTGTATTTGTGTGTGTGTGTGTCCTCACAAGTTGCATTTAAAGCAGGTCTACAGCCTTAGAGAAAACCCCCAGATATGTAAGTCTTCCAAGAAGCATGGAAATGAATCACTTTGATTCCCAGGTCTGTAGGACTTTGGGAAAGATGAGTCCCCATTTGTCACTTTGTTTTTGCTAGTCCTGATATATCATGTAAACGTGTATGTGTGTGTGTAGCATTTAAGGCAAGTCTACAACCTTAGAGAAAATCTCCACAGATGTAAGTCTTCCTAGAGGCATGGACAGTATTTATTTTGATTCCCAAGTCTCTAGGATGTTGGAGAACACGTGTCCCCATTCGTCACATCTTTTTACAAGTCCTGATATATCCTGAAAACATGTATGTGTGTCATGTGTTTGTGTGTGTGTGTGTGTGTGTGTGTGTGTGTGTGTGTGTGTGTGTGTGTGTGTGTGTGTGTGTGTGTGTGTGTGTGTGTGTGTGTGTGTGTGTGTGTGTGTGTGTGTGTGTGTGTGTGTGTGTGCTACAGGAGGCTGGTGCCCTTACAGCAGTTCTCCTGGGTGATCCACTTGGTGGTGAGGGTCCCCATGGAGCGGCAGGCCTCAGCGTAGGCAGCCAGCGAGCCGCACACCTGGGCCTTCTGGTGGTTGTAGCAGCCGTCCAGGTAGCAGGACTGGTAGAAGGGTCTCGGGTCCAGAAGCCCGTGGCACGGCTGGAAGAATCCCTTCGGCTGGGTCAGCTTCTGGCAGGCGTCCTCGCTCTGCAGAGCCAGAACCGCCGTGTTGTCGCAGGACTGAGCCAGAGCCACGAACTGGGTCTCATCACAACTGCAGGAGGAGGAGAAACATCAACGTTAGGGTTTAAATGTTTCTAAATCAGCTTTGGTTCGTAAATGTAGACTGTCAATGACACAATGGGAGATGAGCAATGCTAGAAACAACCTATAACCATTTTTAAAGGTTCAATAGTAAACAAAAAGGGTTTTCTGATTCCTTCTCGCTCTAAACTCTTTTATTGGCACTTAAACCAACTGAATCATCTTATGTTTTCTTATGCAACAAATACGTGCATACATCCTCTTCCTAAATGTACATCCTTTTTAAGTAAAATAACAAAAGCCCATTATGTCCCCCGTCCCAGTATGTATACTCTATTTAAATTTTCTTTTAAAAAATGTCAACATTGAGTAGGTCTTTTTCTACATTAAAAAAGGGGCTCTAATTTTATATATTTATTTTAATATTTCACTTCTCGACCGTGATAGATGCTGGACAGGTTTTTCATACCTCTTTTTTCTGGATATGTTTTTTGGTTTATATAATATACTGGGGCTTACATTCTTACTCTTATATGTATTCTCATTATCATGTGTCTCTTACCTGTCCTATCCTGTGTTTTTCTTTTGCTGCTCTGGCATTAAAACTAGTTGATCTTTTCTTACATTGATATATTCTCCATTATCACAATAATATATAATCACTGCAAGCGACTCATTGCAAGTGTTTCTTCCCTGTTTGCAGTATTTTCCAGTATTTCCTGAGCGCCTCACCCACCTGTTCTGCATACCGTTGGTCTTCCAGCTCTGGGCGAGCTCCAGCGCGCTGACGGCCGTTTTCCCCCTGGACGTGATGTAGTCGTCACCGGGGTCTCCGTTGAAGTTTCCACAGAGTCCGCACACCTTGTTCTGCAGCCGCTGGCCCATCGTGATGCTCAGCGTGTTGAAGCGGTTGTATCGGATCTGGATGTCCTGCGGCGTGTCGATGACGAGGAAACCTTCGGACGTGGACAGACGCGTCATCAGCCCGGTGAGAAACGGGACTGAAATTGGGGTACCGTTCACCTGCGGAGAAACAGCAACATTTGTTAGAAATATTTTACCCTAACATTTTGTCTGTATCCTGGGTTACATTTATTTGGCAGGCCGCGTCCATGTGTAAAATGGGTGTAATAGCAGTGTAGTTACGGTGTAATAGGGGGTAATATTGGTGTTACATGGGTGAAATATGGGTCTAATAAAAGTGTAATAACTGCTTAATATATATAGTATAGCATATAGTTAGTTTGATAGATCTATTTTTAAGCTACTTGCTTGCCCCCCCCCCCCTAACCTGTCTACCTCTTTTCCCCTACTCCCCCCCCTACCCGACTTGTAGAGCGACCTTGGGTTTCGTGAAAGGCGCTATATAAATATTATGTATTATTATTATTATTTTAATAACAGTCTAATTATGGTCTGATATGGAGTTAATATTGGTGTTACATGGGTGAAATAGGGGCTTAATAACTGACTGATCCAACAAATATTGGAGACTAAAACAGTCTGTACTCGAGACTAATATGTACTCGATCCCCTCTCACCTTGACCGTGCTCCCAGAGATGAGGATATTCTCCTCGTTGAGGTAGAGGTAGACGTGGGAGATGGTGGTGAGGTTGGGCGTGCTCCACTTATCAAAGTTGGCGATGAGTTGGAAGGAGAGGTCGGGCAGCTTGTGACAGTTTGTGGAAAGGACGAAGGAGCAGGAGGCCGGGAGGCGGAGCGAAGCACCGTCGAAGGTCCTGAAAACCCCCCCGCCCGAGGCAACGCAGTGTTGGGAACGTCGAGCGAAACATCCACGAACCCCGTAACGTAGCGCACACTCTTCTTCAGCTTTACAACGCCGCGGGTCGCACTGGATCAGGTTTCGTCCGATGCACTGGCAGCGTTTGGTACAGTCAGTGTTCCAAAACAGCTGTTTGGGCTGAAACAAAGAAAGATTTCTGTTAAAACCGAGATTTAATATTAAGTCCTTTTTTTTCTCCGAGATATATTCTGTGACCAAAACAGAGCTCAAATGAGGGTGAAAGTTAAGTTAGAAAATTAATACAAATTTGTTTTTGGTCATCCACACTATTCCTATACTTTCCTGGTATTAAATGACACTTGCCAGAGAGTTTTTAAAAACTAATTCAAAACTGTTTTGAGTCATGAATACTTTATACAAAACATAAAAATCCCTAACTTCCAACAATACATTTTAGGTTAAAGTGTTCTTAAATTTGTCAGCCGGATAGAAACATAACATGAAATGATTGTAAACAGTTTTCCGTTGACATTGTTTTGAGTTAACTCTGAATCTTTGCAGCTAAAAGTCAGTATGGGGAGGGTGGAGACCAAAACTGAGCAAAATTGGCTGCAAAAGTTTGACTTAAATTTGTCAGTCGGATTGAAACATAACCTGAAATGATTGTAAATGTTTATTTATGCTAAATACAATGTTATTCATAGATACAAAAATAAATAAAACTTCACCTCTAGTAAATGGGACTAATTAACTTTAAACTTGATCTCCCAGTTTTAAGAGTAAGATAATTTGATTGAAACGTTGTAACACCAGTCTGATTTAGTGTTTAGCACTAAAAAGAGTTTCTTCCATGTGGTGCTGGATGTGAGACTGACCTCATAGTACTTGCCATCAGTGTAGCAGCCACAGTTCTGCGGCAGGATGCAGCTCTTTCCGTTTCGAACGTATCCCGGGTCGCACTGACATCCCTCCACGCACTCCTGACTGCAGTCCCTCTGCCCGCGGGCGGGGGCGCAACTGCGGCGGGCACACCGACACACAGCTGGAGTAATGGCTGTTCGGGGGACAGCTCTGAACTGGGACCACACAGGGAGGAAAGAAGTTAGCAAACCATTACACTGAATACAATAAGTGTGGTCCGATAAGTCAAATGTCTAAAAGCCCGATGGATGGAGCTCTCATTACGGTGTAAGAGTTGAGTGAGAGATGCTGGACTCTTCTCACACTCAACCACATAACGTCTTATCAAAGGTTAACTCTTTTGGGAGTTCTAAAAGAAGTCAGATAAACACTTTTCTT
>NC_136907.1:2908067-2938067 GCF_949606895.1 Notothenia rossii
CTCCAGTTAGCATGCATTCACTAAGGGGACTCAAAGAGACGAACACAATACTACCCACCATTACTATGGAAGTCAGTGTCCTCTTAAGGTCCAATATAGACATAGTTGTGTGTGTCGTTGTATTTGTGTGTGTGTGTCCTCACAAGTTGCATTTAAAGCAGGTCTACAGCCTTAGAGAAAACCCCCAGATATGTAAGTCTTCCAAGAAGCATGGAAATGAATCACTTTGATTCCCAGGTCTGTAGGACTTTGGGAAAGATGAGTCCCCATTTGTCACTTTGTTTTTGCTAGTCCTGATATATCATGTAAACGTGTATGTGTGTGTGTGTAGCATTTAAGGCAAGTCTACAACCTTAGAGAAAATCTCCACAGATGTAAGTCTTTCTCGAGGCATGGACAGTATTTATTTTGATTCCCAAGTCTCCAGGATGTTAGGGAACACGTGTCCCCATTCGTCACATCTTTTTACAAGTCCTGATATATCCTGAAAACATGTATGTGTGTCATGTGTTTGTGTGTGTGTGTGTGTGTGTGTGTGTGTGTGTGTGTGTGTGTGTGTGTGTGTGTGTGTGTGTGTGTGTGTGTGTGTGTGTGTGTGTGTGTGTGTGTGTGTGTGTGTGTGTGTGTGCTACAGGAGGCTGGTGCCCTTACAGCAGTTCTCCTGGGTGATCCACTTGGTGGTGAGGGTCCCCATGGAGCGGCAGGCCTCAGCGTAGGCAGCCAGCGAGCCGCAGACCTGGGCCTTCTGGTGGTTGTAGCAGCCGTCCAGGTAGCAGGACTGGTAGAAGGGTCTCGGGTCCAGAAGCCCGTGGCACGGCTGGAAGAATCCCTTCGGCTGGGTCAGCTTCTGGCAGGCGTCCTCGCTCTGCAGAGCCAGAACCGCCGTGTTGTCGCAGGACTGAGCCAGAGCCACGAACTGGGTCTCATCACAACTGCAGGAGGAGGAGAAACATCAACGTTAGGGTTTAAATGTTTCTAAATCAGCTTCGGTTCGTACGACCACTGGTTCAAAAACAGAAACATTAAATGGAGACTGTCAATGACACAATGGGAGATGAGCAATGCTAGAAACAACCTATAACCATTTTTAAAGGTTCAATAGTAAACAAAAAGGGTTTTCTGATTCCTTCTCGCTCTAAACTCTTTTATTGGCACTTAAACCAACTGAATCATCTTATGTTTTCTTATGCAACAAATACGTGCATACATCCTCTTCTAAATGTACATCCTTTTTAAGTAAAATAACAAAAGCCCATTATGTCCCCCGTCCCAGTATGTATACTCTATTTAAATTTTCTTTTAAAAAATGTCAACATTGAGTAGGTCTTTTTCTACATTAAAAAAGGGGCTCTAATTTTATATATTTATTTTAATATGTCACTTCTCTACCATGATAGATGCTGGACAGGTTTTTCATACCTCTTTTTTCTGGATATGTTTTTTGGTTTATATAATATACTGGGGCTTACATTCTTACTCTGATATGTATTCTCGTTATCATGTGTCTCTTACCTGTCCTATCCTGTGTTTTTGTTTTGCTGCTCTGGCATTAAAACTAGTTGATCTTTTCTTACATTGATATATTCTCGATTATCACAATAATATATAATCACTGCAAGCGACTCATTGCAAGTGTTTCTTCCCTGTTTGCAGTATTTTCCAGTATTTCCTGAGCGCCTCACCCACCTGTTCTGCATACCGTTGGTCTTCCAGCTCTGGGCGAGCTCCAGCGCGCTGACGGCCGTTTTCCCCCTGGACGTGATGTAGTCGTCACCGGGGTCTCCGTTGAAGTTTCCACAGAGTCCGCACACCTTGTTCTGCAGCCGCTGGCCCATCGTGATGCTCAGCGTGTTGAAGCGGTTGTATCGGATCTGGATGTCCTGCGGCGTGTCGATGACGAGGAAACCTTCGGACGTGGACAGACGCGTCATCAGCCCGGTGAGAAACGGGACTGAAATTGGGGTACCGTTCACCTGCGGAGAAACAGGAACATTTGTTAGAAATATTTTACCCTAACATTTTGTCTGTATCCTGGGTTACATTTATTTGGCAGGCCGTGTCCATGTGTAAAATGGGTGTAATAGCATTGTAGTTACGGTGTAATAGGGGGTAATATTGGTGTTACATGGGTGTAATATGGGTCTAATAAAAGTGTAATAACTGCAATTATGGTGTATTATGGGTTTAATAACAGTCTAATTATGGTCTGATATGGAGTTAATATTGGTGTTACATGGGTGAAATAGGGGCTTAATAACTGACTGATCCAACAAATATTGGAGACTAAAACAGTATGTACTCGAGACTAATATGTACTCGATCCCCTCTCACCTTGACCGTGCTCCCAGAGATGAGGATATTCTCCTCGTTGAGGTAGAGGTAGACGTGGGAGATGGTGGTGAGGTTGGGCGT
This sequence comes from Notothenia rossii, assembly GCF_949606895.1. NCBI lineage: Eukaryota > Metazoa > Chordata > Actinopteri > Perciformes > Nototheniidae > Notothenia > Notothenia rossii. The sequence goes on from NC_136907.1 coordinate 2,910,480, forward strand.
GCTCCACTTATCAAAGTTGGCGATGAGTTGGAAGGAGAGGTCGGGCAGCTTGTGACAGTTTGTGGAAAGGACGAAGGAGCAGGAGGCCGGGAGGCGGAGCGAAGCACCGTCGAAGGTCCTGAAAACCCCCCCGCCCGAGGCAACGCAGTGTTGGGAACGTCGAGCGAAACATCCACGAACCCCGTAACGTAGCGCACACTCTTCTTCAGCTTTACAACGCCGCGGGTCGCACTGGATCAGGTTTCGTCCGATGCACTGGCAGCGTTTGGTACAGTCAGTGTTCCAAAACAGCTGTTTGGGCTGAAACAAAGAAAGATTTCTGTTAAAACCGAGATTTAATATTAAGTCCTTTTTTTCCTCCGAGATATATTCTGTGACCAAAACAGAGCTCAAATGAGGGTAAAAGTTAAGTTAGAAAATGAATACAAATTTGTTTTTGGTCATCCACACTACTCCTATACTTTCCTGGTATTAAATGACACTTGCCAGAGAGTTTTTAAAAACTAATTCAAAACTGTTTTGAGTCATGAATACTTTATACAAAACATAAAAATCCCTAACTTCCAACAATACGTTTTAGGTTAAAGTGTTCTTACATTTGTCAGCCGGATAGAAACATAACCTGAAATGATTGTAAACAGTTTTCCGTTGACATTGTTTTGAGTTAACTCTGAATCTTTGGAGCTAAAAGTCAGTGTGGGGGAGGGTGGAGACCAAAACTGAGCTAAATTGGCAGCAAAAGTTTGACTTAAATTTGTCAGTCGGATTGAAACATAACCTGAAATGATTGTAAATGTTTATTTATGCTAAATACAATGTTATTCATAGATACAAAATAAATAAAACTTCACCTCTAGTAAATGGCACTAATAGAGGGTTAACTTTAAACTTGATCTCCCAGTTTTAAGAGTAAGATAATTTGATTGCAACGTTGTAACACCTGTCTGATTTAGTGTTTAGCACTAAAAAGAGTTTCTTCCATGTGGTGCTGGATGTGAGACTGACCTCATAGTACTTGCCATCAGTGTAGCAGCCACAGTTCTGCGGCAGGATGCAGCTCTTTCCGTTTCGAACGTATCCCGGGTCGCACTGACATCCCTCCACGCACTCCTGACTGCAGTCCCTCTGCCCGCGGGCGGGGGCGCACTGCGGCGGGCACACCGACACACAGCTGGAGTAATGGCTGTTCGGGGGACAGCTCTGAACTGGGACCACACAGGGAGGAAAGAAGTTAGCGAATGATTACACTGAATACAATAAGTGTGGTCCGATAAGTAAAAGGTCTAAAAGCTCGATGGATGGAGCTCTCATTACGGTGTAAGAGTTGAGTGAGAGATGCTGGACTCTTCTCACACCCAACTACATAACGTCTTATCAAAGGTTAACTCTTTTGGGAGTTCTAAAAGAAGTCAGATAAACACTTTTCTTTCAGAACTCTTATTCTCCCCAAAGAATCTGAAAACAATTCTTGGATTTTCAGGGGGGAAAAAAATAGAAATCATTAAAAATATTCTCAGAAAAAAATATAAAAATAAAGCTTGATTATTATCATTTTTTTTGCACACTGCAAAGATGAGACTTAGCTGCAGTTCCCAGACTCACCACAGGGGGTGTCGCTCCTCCAGCCGCTCACAGGAACCCCTTGTGTCAGACACGTGGTGGCGTACATCCCGAGCCAGTTGCACACCGTGTCCTGCGACCCCTGGTCCAGACAGGTGTCCTGCAGGCAGCTCTGATAGAAGAACGCTGGCGCCACCTTGCTGTGGCATCGTGCAAACACACCTCCTCGATCCACAATCAGCCCGCATAACCTCACAGCCTCTGGCTCCACGTACACATACAGCCCGTCTCCCATGTGGAAACGAATGCCAGTTTCCACTTCATTCGCCGCGTTTTCAGCATCCAAGTTTGCGTCCGACACCATGAGAGGAGCGTCGTTCAGCGAGCTGGTTTCTCCGAGGCCACATCGAGGGCACGAGTCTCCGCAGCCCACCTTTTTTAATGTTTTTATTAGTCAATTCTTTGAACACATCAGAAACAAAACATACAGCAATAATAATAATTATATATTTTTTTACAATAATAATTATAACAAAGAGAAGCAAAACAAATAAAAACATTCAAGGTATAAAAAAAGTAATGCATTCTCAAATAGTCTCTGGCATGTACAACAGGGGCAAGAAGAAGCTTCAAAACGTTCCTGGTCCCCCTCGAGCGTACATTATTCTTGAAAAGAAAAGATTAGGTCATCTTCATCCGTGATATTGGATTCATGGATTCATTCACTGCATTATATTTGTTACTGGAAAGTTGTATTTCCACATCCACGTATATATACATATTTTTTTCTTTTACTTTTAATGTTATTTTCTATTTCACAAATATTTTGGACTGTTTATTTCTTGTGTCTTAATTTTTCTTACGTACATTACCTATCATTGTTTTCTTGGCGCGAGATGTTTATTCAGCGCCACTGCACTACGGCAAGAACATATCGGCAAAAACGAATTGATACGGTTTGTTTCACCAAACTACGAGTCAATCGGATTAAAACTGTATGAGTTTATGGTTTTGGCGCGGGCACTGAAAAGGGCAAAAGTTGAGGATTCAAAAAATGATGGCAGACTTCCTGTTGGGTTTACGATATGCCTCGCGCTGACTTTTTTGTGCTTCCCATCATGTTACATATATCTACCGAGTTTCAGATTTGTAGGTGAAAGCACAACCAGACGCTGCTTGTTAGGGGGCGCTATAGAGCCATTTTGTGTGTGCCACTTATGAAACCCCCAATATCAATATATTTACACCTGACCCGACAAGTGTTCCAAAAAAAATCTCCGTTCTAAGGCCCTCAAAAAGGCAATTCATTTGGTCGAAAAAAATTATAATAAAAAGAATTCCAAGGATTACAATAGGTCTTCGCCTTCGACTTTCAGGCCATAATAACTTTTACAATGAAAAGAAATAACAAGTATGAGTTGACAGGTCCTGCTCACCTGGCAGAAGGTGTCTCTCTCGGCCCACGCCATGCCCCAGTCGGTGGTGGTGAGGGTGGGGGGGAATAAGGGCATTCCCTGGCAGAGGCCGCAGGAGGAGTTGAAGAGGTCGCGGGGGTAACGTCAGCAGCAGCAACGTGTTCCAGTCAAACGCCACCTTCAGGCCGAAATCTGTCTCCAGAATGAGCTGCATGCCCCACGAGAAGATGTGGATCCTCCCCGGGCCGAGCTTCAGAGGCAGGTACAGACGCTCCTTATTCACCTGAGAGAGGAGAATCAGAAGTCCTTACTTACAGTTCAAGATTCTTTGTTGTCAAACAATGAGACACTGAAGTCACAGGCTCCTCCAACAGTGCAACATACTGTATATAGGACATAGAAGAAATAGAACTACATGTTAGACATAGAAGAAGTAGAACTACATGTTAGACATAGAAGAAATGAAACAGATCAAATAGTGCAAGACAATGTTTCGAGATGATAAATAATCATTTAAAACATATAGTCTTATACTCTGATTGCCTTTTACTCTGTGAAATTGTATTTCTTGTCTGGTCTGTGTTTAACAGAGACACGTGTTGAGGAGTTACATTTCAGGAGGGCAAAAGGAAGTTAAACACCTGAACTTTTAAAAGAACACCCATAACATTCATCTGTTTGCAAATGATTTAACTAATATATCATATTCCAACTACTTGTATATAGACTCTCCTTGCACTATTTATATTCTAGTTTTCTATTTTAAAGTGGACCTATCATGCTATATTTGAATAATATAGTGTAGGACCATACCTATATAAGGCATATTTATAGTTTTTATTTTTCAAAATACCAAACAGATCATGCATTTTAGCCATTCATCATTTCTCTCAATTGAACACTGTCTTTGCATCATGGGCTGATTCTGTGAGAACAGCACCACCTACAGGCCTGGCATATGTACTACAGCGTCTCCAGCGCTTTCCAACGGCAATGTCCGTGGCTGTCTCCTCCCGATTGGTGGAGTTGGCCCAATAGCCGTAGCGCCACTTCTGTGACGTCATAGAAGTGTTCAAATCTGGATCAGTCTGTATCAGATCTGTTGCAGCCCCTTTTTAAGAGATTTGGGTATGGAGGGAAAGAGAGAGGGTTGTGTTTTCTGACACTTGGTGAGTTCCCTGGAACACCGGGGACACATATTCATGTAGAAAAGACGTACAAAAGTGCATTTTGTATGATAGGTCCCCTTTAAGTGTTTTATCTGCTTGATTGTGTTGCACTGTTGGAGGAGCCTGTGACATATCCATATACTGTAGCTATGTACAAATAAAAATAAAAGCCTTGAATCTTGAAAAGTGTAAAAGGTGGTTTTGCAAATGGTTAAGGACTGGGAGGTTTTATGGTTTAACGATGGGATGGAGGACTAGTTGTTTCCTTAGTGAATATATAGAGAGACTGTAAGCAGAACTTCTCTGTCCTCTGAGGGTGAAGCTTCTCTGTTCCTGCATTTGACATCGATTTCAATTGTATATTGACTTTTTTGTATTACTTTATTAAATATACAATAAGACAAACTTTGTCCATTAATTATTTATCAGTTTCTCTTAAGCATTTCCTCCACAAGGAGAATCAGAATTCCTTTATGATTCTCACAGCGGGGGAACTTACAGTGTCACGGCAATAGTGGCATTGCAGGTAAAAAAGGCAAGCAATAATCCAAAAGAAAATTACACATTATGAAAAAACATGGCTTAATGATGAGTAGCGGCAATTTAAAACTACTACTTAGTGACATAAATAACATATTTAAGTATTGAGACCTTTATAAAAATGTATGTTTTGACGCTATTGCACACCACAATTGTGCAAAGTGTTTATATTGCACATTGCAGGTTTATTGCAACGTTAAACAGGGGCTAAGAGAGATTCAATAAAACGAGTTTTTGTTGGAGGATTAGCACACTCTCCTTCGGAAAGCCGGTTTCGCACATCTGAGCAACAAGTATGAGGGGAAACCCCGGGGTGTTGAACGGATGTGATTAAGACCCACTGAAAGAGTGTTTCTCATATAATCCAATTCTATGAGAGAATGAAAAGATAGTGTGTGTGTGTATGTGTGTGTGTGTGTGTGTGTGTGTGTGTGTGTGTGTGTGTGTGTGTGTGTGTGTGTGTGTGTGTGTGTGTGTGTGTGTGTGTGTGTGTGTGTGTGTGTGTGTGTGTGTGTGTGTGTGTGTGTGTGTGTGTGTGTGTGTGTGTGCATTGTGTCATTTCTATTCCTCCTCAGATCTTTGAGTCGGTTTGTGAACCCGGTCCAAATGTCGCTCAGGGTCGGGGGTTCTCAGCCAAATCCAGCCTGATAAAAGATGCCTATTGAAATTAGATCCACCTTAAGCCAATCAAAGAGGAATTCGCCCTCTGCCCGGTTATTCAATCGGCTTGATTAGAAATAAAATGTCCTCTAATGTCCACAAATAAAACCACAATGACCTTCAGGGGACCATGTTTGAAAGTGGCTTTAACATAACTATCTATATCATGATACAGTAACCAAAATATTAATTAACTCACGTGAGCTTTGAGACACTTCAATCTTATTCTCGTAGACCTCCAGTTTTTAAACATTTTTTATTTTTGAGATTCTGAAATGTAAGTTTTTTTCAATTCTGATAAAAAAAAACATTTATTTGTTCACATGTGGCAATAATCGTCTTTCATACTTTCACAATTTAAGTCAATAGGGAAAGTATTTGTGGGCCAAATTATGTCGCAGACTGAAATTGAAGTTGTAGTACCACCGTTTGGCCACAAGGACAAATAGATTAGTGTTTCACCCAATTGGGAAAATAATAATACAAATGTCCTCTCACTTATCTCTATTGGAAACTAGCCATGCACGTTTTGAAAAATTGCTTTAAGATAAGTATTCATATCATGATACATTTTCCACAACAGTTACTCACCGTGACAGTGTTTTTGTAGCTCCGAGACACTTCAATCTCATACTCGTAGACCTCCAGTACAAAGCCCCTCACCCAGATTGCCTGGCCTGTGTCTCTTTCCTCGTTACGAGCTGCCAGTTTGAACTGAGGAAAAGCCCCACCGATGGTTTCCTGACCCGTGTTTTCTCCCCCGCATACCGTGGTAGCCATCTTGAGAGTACAAGAGCTCTGCAGGTCAAACGGGACGCTACCAAACGGCAGGAAGTGTCCGTAACCCGCCGCCACGCACAGGGCTTCGGTGCGGGGAAAGCAGAAGTACAGGCCGTCGTCTTCCTGGCAGTATTCCTCGGGGTTGCAGGGAGCGAGCTGACAGTAAACGCTGTTGTCGGAGCCGTTGCAGTAGCAGCGTTCCTGACATTCCCAGTCCGTCCAGAAGGTCAGATTCGTGGCGAGCGTTCGGCCGTGGCTCATGCAGCCGCAATCACTGCGCGCCACGCAAAGGCCGTCTCGAAGAGCAAATCCTTCCTCACACTGACAGCCCTCCTGACAGGGCAGAGGGCACGGCTCCTCGGGGTCGTCGAGGTTGTCACAGGTCAAAGGGCAGGCGCTGGTGCACTCGTCAAAATGGCTGTTCGGTGGACAGGGAAGAGCTGAAACACAAGAGAGAAGGAAAATCATTGTACGATTAAAAGGTGGCTTTGAGTTTTTTTAAAGGTAACCTGTTTTGCTTTCTGGGGTTTTCCCCTCTCCTGTAGTCATGGTCATAGGTTTGTGTGGATGTAAATAGTCTGCAAAGGCTAAAATCCATGTGTTCCTTTGTTTACTTCCGGAACATAGTTCTCTATTGGCTAGTGATGGCTTGAAAAAATTCCTGATTTGGGATTAATAAAGTATAAGTATCTTAAATTATATTGGAGTAAACTTTTAAAGGAAAAAGTAAAAGGGGTGACATTTATATTTTATGGCTTCCAAAGGAGGAGCACCTGTAGAGGAAGTTCAATATGAAAATACGTGTATTTTCTACAGAAACAAGAAGCTGAAAGCAAACTAGCTAGCCAAGAAGGATGGGCCTACAACCCAATTCCAAGTCCGTATGTTATATGTTTGTATATTTGAGTTGTTAATCTGTTAATAAATATAAAACCTGTACAGATATTGTTGAAGAAAGGCTTTCTTGCTAGTTTTATGTTTAGACAACAAATGTTGAAGGGATTATTTTAATGTTTTTTTTTATCTCCGTTTTGGACTGATTGATGATAATCCAAATATATAGAGATAAGTGAACTCACGGCAGTTGGTGACACTCCTCCAGGACGCGAGGCCTACTTGAGCGTCCTGACAGGCGCTGGCGTACGCCTGCAGGGACGAACACAGCACTGAACGGTTCCCTTCCTTCACACACATGTTATACAGGCAGTTCCTGAAGAATGGCGAGGGGTTCACCACCGCGTGACACGCCAGAAATGAACTATTCCCCGGGTCGTTGATGTTGCCACACATCCACGGATTCTGGTAGAGACGCAAGTCGGTGCACATTCGATAAAGATCGTCGCAGTCGCCGTTACACGTGAGATCATCGGCGATGGAGCGCCATCCCTCCGTGAACTGCTCAGTAGAGTCCGCCAGGCGTCCGTTGGGAAGGCGGAGGTCGTCGGTGGTGTTGCTGTTGAAGACGCCACATAGTCCACATGTGGCATTGTAGAAGATGGTGGACAGGGAGATGTTGAGGAATCCCTGGCGATTGTACTGGACACGAAGCAGACCACGGGACTCCACCACTGTGGCGTTGCCCGGTGCTTTGTAGATCATCATCGTCTCCATCGGATGGACATATGGGAGCGTCACTGGTTCACCATTCACCTGCAACACAAAAAGGTGTCATAATGTCATTTTACTAGGAATTTAACCACGTATTGTAAAAGTTTGTTGGTAGTTCAACTAGTGTCTCATTTGCTAACTAATTCAAGTAGATAAAGTCTTTTTTTGCAATTTTGTGTTGTAAACTTTTGAAACTACAAACCCTTTTGGACCATAAAACAAAGGATGTATTTGTTGGCATAGGTAAGAAACAGCTGATTCACAGTGTGATGGAAACTTCTGAAGCAATGGAGACGAAACTCAGAGAGACACAGGGAGAGCTGGAACTTTGAGGGAAAACACTGATGGTTTATTTGAACTTAACGGCCGGAGAACTGACAAAACGGGTTGCTGCCGCCACAAGGTGACAAAGCCAAACCAATTCTGAAGATCTCTAAGTTATGGGTCTAGGAAAACATTTGATTTCCCCAACACACAGTGTATAAAATACTAACCTTTACTATGTCAAAATCGGACCCTCCCATCTGAGCTTCCAGGTTAGCCACTGTAACTACCACAGGTCTTTTCCACGTTGGGCCTTTGTTCACAAACCGCCGGCCCATCTTCACCTCCACCATGGAGCCGTTAGCTGGCACCGGACTGCACAGCTTCAGCAGGTAGTAGGAGCTGTCATCTGGGAACAGCAGGAAGGTGCCATCAAAGGACGTGGTCACTGAGTTCTGGGTGATTGAGCACACTCCCTCCCTCCGCGGGTAACAACCCAGCAAGCCCACCTCGGCCACACACACCTCACCCTCCTTGCAGGACGAGTTGAAGCAGGAAACTTCCCCATTTGGCAAGCAGGTGCAATGAAGGGTACATTCACCTTCTTCCCCGCTGGCACCGACCCAGAAAGTGTTATTGAGGGGGTAATAGAGGCCGTTATGCTCACAGCCACAGTCTTCGCGCTGTACACAACGACTCCCGCTGAGAATGTGGCCTGGGTCACACTGGCAGCCCTCGGTGCAAGGGTGGACACAATACAGGGGGGAGGTGAGGTCCGAGCAGGAGGCCGGGCAGGCACTTGTGCACACTTGGTAGTTGCTGTTTTCTGGACAAGTCAAAGCTAAGACCCAGAGAGAGAAAAATAAATCAAGTTAGATGACACAAAGATCAGAAATCTGCAAGAACTATTCTGGTTTGAATGCTGAGAACATGCTCCATATGTACATATGTTCTTCATCTGTAAACAAATCTGACACGTTTTTTGATTGCCTTCTTCTCACACTTTTTTTGATCCTAGAAGTTCGAACATCAAAATGTACAGCTCAATAAGGACATGCGTGCTATTACTGTGGATATAAGAAATATGAACCATAGTTCATCTACATTTGACATATACAGTAAGTCTTCGCCCTTGTATTACACATCTAAGCCAACATTGCAGTTTAGCGATAGCTTTTGTGCATACAGCGTTCACACCGCAATTTCCTCAGGTATTGCATTCTCTAGTTAAAGCTGAAACTCACCACAGAAGGTACGAGATCTCCAGGATCGTATGGTGACTCCAAGAGCCTGACAAGCCAGAGCATAGGCTTGGATTGCCTGGCAAAGTGTGGTGATGTTATCCCGGTTGCTGCACATGTCATACACACAGCTATACACAAAGGCGGTAGGGTCCACTACAGCTCGGCAGTCCCTGAAAGGTCCATCGGTTTTGTTAATGAGTCCACAGTAGTCTGGGCGAAAGTAGAAGGCTTCTGTAACGGGATCACACACACTGCAGTTCTGAGCACAACCATCTGTACACCTCCAGTCCGTGTCTTCTGCTCGCCAACTACCTCCTAACTCCACCACGCTTTCTGCTAGCGAGCCGTCGGGAAGCACGGGGTCATCGGACGGATCATCGTTATAGTTACCACAAAGGCCACAAGTGTTGTTGAAGTAGGAGCTCGGTAGGGAGATGGATGCATAGTGTTGGCCGTCGTAGGTCACCAAGAGTCCAAAGTCTGTTTCTAAAGCAATGGCAACCCCGGACTGGTATACCTTGATAGCACCAAGCTCGAGTTGGACCGGCAAAGTCTTCATCAAGCCGTCCACCTGGAGAGAAGAGAAAGATGAACAATAAAGCATGATGGCAGAAAACTTGGTCCAACTTGTCGATATATGCCAATCGAGAATACCATTACTTTCTTGCTCTCCTTTTATCATGACAGAACTCTCAAAACTTGTATCCTGGATCGTCAGAGTGTACTTGGACATTTTGCCAGATACATCCAAGAGCAACTGCACAAACTAAACTTCCAAGGTGGTCAAAGAAGGACTTGATGAGCAAAGTATGAATGCAGCCACATAATCTGAATAAACACTCTTACATCAGGCCCAACTAGAAGGAATCACAAGGCAAACACTGCGATAGACCCTGGTATAAGATAAGATAAGAAATACTTTATTGATCCCAATTTGGGAATGCTTTGTGTTGAAGCAGCATACAAGACATGGCATTGTACAATATAAATGTAAAAGACTAGAAATAAAGAAACAAGTAGAAAATATACATGTTGAATTTACAAATTAACAATAACAAAAGGGTATAAAAGACTCTAAAGTTTCTCACCTGGACTGCCCCAACACTGCCTTTGGGTAACATGACTCTGTGTCCGTACACCTCCACTGTCACATCTCTAAGCCAAGAGACCGAGGCCATGCCACGGTTCTCATTTTTGGCCTCCACGCTGAAGAAAGGCAGCCCTGTCACCTCCCAGCAGGGCCGAGCCAGCAGGTAGGAGCAGGTTCCCTGGAAGTGATAGAGGAAGCCGTCGAAGGTGTGGTAATGAGGGTCTCCGAAGACCACACAGGTGCTCGTGCGGGTCGGCTGGCAGTAGAAGGCGCCTTCTTGCAGCTCGCAGGTCTCCAGCTGCCCACACGGAGCCTCTTGGCACTGCACCTTGTTGTCAATGTCAAGGCATCGGCATCGCTGGGAACACTGGTCCGACAGCCAGAAGACTTCCCCTCGTCTGTAAAAACGCCCTGGAAAATATGAAAGCATGAAAGTACAGTTCTGCATAAGAGAAATGTGTGGTCAAATATTTGTATTGAGAAGCATAGAAGTTTGTAGGAGCCAAAATGCTGTGGTAGCCTGTGTTTATAGTTATATTATCTTCATTATTTGTTAACACCACACACACTTGTAATTGGTTGTTTCCGGTGATTGTCACATGGGTGTGGTTAATGGTATTTAGGGCACCTGGTGTATGTGGAGGTTTGGGGAGCATGACAATGGGGGTAAGCTTAGCTCTGATATCTTTTGTTGACCGTACGATTCTGTTTGTTTATTGTTTTGAGTTACAATATAAAATATTCTTAAAACGTTGAGTTCAGTACAGACTTTATTATTTATAATAAGCCTCAGGACGGTCGTATTCAATGGGAATATAGCCGCCACAGACTTCTTTGGGGTGGAAATCATGCTTCCCTTTTTCAACATAGAAGACAAACATAAAAGCCAACAAGAAATAATAAAGAAAAAACATAGCATGACAGGAATACCATACTTAATGACAGTGGCGAACCGTATTGTTCTGGGTCTCTGGGTAGAATATCCTTCAACCAAGGTATTCTACACCCTTGATCGAATGCCCTGGCCGTTGCACTGAATGAGAGTGTACCTTTGGATTGACAGTTTGATCATCCAATCATATATTGATTTGTAGCCAATGGGCGTATTTTTTCAGAGTTTCCCTTGGTTCCGGGGTATTCTAGAAGGCCCGCTAGTTAACTGGCTCGAGACAGAGGCTCTAGATGAAGGCCACGAAGCAATTCATGCCGTTTTATTGTGTTTAACGTTGAAATGACAAGTGCAACAGGTGAAGATGATGTTGTTGCGGAATTGTTGTGAGTACCCTTTTCAAGACCACCATTCAGTGAAAAGACGGACATTATAACGGTTGTGTTTGTCTACAGAAGGTCCAGTTGTGATAGACACGGTTCGCGACATACATAGTCATAGTGGGAAAGAACATACAAAATAGTATATATGTGTGGTCAGAATTATTAAGTGTTAGATGTTTGAACTTGCCATTAAAGCTGCAACCATTGGCAGGATTGATCAGTTCAGTGTCGACGCGGAATAACCAGCGCCCGGGCGTGTTCACATTGGTCGTCTGTTCGATGTTCACCACGTCGTTTGACCGAGATCCCGGCAGGTTGAAGAAGTGACCGATGTCTCCACCGTTAAAACCTGACTGAAAAGGGGAAAGGTGTGAGGGACGTGAGGTCAAACGTTTGTCTATCCTGCCAATTCTATATAAGGAAATGAATTGATTACATATTGTGGGAAAATCCTGAATGTACTCTTCCAATGTCAGAGTACACATGATATCAAAGGTATCCCAACTGTAGCTGTGAACATGACAGGATGTGTGATTACCTAGAAGAGCATCAGGACTGTTTGAGGCATATGATAGCTATGTGATTAACATGATGATTCAGCCTCTATGGAGAGAGACATATGACAAGCATGATCATTTCTGACGTGGAGCTAATCTGAAGTAAACATTGAATACTGCTTTCTATTCCTCCATCTTGGGACTGTGTAACTCCCTCTCTTGGATATCAGCATGTGAAGGACACTGTTCAGGAACTACTTGATGCTCTGTATGTGATGACTCCTTCCATTCTGGAGAGGATCACAGATACATGGATCCTGAGATTCAAGATCAAGCCGGGGACCAGGGGTTATTAACAATTTAAAGTATTCAGAAAAAGTCCGAATTTTTGAGATGTTGAGAAAAAGTCATATTTTTCAGAAAAAGTCTTAATTTTTGGGGATTTTGAGAAAAAGTCCCATTTTTTTTTGAAAAAGTAATATTTTTTAGATCTTTGAGAAAAATTAATATTCTTTTGATTTTTTGGAAAAAATCTGATATTTTAGAAAAAATCTGATTATTTTAGAAAAAATCTGATTATTTTAGAAAGTCAGATTTTTTGGAAAAAGTCAGAATTTTGAGATTTTGAGAAAAAGTCATATTTTATTTTATTTTTTAGAAAAAGTCAGATTCTTTAGATTTTGAGAAGAAGTCAGATTTTTTGTGGATTTTGAGAAAAAGTCAGAAATTTGAGAAAAAGTCAGGATTTTTCGGGGGTTTTGAAAAAAATTCAGGATGTTTGATATTTTTAGGGAAAAGTAAGGATTTTGAGAAAAAGTCAGAATGTTGAGAATTGTGTACATGACGGGAAGTACTGCTTTCTATTCTTCCATCTTGTGACTGTGTAACTCCCTCTCTTGGATATCAGCATGTGAAGGACACTGTTCAGGAACTAGTTGATGCTCTGTATGTGATGACTACTTCCATTCTGGAGAGGATCACAGATACATGGATCCTGAGATTCAAGCTCAAGCTGGTGAACAGTGAGATTTTTCTACCACATATGGTTTTGGTTTTAGGAACATTGTGAGAATACCTGAGCTGTCGTCCCACCCAGTCCCGTTAAAGGATCTCCACCACTGGCGGTTCCTGTGCTCCATGAGATTTCTCCATAGTTGAACATAGTGAAGAACGACTCGCCATCTGCGATTAGTACAGTTTGGAATGTGTTCACCTTTTAATCAAACAAGAGGATGAGAATAGTTTTACAAACAGAACAACATACATAAACTCCAACAACGAAACAAATGCTTTCAAAATTGAACACGTTCTACCTGCAGACAAAAGTGCAGATTGACTCAATTGCATAAAAAATCAATACATGGGATTTCAAAATGGCCATGGCAATGAGATACAATGTTCACCATGTGGCCAATTGCTTTAAAATCAAAGCACTTACTGTTTAATATCTTTTCAATCCTTCAAGGTTTTGGTGTTTTGCAGATAAACAATATATAGTCGTTACAATGATATGTAAAGATTTACAAAGGTATTCCAGTTTAAACACGAAGTACAAATGTCAATATAAGCAAATCACAAGCAAAATGCTAACTTGACTGGTAGAGGGCTACAGTTTGTCTTGCATTGTTTTATTCTAGCTAAGCAAAAAGACTGGAAGCAGGGTAACTGCTAGCATCGAGCTAACACTAACCGCTAAAGTCAAACAATCACCACCAAAAATAGCATTAGCAACTTACAATGTTGATGTATAAATTATTAACTTAAACCAACTTTGATACCTATCTTTGTTTCTGTAGTTTGTTTGTTTCCAACAAAAAGTAGATACTGAGCTAAAGACGAGATGCGTTTTTTTTTTTGTCAGATGAGCAAATGTTAAAAGACATTTTTGGTTTTTATCCACCTAGGCTAGCAGTTGCTAAGCTAGGTTAAACTCTGGAACTGTGTATACGTGCAACACAAATGTTTTATTAGGTGATTGAGAACTTTACCGGGGTTGTCTGGCTTCCTCCATAGAAGGTGACTTGGTGCCATGTTGTAATAAAGGCCCAGGTGGCTGTAAACGCGGGCATCTTTTTAAAGTATCTCCGAATATCTTGTGTAGCCCTTTCCAGTATTTCCGGCTCAGTGGTCTCTCGGTAGTACACATCTCCTCGGATGCCGTTGTGCACATCGGCCCAAAGTGGAGCAATGAAGGATCTGCTGTCGCTCAGAGGGAAAGCCTCCGGTGTGAACTGGCTAACCTGCACGTTGAAGGAGATCACACCATTGTTGTTGATCTGTGGACAGAAAAAAAACAGTGTTTCAGCTACATTGCAAATACGTTGTTCAAATCTAACTTTATATGCAATAACAAGAGCTAGGGTCAAGACGTACATAGATGATACGGTATGGTGCATTGAAGAAAACGAAATTAGTGCTTAAAGTAATTTCAGGAGAACTCCCATCATCCATCTTTGGGGTTTCTAGATCCCTGTGGTTGGGTCCATATGGATACAGGATTTCCCGAGTACGAGCTACAAAAGAAAGATCAGGCATAAGGGCTCATTGAAATGACGTTTCTCCACCCTAGAAGACAAAGACATTGACTCATACCTCCTGACTGCACAAAGATGCTGAAGAGGTGGAGCAGAATGACTGGACAGCCTGGCCTGACCATTCTTTAAAACAAACAGAAGAAAAGAGTGGGTTAATTTGCTTATTATGTTACCACTTCCTGAACAAGAGTAACAATGGCATGAGTCATAGGACAACTTCTCATAAACGAGGCCGTTAAAAAAGGTCGATAGGAGGGAGAACCATGAAACCAACGTCACTGTTCCTTCTTTAAGATCAGGCTCCCAGGTCTCCCCTGAGGACCCTTGAAAAGACCCTTTTATGCATGCCAGAACAATGTGTCAGGATCACATTTGCCTTACGGTCCCAGGTGAGCCGGTGGACTACGGGACTCTCTGTGCTTCGGCTCCCTGCAGCTGACCGACCTGGCCCTCGGTGCTCCGGTGTCTCAGTGTGTGAAGCCGCGAGAATGCTCAGGACCTCATTACCACTTCTGTTTGGGAGCCATCCATGCCTTGTGTGGCTGGAGGGAGAGGAGCGAATATACTCTAATGGCTTTAAGTGAGCAGGTTTGAGTTGCCGTGCAGTGGTCCTTAGGGGCTGTTCAGTGGTTTGGCAAGCTTCCCATTGGGTACAGCCAAGCCTTTTCCCCAAAATACTATTGTTGTGTATTAAAGATACAACTGCTGACAATTCATCAGAAGTTGACAGATCAACCACAGTTTGAACCAAAGGTCATTCTTAGCTGTCTGACGATCAATATAATAGCAGTAACCTATTCAAAGCTGCACTGTTCAGATCTAAATTGACCTTTTGGTCCGACATCAATTATGCTGAGCGTTATCAAACTACTCTGTACTGCAACAATGTGTTTAAAAAATAGACATTTATACAAAAGCAATCCAGTCAAAAGACAGAACCACATTTGATGGACACAAACATGTTGACCCTTGGCTCTTTAATATAGAATTCAAACATTTGTTCAATGAAACTGATTGAGACCTTAAAAGGTGGCGTCCATATTAGTGAATTAGTGGGCCTGCTTATCACCGACACCTTTAGCCATTTGTTAAAACGGCTGCATCCCATGTATACCATCATGCATTTTGTTAATAGAGGAAGTTATGAAGACAACTGTTGAGAAATGAACCGTTCATATTTCTTAAACGTAGTGTTTTAAATGTACCATACAACCCATTAGTTCCTGGGTCAAAATCCAACATTTGTCTCACTTAACTTTGAGGTAGTAAGGTTGTTATTGGTCGACAATATCGCTGTATCTGTATAATTTTAAATAGAAATGAACAAAGTCAGGTTGATGCATGATGCTTTTTTACATTTTATTACCAACATTGAGCATTACATATGTTATATGTTGACTTTAGCTGATGTCATTGAAGGCTAAAATAGTGGACCTAAGATATTTGATGATTCTAAGGACTCACCTTTTTCTTTTTCATGTGGAATCTAGACTCTGCTATACACTTGTCTCAATCTCTCAATGTGTGAATTGCACTCAGCTTGAAGGTAAATTGTGTTCAGGTGAGCCCGGCTGAGTCTGACTGTTGAGAGAATTCTGCTCTCCTGTCATCAGCCTCTCATCGAACATCATCAACAGAAAGATTAACACAATTGCTCTTTTGACCCCGTAGCTCTCCATCTTATCTGACCGTTGTTAACTCGGTGTCTTTTAGCGAGGCCATTTAGATAAAGGTCCAAAGGCTTAAAAGATTAACAAGCCACTTTAACATGTTTATCTGTGGCCTCAGAGAAAGACAACTGTATCAGCTCTTTAACACTCTCTGAAGCTCATTTATTCAATGTATACTTCTGTGTGTATCTGGGGCTTCAAGGTGAATTTAAGTCAGAGTTGTGGACTAAAAGTGTGCTTTGTTATACAGTACAATAAAAGTAGAAAATGTTCTTTTGTATAGACTGTATAACATTAGTGGAAATGTACCTGCAAAAGTAGACCAGTGGATTTTAATCTGGGGTCTAGGACCTTATCGAGGTCACAGGATGATGGAAAGTTGGTCATATTTTTTATTATGGTCCATTTATTACGTGAAATCCTAAATTACATTAAATCTACCTGGTCATAAAAATCCCCAAAATTAAGAAAATGGTGGGAATTAACCCCAAAAGCTAATATGAAGGCTTTGCGACCCCTTAAATATTAAAATAAGCGGGAAAAAAATTAAATTAGCAATAAAAAGTAACGTGAAGGATATCAGAAACTGTATAAGACCATGAAGCAATAGCGACAGTCTGTAGAGTATAATGGTTCCCCCAACTGGACTTGTACACCAACATCATTACGTATTCCTGCTTATTCTAAAAAGAATTCTTGCACAATTATATCAATTGAACTATTTTTGATAATTGTCTATTATGTATTGTATGTTGCATTGACAGTAAAGCCTTTCAATCCTGAACCAAATAGTAAACCGATCATCAATGACCTTAAATATTTGACACAAAAGTAAGCAGTATCAAACAATGAGGCTAAGGACAAACGACAAGGTTCATAAGGAAACTGATGAGTAGAGGAGTAGATGATGACTCACCTGCCTTCAGAAGATGGACATCTAGCACCTCAGTAGTCTAACCTGGCAGCCTCCCTTTAGAGCAGCGTCCCATCCAGCAGAGGACCATCCACTGAGCAGTGGTGATGGAGGGAGTAAAACAGGTGATTCTGAGAAAGCACGTCTAATTCCAGCTGCACAGAAACCCCAGCAGCAGAAAAGCAATCCAAAAGGTTTGTGTGCTGGGAGTTTAAATGTCCTTACAGGAGAAACCGTTTGGAAAACACCCGTTGAAGCGGTGGAAGGAGCCTGAAGAAGCGGGTGCAAACTTTACCTGGGATACTGTTGAACTTAATCTGAGATCAGTGTTTGGGGTAAGGGGGGTCAGTGGGGAGGAGAGGGAAGCTGAGGGGAGGGACGGCATAGGAATCTGAGGACTAGAGAGAGGGGAGAGAGATGATGGAGGCAATTGGGGGAAAAACCAAAGAGAAATGCTGCCTGCAGACACGTTTTAAACGGGGGAAAGGAATGTGTCGTACAAAGAGAGGCTCTCACACGGGATGAATGTCAAGCCTTCTGAGCAAAATCTGTCATTAACACCTGCGAGGTGCCAGACGGTGATAACATGTCTTTGGTGGACAATTTGGAGGAAACACTGTGGCTTTTATCTTTGAGGAATGGCGCTTGAATACCACATACTTCATAATATTTCAATCAAGCAGCATTTTAAAACAACTGGTGATCATATTTATATAAGTGGACCGTCTTGATAAGTCTCTAGCAGGTTCACAGTGGACTTTCTGCCTTTGGACCAGGCCTTGATTGTGTGAGCAAGAGTTCAATAAGTGCATTTAGGGCAGCTTTAGGGCACACTACTGAGCACTCACAACTTACCAAAGTAGTACAGTCTGACTCTGGGGCATTTATGGACAAAACCCAGAAACACACACACCTTGCTTTTCAAAGCTCGTGGTAGGTAGAGTTACAGAATTAACATCAGTCACTTTGGAGACTGTGTACCCCCTTTTTTTTAAATTAGGACCAGCCTCATTTACAGGGTTATACAAGACACCTTATTTCCATAGATGGTTGGGGAGATAGCGAGGGGAAATCTCACGTGGATCCACACTGATAGGGTCTGGGAAGGAGAAGGCAGTCAGTCAGGTCTTTGTTGAGGAGGACAGTGAAAGTAACTAGAGAGGCAGGGAGCAAGATGTCTGAAAGGCTCCAGGTACCGAGGGTAGGACCCAGGCCCCCATTAAGCAGAACCCAGGCTCTCTGTGGAGGCTTCTTTTATACCTCCCACGTCTTGTTGAGTCAATGGACACATACTTTAAACCGAGCTGTGAAAGAGAACGTCTCACAAAGAACCGGTACAGGTGACCTACTGGGCCGGGGGAGGCTTCCCGATGTGTGTTTTTAGGGATGTCGAGGATGGAGAAGTGAGGAGGATCGAGATTTACTGATACATCTGATTTGTTTTCCAGACACTCACAACAACTCATTAGGAACAGAAAACAGGATGGGAAATTATAATGCTTTTTTTTCCTTCTTGATTCCTTGATAGCAACCGATCCGGGGACTTTTCCCTTGATGTAAAGGCCCCGCCCCTTTTTGGCCGAAATATCTGCTGTCATTTGACTGCCGCTAAATACCAAATTCTGAGGTTTTTGGCAATAACATCAAAAAATTAAGAAAACCGTGCATCTCTTTTATCTCCAAGGAGCCTAAATGCGGTGGTCAGTCAGGCGACAACTACTCAATGTCATTGGAGATCGATAATTGGTATTGACACATGTTGAAGCTAAAAACAAACGGGGATCAAAGTCCTTTCAGTCTGCCTGAGGATGAATGGCAAACACAGAAACTGGGATTTCCTTTGGCTTGTCAGTCTTTTATATTTCAATGGAGCATTTATGCTACTTTCAATACAATCATAATGAAGCCGTGATACAATGTTTCCCACAGAAGTAAGGAGCGATCGGGTCCCATTGACTACCTTTTCGTCCTCTCTGTAGACGGCTCGGGCCACAGATCTTTTACTGGGCTATATAAATAAACATTGATTGATTGATTGATTGATTGTCCTTTTTTCTAAGTAAACATTAAGATAAATCCTAACTTTAAACCTTTTTTTGTCTGAAAAGCATCTTCCAGCCAATTATTCTGGTTCAACAGCCCATCATCTCTCAATAAGGATGATACTGTATATCTGACATTTGAGGGTGGCCATTCTGAAAAACTCCTTTGCTTTTGGACGTGGTAATTCAACTCCTAGTACGACTGTTTTAAGCATCTCCGCCTCGATGTCACAGAGACTCTGGTTCTCTTGTTGGTTGTTGAATGGGACAATGCATCATGCTTCTCTATCCCTAGAGAAGAGGCTACATCAAAACACCAACAGCAAGTGTGTCGTCATGGTGGTGTTATATAAAATCACCGTCCTCCCCAGAAATGGGAGTGGCTGAGAGCATCAGTTTTAGCGTCCGATGCCAGTGGGCCGTTCAGCTCATAACATCTTTACATTTGATGTCAAGACACAGAAACAGAAATTGTGATGGAAACTTCTGAAGCAATGGAGAAAAAACTCAGAGAGACACGGAGAGAGCAGGAACTCTGATGGCAAACACTGGAGTGGTGTTTTAATCTGTTTCTATATTTAATGGCCACTTTGCTCTATCGGGGTTGTGGGTTATGAATCGCCTCTCTTTAGCTGTGTCCCATTGTAATCCCATATATAGACATGCACGTCATACCCGACACCCGACAGCGCACATTTCACAGCAAATAAGTGAGACTTAAATAGGGTTGCAAAGGGGCGGAAAGTTTCCGGTACATTTGCGGAAAGTTTCCATACAAAGTTAAGCTGGGAAATTAAGCTGGGGAATTTAAAAAGAATATTCGATGCAAAATTAAACAAAAATGACATTTCAACACATTTTTTTTAACAGAACAAGTTTTAATTATTTTATTGAACAATTATTTGTTTCATTGAAGAACGAAAACAGGAATGTTGAGTTAAATGTTAATCATCCCCCCCAACCCCACTCATTAATAAAAAATGAACAAAAATGCACCTCCCATCCAAAAATCCCCACAAAGTCCAATTCAAAATGTTAAATGAAAAAAGAGCCCCTCTCCCTCCAAAAGTCCCATTAAACACGCGCATCTTCCTTCAAGCGATCCTCTGCATTTTGGCTAAACCCTTTCAGTCAACGGGCTCTCCCTGGGCCTCATCAACATCACACTCTGAGTATTCCTCTTCAGTGTCACTGTCCAGCCTGGTTGAGGATGGTTCTGTGTCCGGGTCAGAGAGCCTTACGTTTGCCCGAATGCCAACCAGTTGTTCCACTCTCACATTTGTGAGCCTGAAGCTTTGTGTGGTCTCAATAGCCATGCAGTAAGCAGTGTGCTATGGCATGGATATTCAAGTGTACTTGAATGGCATCTGTTTGTTTTAGTCAAGATTATGTTCAAATATACTTTCCCCAACTATATTTAAGTTCCCTATGAAGAGCCAATCTTCAATTTGGAAAATTCCCAGTTTATTCCCGTTAATTCCCGTTAAATCCCGTTAATTCCCGTGGAAAGTTTCCATCTTTAAAAATTCCCGGAATTTTGCTACCGTAGACTTAAATGAACATCTTTTAAAGCATAGTGTGACTCACAAACATTAATTGTTAAGAGTTTACTTTAAAGCCTTATATATTATATTAATAAGACAAACATTCAAACCATAATGATGGAAGGAAAATGGCTCCAAAAAACAATTGTGTTTTATTTGGAGCTTCGGCCGAACGAGACATGTGCTGTGTTGCCAAACGAATTCTGAATGGGAAGATCTCTACCCCAGACCCATGTATTTAGCTAGTTCTGAGAGAATAATCAGCATTTTTGCATAAGAAGATAAAGCACTATAATATAACACCTCCATCAGCTGACCCCAACAGGCAGGAATAGAGAGACAAAACACTGAGAGCAGCCTGGCCTGTGCTCAGTGAGGTCAGTACAAACTGATAAACCGGGTCAAAGTTATGGGCCTCGGAAAATATTTCCCCAACAGAAATGACATCAAAGATTTGTGAGCAGCAGGAGGTTAACGTGTGGGAACAGGGTCAAAGTATCCAGCATCTGGAGAGTCCATGAAGCCTGACCTTCACAAAGAAGGTCTTGGACTGGATACCCGCTCTGAAATCTGTTCGGCGGTCACCCAATCCGAGGAGTGGGCCACTCTAATTCAACCCTGGTGCCCAGCGGTTGGCTCTGCCCTGCCCTCCTCTCCTAGCTTTCCATTCACAATGCTGACCCTCCTTCACGTAACCCAACCCTTCTTACCCCAATGACTCCTTCACCTCGGCACACAAAAGGCTCCGTTCAGCCCCCAGTGCCCCCAATCCCACTTCATAATGCAATGGGGCAGATCAAGGGCAGATCAGAATACAGACGGGACCTGTTTATGCAGCAAGGTGCGATCTATACAATGCATCCGTCCCATAGTCTGACCTCGATGATCGGCTAAGGAAACAGCCGTGACTTTTGAGGAAGGCTCTCTCTTAGGCCTTAATGGTCACTAAGAAATCCACACGTTGAGACGAATGGATTGTATTTGTTAAAAGTTGTACACTTTCTAGAAATTCAATATCCATTGTGGGTGATTTCTTTGCCACAAAACAAGACGTGTTAGTGCTAGCGGCTCTGAGAGACTTTACTTAGACACAACAAGATTCAAAGATTTATTGTCAAACACAACTACGGTTTAGTTATGCGATGAATGAAAACACTTAGATCACAGGTTCCTCTACAGTGCAATTACAAGACATACATTTGGTAAATGCTAATGTCTGCTAGCAAGTATTAACAATACTAACATCTATCTTAATGTAGCGTGTGCGCCTGTGTACACGTCATGGTTTTGCAAAAATTATGACGGAGACTTGGAGGACGTTTATGCGATGAGATTTGGTCACAACCCAAAGTTTCTGACACATACTTTACATTTTTCTTGCTGTTTCTTTATAGTAAATGCATCATTACTAAAGGTGGGGTAGGTAAGTTTGAGAAACCAGCTCAAGATACACTTTTTGTTATATTCCATGGAATGCTCTTAACATCCCGATAGCAATGAATATCTGAAGTGCTTTGACAAAAAATCCACAGTGGAAGCTGTAGTTCTGTAAAAAGCACGACCAATCATCTGAGCCGGCCCGGCTAAAGTAACTGGATGGCCTACCTGCCTGTCAGCCTTCCATCTGTGCACAAACTGATCTCGTGCCCTCATTGGTCATGTGCGCGTTCGTGTGTGTTGGAGGAGGGGCTCTGTGAGGAAGGGGCAGATTTTTTCCGGCTGTGTATTTTCAAATTCTAGCGCACTCGAGCTGGTTTCTCCAAAATGACCTACCCCACCTTTAAGTGTTATTATTTAAGTGAACGAAAGTAGTTGTTAATGCTCAAATTTTTGAAGGCAGCTTTGGGCACGAGGTGATGAGGTATTAATTGGAGACAGGTGGAGGTGAACTTGGCGCATCAGAGGGCCAGCAAATGGGCAGCATGGCCAACATGTACTTTTGGATTATTGGAATGCAAAGAAATAAACTCGAAAAAGGATATTCTTGATGTTATCGCCATAAGGACTCTTCCAGTCTTTGTGAGCCCTCGAGTTCAGCATTCAGCTTTCAGCATTCACACACATTCGAACAGAGGCAATACGCCTTAGGGAAACTAACATTCACACACTATTGGTTATGCTATCGTGGTCATTAAAAGATTAAACTTAAAGGGCATTTTCATTATCCAAAACCAGATAACATCTTAAAATGCTTTTTTCCTGAACAACATCTTAATCAGGTCCTTGATGCAATCTCAGAAACATGTGAAAAAAAACACCTTCCTTAGCTCCTAAGCCCTGAGAGGAGGGTCCTGCTGGTGGTGGGTGGAGGTGGTGGGTGGGTGGCAAAGATATCGCACACAGGATTATAGAGTCATGCTGCTGGAGGAGGAGGGGGAGGGGGGAAATAGAGGGAATGCCCCAGAAACACAACTCCGCCTGACACGTATGGAATGGACTCTTTGACGCTCAAATATAAAACGCGGCTGCCAGAAAGAGAGAAGATCTGCAGGATCCCCATCTTCTCCGCGGCCAAGCATTGAGGCTGTGAAACTGAGCGCTGCATGCTGGGCACGTGCACTTTCTGCCCGTAACACGAGTGACGCCCCCCCCCCCCCCCCCCCCGTGGACCTTTATCTCTCCATCAGGACTCAGGAAGTGCTTCAGAACATGCTGGTGCAGCGATGCTACAGCGTGTAAAACACAGCTCTCACATAAGGTGCTTTTAAAGGTTTTGTGAGTAATTACATCTAACGGGATAATTAGGATCCAAAGAAAAGCTAACTGTATTCCCTTACAGTTACATAAAGAAAACAGATACCTGGATAACAATCAGGATTACACTGTTAGCTACAAACTGAAGAGTATCTAGTGTTTGTTGTGAAGGGACAGATGTTATCTCCTCTCAGCTGTTCTGATGTACCTACTGCCTGAGTCTGCTTTATGGTTTTCACTTTCTTTGGTTCATTTGTTCTGTTTGTAATTCAGCAGGTGAACCTATATGTTCATACAATCCAGAACTGGTGCCTGATTGCGAACCTAGAGAAAGTCTATAGATAGATCGAAAGACGATCACAAGAAGGAACAAGATACACAGTCAAATATGCTAGCTAAACGGCTAATGCCTCAATGAAAGCAACAAGTAAGACTAGCTTCAGTGGCTAGGCTCATCCAAGTCATACAAGATCAACTTTATTTATGGCGCTAGGTTGCCAATTGTACTTTAAAACTGAACAAAGTATTCATTTATGGGGAAATAGTCAAATGCACCAGGGTAGCCTACGTTACTTGTGTGACAGTCAGACGGTGAGTTCGTACTTTCCAGTGGTGGATGCTGTTAGCAAACGCTAGGCTAAATGCCACTGAATTATAGAAGCTAACACGTACCCCCACGTCACTCTGGAGAACAGGTAAACGTTGGAGAAATCGTGCTTCAATTCAATCTGACTTTGTAAGATTAAGAGCAACATGAACACAGCTCCAGTCTGCCGTTGTTGTTATTGTTGTTATGTACTCTGACGTCTTGATGTGGATCCAACAGGGCTCTGATTGGTGGAAAAGCAAACTGGATTAAACAAAATTAAAATGTCAAAATGTCAATAAAAGGCTTGAATTCTATTTAGTTTTAAAACTAATGCCGAAACAAACTAGAACTGGCACAAAAAGCACAGAACACATGTTTACTGGAAAAGCGGTAACGAAATGCTAAAAAAGACCCCAAAAGATGCATTTGGTATTCGTTAATTTAAAGCAAATCCTGCGAGTACAGCTGACTCACGCTGTCCTGAGGGAGCTTGTCTACCAGTAAGACCAGTGAAACCATCTGATTTATGATCATTTATTTCTTAGGTGTAGAAATGGCAACATGATCTCAAGAAAGAAAGAAACAAGACCATTAAATATATATCAGGATAAGCATTAAAGAAAGGACAGAAAAGCAAACGTTAACATAAAGGACTATTCAGCTCACGGCAAACAGTTTTATAGATTAGCAACTATCTTTTAGACTCTTTAGTCTGTATATAATCTGTTATTTGGTATTAATGAAGGGGCAAAGAGAGGGGAAGAAGCACAACTTTTCAAATATGACACATTCCCATAATCAACACTGTTTCCCTGAAATGACACATTTTAAATTAAACATACCAAGAACATGCAACCCACCACCGGACCACAATATCACTTAAGAACAAATCCCCCCATTGCTCTCGATGTAAGCACTCAATTATAATATAGTATATTTACAAATGATCTCCAGTTACCGACTACTCAAACATATTTGTCTGAAAGATATTTTATCTCGATGCAAATCCTAACTCCAATCTGGTGCACTCCAATATTAAAAAAGAAAAGAAAATGGCCATACGAATTACTATACATACATTTTTATAATTGTTGTAGTCAACAAATGACGATGGGTTGATTTAACACTGCAAACCTGCAATAAGCATGGTATAGTGCAGGGGTGTCAAACTCAAGGCCCGGGGGCCAAATCCGGCCCGCGACTTCATTTTATGTGGCCCCACAAGAGCTTGCAAAGAATATAATATGTTTGTTATACGGTTACATGGCGATTTACAGAAGCACATTGCCCATAAACTACATGTCCCACAATGCATCTCAAATTACAATTTTTTTCTCAGATTTGATTTTTTTTTCAAAATGTCACTTTTTATTTAGCTTTTCTTTTTTAAATCATTTTGTGACGTTCTCACTGAAGAGACTTGCAATTATTTGCCCTAGACTTCTGCTTTCAGACAGAGTTAATTATGAAGTTATTACCCTATCCGATAATAATCCAATGCAGAGGCAATCATGTCATATAATACATTATTTTATATATATTAAATATGTACATTTATATAGTCTTAAAGTTACAACCGGCCCTTTGACTGCAACCATAATGCGGATGTGGCCCGAGATGAAAATGAGTTCGACACCCCTGGTATAGTGTGTATCCAGAGTCAGGTAGCTTCCTATAAAACCCAGCATTCATTGAACAAATGGCGGGAAAACATCCACAAAACTTATTTTCGTTTAGTTTTAGAGTCACCGATGTAAATGACATGCCTGTCTTCGGGCTACAAGAGGAAACTAAAAGTTATTGGAGACTCCTACATTAAAACGAAATATGTTTTGTAGAGGTTTTCCCGCCTTTTTGTTCAATGAATGCTGGGTTTTATAGGAAGCTACCTAACTGTGGATACACACTTTACCATGCTTATTGCAGGTTAAAGTGTTCAATCAGCCCATTGTCATTTGTTTATAAAAAATATACAATTAGCGAGTCAGTCATTTAAAACGTATTGGCAACAAAACACTGATTATGTTAATGAGAACGCTGATAGCTCAACTCCTGAAACAATACAGTGAGTCCATTAAAGTCTCTCAAATCTGTACTCACTTCCTTCCAAATGAAATATGGCAAAACGCACAACTAGAAGCATCCAGATGGGGCTCCTTTAAGGGTGATTATATCAATTAAAAAAGATATATCAGAAGATTTTTCATTGTATGGTTGAAATGT
Organism: Notothenia rossii; assembly: GCF_949606895.1. NCBI lineage: Eukaryota > Metazoa > Chordata > Actinopteri > Perciformes > Nototheniidae > Notothenia > Notothenia rossii. Next base: position 2,936,788 of record NC_136907.1, read on the forward strand.
AATCAAAGAAAATCCTCCTTCCTCCACTTCACATGATTCTTAAGTTCTGGTTATGAGCTGCAGTGGACAACCTGTCACTTATCAGGAGGTGGGAATCCCTTCTTCTGTCTATTCTTCGATTGGAAACCATCCACAGTGAAGTGAGCCGATGCAGAAGTTCCCGACCTCTTGTGAAACTGCAGACACTCGGAGGTGTCGGGTTTTTCCCAGACGGATGTAAAGGAGAGATCGGGGTGAATGGGTGAGGGGCGGGGGTCTGCTAGCTGAACCCTTTCGAACCCAAACGCAGCGGAAGTGTAGGTGACACAGCGGCTGGTGTGAGGTTTCTCTGCAGACCGGGCCTCAGCGTTTCACTCTACAGGCGAGAGAGCTCCTCCATTCAAGACCTGCAGTAACTCGAGCATCAACGCTCCTTCCTTTCCTACGTCCTCGCCCCCTAACTCACTTTAAACTTATCTCCTAGGGCGTACTGACTGTGTTGCACGTTATCCCCAACACACTGCATTGTGGGTACATATCACAGGGTATGTAGCCACCACGATCAAGAGTCATGTGTTTAAAGACCTTCTTGTTCTCCCGTGCTCTTGCAGACCACGTATAACACGTATCAGTCTGTTTTCTAAATTGGGGTTTTCTATTTTGTTTTGTTTTTAAATGTTGTTACATCGTGTACGAGGGTGTTTCAGTCTGTGGCTACAAGTATGGTTTTATTCCCTCGTGCTTTTACATTTGTTTTTTGTCTAAATGTATTTATGCTGCTTTTTATATATGTATTGATGTGGAGCACTTTATGTCAACACTGTTGTTTTTAATGTGCTATATAAATAAAGTTGGATTGAATGTGGAAAGAGAAAGTGATCCAAGTAACGGGAAGAAGCAGAGACAGCTTCCCGTCCTGGGGAAGTATACGCTCAGGAGTAAATCTGCTCAAACTAAAAAAGCCTCTTTGAGTCTACCGTAAATAAAACATAATAACTTTTCCTTTTGTTTGCCTACATAACTTATCTGTGTTTGTGTCAGCTTGGTTGTGTGATATAAGTTCAATGTTGGTTATTGTGTCGTCTTCTAAGGAGTATATTGCCAGAACTGTACTCTCCAAAGATGCAGGCCTAAGAGAACACATCTAGAAGCTGCTGAGTATGGTGCAGGAAGGTCAGCGTAGGCCTTTTGAAAACACAATGAACAGTGTAACTACATAATGCAAACAGCAGCTTGTATTGTGTGCTTAATTTATTCTTCCTCAACCAATTTTAAAACAGTTTAACAGTTATATCAACCAA